>NC_030815.1:58068714-58386214 GCF_001704415.2 Capra hircus | reverse complement strand
ACTTATTTTCTTGGTCACTTACCTGTTATTATATTTCTGGCATTGTTGAAGAGAATGAACTTAGGAGAGTGAGAACAGCTTAGGTAATAAGCTTTTATACGGAGTACCATGACATACTCAGAATGTAAAGGATTAAGTGTAACAGCCTAGCAGGCAGCTGTCAGTGATTCATATCTGAAACCTTCCTCACTGGGCTTCAGATGCAACTGAAAAAAATATTCCAGTGAGAGTTCCCTTCACTTCCCTTTATTCCATTCCTGGCTTTCTTGCCCAGTGCCACAGGTTAGCATTTCCCCTCCTTCTTGCAGTCTTGGGTTCTGGATTGCTTAATCTTACTGTGTCAAGGTTGAGTGACTAGAGTTTATTTCTAAGCTTTACTCCATAGCTATTAAGGTATTATTTTTCTACTTTATTTTGCTTGCAAGATGATTTTAATTCATCAGTGATTAATTTTATCAAAAGACATCAATGTGGGCATATTATTTTATGAACCGTGAAAGCTAACGAAAATAATTGCAAAGATTTAATTTAATCATGGACAACAGTGAAAGACACATTCTTATCTCAGGGGCTTGTGGCTGGGGTATGAGGGGTAAGGCTGCCGTGTAATCTTGTGTAATTTGTGGACTGACCTACTTCAAGGCATCCTTTGCAGCTGGGCAGTGAACTGTCTACAGAGATATACAAGGTATCCTTGGGTAGTGAGTCTACATCCTTGTTTGGTGGTAAAAGAAGCACATGAAATTAACCCTTGGACTACCTTCTCTATTATCTTTCGTCATATGGCCTGTCTAACATCTTTTCGTCATATGTAAAGACTACTATGATCTATGATAACGTATTATGGCAGTAAGATGATTGGAAAATTGTCACTTTAAAGAATGTGCTTTAAGGTAGTACAGTTGGCAGAATTTCCAAAGATGCTTACACCTTAAAACTCGGAACCTCTGAGTATGTTATTTCACATAGGAAATGTGACTAAGTTAAGACTTCTAGATGGGAGGATTTGGCTGGATTATCTAGATCTTGGTGGGCCTAAATTAACTACATTCATTCTTAAAAGCAGAGAACTTCCCCCAGCTGTGGTCAGAGATAGGTGATGACAGAGATGAGTCAGAGAGACACCAATATTGCCGACTTTGGAGATGGAGGAAAGGGCCTTGAGCCAAAGGATGCAGGCAGCCTCTAGGAATTGGAAATGACAAGGAAAGAGATTCTCCCCTAGAACCTCCAGAAGGATTGCAGCCCTGCTAATGTCCCTTGTCAGACTTCCAGCCACAGAACTGTAAGACAATTAATATGTGTTGTTTTAAGCCACGGGTTTTGTGGCCACTTGTAACAGCAGCAATAGGGAGCTGATGCAAATAGCCATCCTTCCCTCTTATTCTGTCCTCTATTCCCCTTCCAGCCCTCCACATGCTTCTGTCAATGATTAACTTCATTTACATGTCTGAAACAAGAGAGAGAATGGTTTAGAGAGGGTCGGGAAACTCTAGGGGCCAGAGAGTAAATTCTGCCATTGTAGTTGGAAAGCAGCCCTAGATATTACATGAATAAATGTGTGTAGTTGTGTTCTTTAACACTTGATTCCAAACACAGGAGGTTCACCAAGATGCAATAAATAGTTTGCCAATCCTTGGTTTAGAGGTGTGCAAATCAAAAGGTGGTCCTCAGGCCTTCAGCATACCCGGTAGCTTGCCAGAAATGGACAATCTCAGGCCCTGCTCTAGGCCTGCTGGATCAGAATCTGCATTTTAACCAGATCTACACATGCTGCGTACACACATTCAAGCTTAAGCATTGCTTTAGAAGCTCTAGTGTTCTAGGGATGATGCAAAATTATCAGGCCCAATATTATGATTAACATCCTGTTTCCAGCTGCAGAGCATCACTGGGGTAAGAAAGGCAGATGTAAGACTTAAAACAAAACAAAACAAAATAGCATGGGCGTTTATTATGCATCTACTATGTGCGGGGGCTTTCAGATGTTATTCTGTTTAATCTTCATAGTAACTCTTCATGTCATTTTCCCTAATGGTTATAGAAGAGAAAATGGAAACTTTCCCCATGGTCTCTGATGAGTGTAAGCAGAGATTCAATACTCAGTGGCTTTGACTCTAAAACTCAAGTTTTTTCTACCACACCATACTGAAGTGCCTCTTTTCCAGACCTGTTTAATATAACCTGCAACAAAAGTAATTTTTCCTGTTTAATATAACCTGCAACAAAAGTAATTTTTGGATTTAAAAGTTCCTTGAGATCTATCCAAAAATTACATCACTGGGACTTTAGATGAGTATAGTGCACTTCATCCTATATTTTTATAAAAAATTTTTCAAGATAATATATATTTTTTCAGTTCTCATTATGAACTGAGAGACTCTTGGGTGACATTCTGTTGGAGAGACTTGACCACTTAATTAGCATCGGCAAAGCAGAGACTCTTGTGGCCTATGCTTTTGAGGTTAACTATAATAGTTGTTATTTTTGATTTATAAAACATTCCCGTAGTTGAACTTCTGGGCACAGTTACCAAATGGATATGCAGTTAATTAATTCTCAGCCACTTCAGTCTCAGCTCTGTACCTCTCCAGCCAGCCTCTTCACATCCATCAAAGGATTGTCTGATGAAACAGATGGCCTTTGCACAGGACCCTGAAGGACAACTTTGGGGAAAAGAGTAGGAGGGGGAAGATTTTTCTAAACTACACACTTCCTAATGAAACACTAGAAACAGTATGATCTTTTGATATAAATTCCATAAATACAGGCACTTCTGGTCCTTCAAAGCTGCAGGGACAATAAGCAAAAGATGATAGCAAGTGTGCCTAGGATATAGAAACTAAGCTACACTCAAGCAGAAAAAGGGAAACCACATCTGAGTTTTATGAGGACTATAAAGACTGGATTCTCACATAAAATGAAGGGCTTTTGCAGCTTTCACTGCCCTAGAGGACTCTCCTTTCTGGCTGATGCTGCAAGTTGGAAAATCCTAAGTGGCCTGCAGTGCAGTTTCCACTTCCAGCAAAAGGGATTCGCTTATAACAGCAAATTAAAGAATCACTCTTGTTTTAGGATGCAGGACTCTCCCTACTCATTGTCGTTAACGTCTCCCATAGTCACCTAATTCTTCAGTAACTGGACGATTCTCAGAATTGGACCGCCAGAGCTCCTTGCTCTGGCCTTTCTCTTTTCTAGACTGAGGGGACATCTTCCACTTTGCCAAAGCAAACTGGAGCTTCTTTATTCAGCAGATTGCTACTTTTTGCTAAAGAGCAAGCTCACTGAGGACCAGGACTTTGGAATGCAAATTCTGGTCTCTAGATGGCAGTCTAGACCTGCTAAATTTGACTGCTCCCCAATCCTGGGTGAATTGCTGAAGCCACAGTTAAAAATAAATCCTGACCATGGAAAATCTATGGAGAGGGCATAATAAGATTCAGATGTTAATTTTTGGTTGATGGCAAATAAATGGCTGGGTTTGAGTACCAGGTTGAAAAAAAGTGTGTCTATGAACGTGCTAAAGATGCTGTTTGGCAGTCTTGTTTTGACTGCAAATTTCAAAAGTGATAACTATGGACAGTTCTACAATGGAATGAGCAGCTTAAACACAGAGAAATGTCTGAAATAGTGTGCTATTCCAGAAAGTCAAGAAGCTGGCCATCACCAAATTAATTAGATCTCTCTGCAAACTATTTATATAGATATCCTTTAGTCAATAAAATCTGAAATAGCTAGTTTGATCAAGAACATTCTCAATTTCTTGAAAAAATTCAGCAAGAAGGGATGACTGTTGGTAATAGTCATGAATAAAACTTTCGATTGATTTCAAATAGTTACTGACCTTGTATAGATGAAACTGAGTTCAGTGTTGAGTTCAACCTGGGGCTGGCCTAGCATTTTGATCTGGAAGAGGCCTTAGGGGTCATTATATCAAACCTTCTTACTCTACAGACAACACAACCAAGACTTAGATACCATCCAAGGTCCAAAGACATGGGGTTGAACTGGTTTCCATGTGACTCCAAGTGGAGATTTGGTTTTATGTGCTCAGTTTATTTCCAGTCCTACGTAAATATTATGTGTCAAAATAGCACTCTATTGAGTGCAAATTGTACTAGGGTATCCAAACACTATTTTCTTTTATTCATTTAAAATGTGCTTTTGAGATTTTAAAGATACAGGAGTAAGTACTCTATGTTTGCAAGAGGTCCGATACAAGCTGTGTGGTGATATTCTTTAGAAAAGGCAGTAGAACATGAAGACTGGAAAGCACTGGATAATTTTACTGTGGGATGCTGGACCAGCTCTCCTTGTCTCAATATTGTCACTTGTGAAATAGTAGCAATAAGGTCATTACTGCCTACTTTATAAGATTGTTGTAAGGTTCAAATAATATGTGAGGGGAGTAAATACATTTTGCAGAGAGCCGTACAAAGAGTATAAATATTGACATCCAAAATAAAGTTTTTGAACCAGAAAATAGAGCATGGTAAAAATCATATAGAATTTTTTTTCTGTATAAAACTTGGCTAAAGGAAAGAAACCAGACACAAAAGGTCACATATTGTATTATTCCAATTACATGAACCATCCAGAATAGGTAAATGTGTAGAGACAGAAAACAGATTGGTGGTTGCCAAGGGCTGGGAGAAGAGGGAGATGGAGAATGGCTGCTTAATGGGTATGGACTTTCTCTCTGGGGTGATGAAAATGTTTGGGAGCTACATAAAAATGTTGGTTATTGAACATTGTGAATGTACTAAATCCTGTTCACTATAAAATAATTAATTTTACTTATGAGAATTAAAAAAAAAAAGACTTGGTGTGTGGAATGGTCTGGGGCTGGGTAGAGGGGTTGTGTCAGGAGTGTTTGTCCAGACGATTTAGTAAGTGAAATCTCAGACTAACAGGCTCCTTTAAAAAAGCATGTCTGTAATGTTTACTTTCAGTTGCTGTTACTGGTTGACTATCTCCATGAAACTAAGTCCAACAAATTCTGTGCATGGTCCACACCGTGTTATTGAGTAGTTTCCAATGATAACATGTCCCTGAACTCCACAGATGTTTAGACAAATGCCCTTTGGCCTCTGGAGTCCTCTGATCCTACTACGCAGTTGCTATGAAGGCTATAGGAGACAAGAGATTTGGGGAGGAAAGGATGGTTTCATTAGCTCTCTTTGACCCACTCTTGACAATTCACCGCTGCTAGAAATTACTGTTTTACTTGAAATGGTTCCAGGTGCTGACTTTTTACCCCCATAGTTAGCAAATCTTGACTTCTGTGTGTTTAACTTTCCTCAGTGGACCTCTACTCTGAGCTTCAAAGAGAACTGCTGTTTCATGGTATCAATTTTCTCACTGTAGGACATTGCTTTCTGATCTTTGCAAGGGCCCTGATTCTATTCCAAACATATGGGGTATTTTCAAAGGCTGTCAATTAATATCAAGATGATTTTTTTGCCTTCATTTACACTACAAATATTAAGAAATGATTAGTCAAGTTATCAACATGCTTCTACGTCTTGCATGATTTGTGGCCCCAAATTTCAAGGAATGACTTATCTAATAATTTTGTGAATCATTTGTTATTCTGGGGGAAAAAAATCTAAATTAAAAAAAAGAAAACAGAAGCTTATATTAGATATAGAATCAGATAATCTGAACACTGAAATAGACTTTTCTCTATATTTGTCCAACTAATAACATGACATTTGAATATAACTCACCAAGTTCCCACAAGATTGCTGTCTGCCTTAAGTTTGACAGGAAGTATTAGAACATCAGAAAATTCTTCCCTAAATTGAGTCAAATTTTATCACCATGCAGCTTCTATTACTACTCTTGGGTGTATCACTTGGAAATGTTACATTTGTGCTTAGTCGTTCAGTCGTGTCAGACTCGTTGTGAACCCCTGGGCAGTATTAGCCTGCCAGGCTCCTCTGTCCATGGGATTTGCTAGATAAGAATACTGGAGTGGGTTGCCATTTCCTTCTTCAGGGGATCTTCCTCTATAGACTTATGTTTACTCATGTCTCTATAAGAATTTGGTACCCAGAACCAAGTACAATATATCAGCTATCTAAAGTTTACACAGGAGAAACTGTAATCATGAACAATTCCTAAACAATAAGCATGTATGAATGAATCAAGTCAATATTCATATTTAGATGATTGTGTCTCAATCTTCATATTGGTTATTCAGGGGGGTTAATTATAGAATGCAACTGGAAGCGTTGAAGTTTAAGAGATATTTTAATAATAACAATCTACAACTGGAAAGAATATCAGGAGAGAGGACAAAAGGACTTATATTAACTGTATCCGTGCACTGAACCAGCCAATGTGGTTGGTATTTTGCACATTTTTTTGTTTAAGATTTACTTGTCCTTCACACTTGAGCTCAAAGAGCACTTCCTCTGTGAAGCCTTCTCTGATTCCTCCTTCCTATGATTCATAATATCTCTATAGACCTCTTTTGGGGAACTGATCACTTCATGTATAATTAATGTTTACCTGCCCAGTTTCTCCACCTGACTGCAGGTTCCTTTACAACACCTGGTGTCTAACTTGACTTTCATATGTGTTGTATGAATTAATGAATGTTAGTTTTTCATTAGTATATCCCAAGTGACTATAAATTAAGAGGATAGATCACATTATCAAATGGAATTCCCTCAGCAAAGCCTTAGAGGATCACAACTTTAAAATTTGTGGTTTCACTCACATATTGATTTAATGCTCTCATTAAAATCATGAAATATTTTATTTGATAATCTAAAGATAATTTATTCAAAATGATTTTAACTTCTCTTTTAAAAAGCTAATGATTGTTTATGTCTTCATTTAGTTAAATTGTTATGTCTTTATTTAGTTCATAATTTGGCTCCACATCTATATTGTATATTTTTCTCTCTTTGTGCAAGCACTTAATGATAGTAAATAAAAAAATTTTATAAAGTTCAACCACTTTCACACAAGTCAGAATGGGCATTATAAAAAAACTACAAACAATAAATACTGGAGAGGGCGTGGTAAAAAGGAAACCCTCCTACACTGGCGGTGGTAATTTAAATTGGTACAGTTACTATAGAGAACAGCATGGAGGTCCCTCAAAAAACTAAAAGTAGAATTACCATATGACCCAACAATCCCACTCCTGGGCATGTACCCAGAAAAAGCCATAATTCAAAAAGATACATGCACCCCAATGTTCATTACAACACTATTTACAATAGCCAGGACATGGAAGCAACTTAAATGTCCATCAACAGAGGAATGGATAAAGATATATGTGGTGATACATACAATGCAGTATATGCAATGGAATATACAATATATTCCATTGTATATACAATGGAATATTACTCTGCCATAAAAAGGAATGAAATAGTGCCATTTTCAGAGATGTGGATGGACCTGGAGGCTGTCATACAGAGTAAAGTAACTCAGAAAAACCAATATCATAGATTAACACTTACATGTGGAATCTAGAAAAATGGTACAGACAAACTTATTTGCAAAGCAGAAATAATGACACAGATTGAAGGCAGGAGGAGAAGGGGATGACAGAGGATAAGATGGTTGGATGGCATCACTGACTCAATGGACAGGAGTTTGGGTAAACTCTGGGAGTTGATGATGGACAGGGAGGCCTGTCATGCTGTGGTCCATGGGGGTCACAAAGAGTCAGACATAACTGCACAACTGAACTGAATTGAACTGAGAGAACACTTATGGATACAAAGAAGGAAAGGGACAGTGGGATGCTTTGGGATATTGGGATTGACATATATACACTACTGATACTGTGAATAAAATGGATAACTAATGAGAACAGACTGTACAGGACAGGAAACTCTACTCAGTGCTCTGTGGTGTCCTAACTGGCAAGGAAATATAAAAATGAGGGGATATATATATACACACAAACACAACATTGTAAAGTAACTATACTCCAATAAAAATTAATGAAAAAAAGTTTAGCCATTTTGGCATAGAATGTTTTACACAGAAAAGAACAACTCTATGTGTATATTCAAATCAGTACATTCCTTTTTGTAAAATGATTGGCTGCCATTATGTATCTATCATTATAGTATTTCTTGATGGAAAATAGCTAATTGGTTGAAATCACAGGTCTTGAAAAATATGTAAACAAACCTAAATACACATGTTCTGTGAAAATCTTCCTATCCTATTAAGAGTGCTGTTTTTTCAGTTTTGTGAGAAGCTGACTTTCCCCTTTCGGAAATAGTTTCCATTTAAAGTCGTCCCTAAATTGTGTACAGATCTTTATAGTAAAAACTGGGTACCTGCTAATCATACAATTGCTTCCACATGGATGAAAATATCTGACAAGAGGTGGAGTTTAGGGAAGTAACTTAGAAAATAACTCCTGATTTTCCTAAGATAGACTTGCTGAGTACAGTTGGAGATCAATGGCTTAAAGGGGTACCCAGACTAGACCAGATGAAGTCTCCCTGCCTCTAGAAGCCTGTCCTGTTTTGACGTCTGTTTAAGTTGGGTCTATCACATGACTTTCCACATGGGCACTGATATACCATGCACCAGCTGCCCTCTATCTCATGGAATATATTTGTAGCCATTGTGTGCACGCTCTGGAAATTCTCTCTCCCAGAGAAAATATTCTTAGGTATCATTATTTGGAAAAATTTAATAAAGTTTTTTGAGTCAAGGTTTTCACCATACCACTAATCTATTTATATTTAATAACCTATTCACCTCCAAAGCCTATTGAGACTTCTCATGTCTGCAAAAATCTTATTACATAAGTAAAAAAGTAAAAATTCTGTCAACTAAAAATGCCCTTAATTCAGTTTTCTTTGTATCTTACTCTGCAGGCAGAGCTGTAAAACATATATTTAAATCCTTAGGAAAATTAGGATTTTCCAGTGTGGGGGCATCATTGCTTACTGTGATGCCCGGTCATTGGAAATTCCAGATTCAGTTCAGTTCAGTCGCTCAGTCGTGTCCAACTCTTTGCGACCCCATGAACCGCAGCACGTCAGGGCTCTCTGTCCATCACCAACTCCCGGAGTTCACTCAGACTCACGTCCATCGAGTCAGTGATACCATCCAGCCATCTCATCCTTGGTGGTCCCCTTCTCCTCCTGCCCCCAATCCCTCCCAGCATCACAGTCTTTTCCAGTGAGTCAACTCTTCGCATGAGGTGGCCAAAGTACTGGAGTTTCAGCTTCAGCATCATTCCTTGCAAAGAAATCCCAGGGTAGATCTCCTTCAGAATGGACTGGTTGGATCTCCTTGCAGTCCAATGGACTCTCAAGAGTCTTCTCCAACACCACAGTTCAAAACCATCAATTCTTCAGTGCTCAGCCTTCTTCACAGTCCAGCTCTCACATCAATACATGACCAAAGGAAAAACCATAGCCTGGACTAGATGGACCATAGTCGGCAAAGTAATGTCTCTGCCTTTGAATATGCTATCTAGGTTGGTCATAACTTTCCTTCCAAGGAATAAGCGGATTTTAATTTCATGGCTGCCATCACCATCCCCAGTGATTTTGGAGCCCCCAAAATAAAGTCTGACACTGTTTCCACTGTTCCCCCATCTATTTCCCATGAAGTGATGGGACCGGATGCCATGATCTTCGTTTCCTGAATGTTGAGCTTTAATCCAACTTTTTCACTCTCCACTTTCACTTTCATCAAGAAGCTTTTTAGTTCCTCTTCACTTTCTGCCATAAGGGTGGTGTCATCTGCATATCTGAGGTTATTGGCATTTCTCCCGGCAATCTTGATTCCAGCTAGTGTTTCTTCCAGTCCAGCGTTTTTCATGATGTACTCTGCATAGAAGTTAAAGAAGCAGGGTGACAATATACAGCCTTGACATACTCCTTTTCCTATTTGGAACCAGTCTGTTGTTCCATGTCCAGTTCTCACTGTTGCTTCCTGATCTGCATACAGATTTCTCAAGAGGCAGGTCAGGTGGTCTGGTATTCCCATCACTTTCAGAATTTTCCACAGTTTATTGTGATCCATACAGTCAAAGGCTTTGGCATAGTCAATAAAGCAGAAATAGATGTTTTTCTGGAACTCTCTTTCTTTTGCCATGATCCAGTGGATGTTGGCAATTTGGTCTCTGGTTCCTCTGCCTTTTCAAAACCGGCTTGAACATCTGGAAGTTCATGGTTCATGTATTGCTGAAGCCTGGCTTGGAGAATTTTGAGCATGACTTTACTAGCGTGTGAGAAGAGTGCAATTGTGCGGTAGTTTGAGCACTCTTTGGCTTTGCCTTTCTTTGGGATTAGAATGAAAACTGACTTTTTCCAGTCCTGTGGCCACTGCTGATTTTTCCAAATTTGCTGGCATGTTGAGTGCAGCACTTTCATAGCATCATCTTTTAGGATTTGAAATAGCTCAACTGAAATTCCATCACCTCCACTAACTTTGTTCATCATGATGCTTTCTAAGGCCCACTTGACTTCACATTCCAGGAGGTCTGGCTCTAGGTGAGTGATCACACCATCATGATTATCTAGGTTGTGAAAATCCTTTTTGTACAGTTCTTCTGTGTATTCTTGCCACCTCTTCTTAATATCTTCTGCTTCTGTTAGGTCCAAACCATTCCTGTCCTTTATCGAGCCCATCCTTGCATGAAATGTTCCCTTGGTATCTCTAATTTTCTTGAAGAGATCTCTAGTCTTTCCCATTCTGTTGTTTGCCTCTATTTCTTTGCATTGATTGCTGCAGAAGGCTTTCTTATCTCTTGTTGCTATTCTTTGGAACTCTGCATTCAGATGGGTATATCTTTCCTTTTCTCCTTTGCTTTTCACTTCTCTTCTTTGCACAGCTATTTGCAAGGTCTCCCCAGACAGCCATTTTGCTCTTTTGCATTTCGTTTCCATGGGGATGGTCTTGATCCCTGTCCCCTGTACAATGTCACGAACCTCATTCCTTAGTTTATCAGGCAGTCTGTCTATCAGATCTAGGCCCTTAAATCTATTTCTCACTCCCACGGTATAATCATAAGGGATTTGATTTAGGTCATACCTGAATAGTCTAGTGGTTTTCCCTACTTCAATTTAAGTCTGAATTTGGTAATAAGGAGTTCATCATCTGAGCCACAGTCAGTTCCTGGTCTTGTTTTTGTTGACTGTATAGATCTTCTCCATCTTTGGCTGCAAAGAATATAATCAATCTGATTTTGGTGTTGACCACCTGGTGATGTCCATGTGTAGTCTTCTCTTGTGTTGTTGGAAGAGGGTGTTTGCTATGACCAGTGCATTTTCTTGGCAAAACTCTATTAGTCTTTGCCCTGCTTCATTCCCCATTCCAAGGCCAAATTTGCCTGTTACTCCTGGTGTTTCTTGACTTCCTTCTTTTGCATTCCAGTCCCCTATAATGAAAAGGACACCTTTTTTGGGTTTTAGTTCTAAAATTCCAGATTAACCTGGTTCAAATGAAGTTCAAACTTAAAAAATAAAAATCAACCCAATATCTGCTGTTTTTCATCCTTTTCTTCTCCCATTCTTCCTTCTTTTGTTCATCATCTTTCATAGCCTAATCATGGTTTAAAAAATAGATAGTTGCAGACCTGATCTTATCTATTGAAGAAATAATAGTGATCTTGAAATAATAGTGAATTTCTGGAGGCTATGTCTTCCTCTGTTGAGGCAACCTCTTGGCTTCTGAAAAAAGTCAAGGGTAGATAGGTATAGTTTGATCTGTTGTGACCTGATGGACACATTGACCTTTAAATCAAAAGGAAATGTTGACTACTTAAGCAACGTCATAGACAAATCCATTCTCCTCACATTGGTCCAAAAGCAACCAGGTTTCTATCACTGCTTCATCTTGAACTAGACTGGTTGTAACAGGCCTGTGCAACTGCTTAGCAGCAACAGAAAACAAACAGAAATGCTGTCATCTCTTCCAGTTTCAAGTAGATAAAGACAGTTAATCCAGTAATGGCAAGCTCCTAAGTCCTTTCTTGTGGGGAGAAATCCTGAAGGATCTCTTTCTCCAGGAGCAGCTGGGATGACTTTAAAGTAGGAACACCACCCCACCCCCACCCATTCACCCATGTCCATTTATTTTGGACATGCTACAGTAAATTCTCCCGGAGACATGAGCTGCTCATGTTTCATGGTGGAGCAAATACAGCTTCCGTTTGTTTGGTGATATTCCTCCTGACCGCTGACCCTTGGATTTGCACTGCTTTTTGCAAGAAAGGGGCTCTGTGGGGTGATTTGCTTGTGTTTACCAGCATGTGGCCATGCTTGTTTCTGACCAGAAACTCACTCTGTTTGGACAGTAGGGCTTCTGCTGAGTAAACCTGACCACAGGCAGTGGTGCGTGCAGCTACGAAGTTCCAGGACCTGGGAAGGGGCAACTGAGGAGGCCTCTTGAGTGGGCGAGCCTTCTGGGACAGTCCTGGGAAACTGCAGTTATTTACACAGCTTCCCAGGCTTGTTGCAGGATTGCCTGGAACACCAGGAAGAATGTCTTTATCTGTAGTATGTTGAACTATAAAGTAAGAAGTGGTGTTGGCAGCTAAACCTATTCTCTCCTGGTCTCCGTTCCAGAGCAGTTCCTTACCCTCCAGAGTGTATGAGGTTAAGATTCACAGTCCTCTGTGTTTCCATGGTGAATGCTGTGGCCTTAACTTCTGGGAGACTCAGGCAAGTCACTTGTCTTCCATCTGCCTACAAGTCAAGGCCATCTGCTGGGTGCTATGGGTGTGCCTAATGTCTAATGCATAGCAGCTCCCATTAGCAGCTTTCAACCCTCTGGGCTCAAATCACCTTAAGTTCAAACCTCATTGAAAAAATAAGAAACCAAGGGAAATAACAGTGACAGTGGATAATAGCTGTTATTATATGAATAGGCTGTCTTATATGTATGGCTTGCAGTATGGAGAGAAAGTGAAATGATAACACTAAATAAAACAGCAGGGTAGAGGGAAAATCTGAAGAAGCTATTGTTTTGCAATGAATTTTAAAACCAGGAAATTGCTAATTAAATACTGAATAGAATCAAATTCCATTCTCCCAGGCTGGAATGTTAAAGTATCAGGTTTGAAAATCACATGGAGTTCCACCTTTAAGTTTCATATTCTGTCCAAGTAAGCCCTTATTATGTGAATGGTATGTTAATAATGTATCCATACATCAGGTATAGAAAGCTAAGATATAGAAGGAAAATAAGCGTGAATTAAGCCACCTTGGTATGATAGAATGATAATACCATACCCTCAAATCAGGTATAGCAAGCTAAGAGTGAGAGAAAAATAGCCTGAATTAAGCCACATCAATATGGAGACCCTTTCATTGCTATCTCTGTATTTATGTATTATATATCTAAAAATGCACTGGGAAATACCATGCATTTTTCATAATGCTTCAGAGATTGCTACAGCTAAAGCTCCACCTGAAGCTAAATAAGCAAACATTCTAATTTCCTATTTTTCTCAGCTCAAATACAGTAGTTATTTCAGAGGCCACTGAGGAGGGCAGGTATATTTGCATTATGCCTGTGGATCTGTTGCCAAGCACACCATCTTGCTGTTGACACAAGAGCCAGCTTTGCCTGGCATCAGAGACATCAAAGCCCCCTCATGGAAAGGCACCCCCAAATCTGGAAGAGGCATTTTAGAATTTCCAACCTTTTCATTATGGCATTAAGGTGCATTAATTGCTTCATAGTCATGTGGATGCAGGGTTATATTCATTGACTTAAGTTGACAACTTCCTTTTTGCTAAAGCTAGTTAGGAAAAAGCACTTCAAATGTGTTTCTAATGGTCTCATAAACACTGTTTCTTCTGATTGCTAAGTAGCTTCCTTTCCTTTCTTCTCTTTTTAATTCTCAGTTTCCAGTTCCTCTTCATTATGGTTCTGAACAGCTGAACTTAGGCCCTGAAGTGCTATTTTCCCAATCTTCTCAGAAACATGATGATTTTATCAGAGATTATGGATGGAAGGCTCAATTGTCACTGAGCTAGATGGAGCCAGAAATGACTTGGATTTCAAGTAGAATTTAAGAATTTCTTTTGGAACCAATGGCAGGAAACTTTCTTAATAAACATGTAGATAGTGCTATGTCTCAAAATTTCTTGAAAACTTCGTTTTTTATTTAACAAATATCTATTGTGAACCAAGAAGAGATAGAGAAGCTTTATCTGCATTCAGAAATGTATGTATATGACAGCCAATAAATTTTTTATTTTAAATTCTTTAATGCTGAATGTAATCGACAACATCAATTGATAATCTGATCAACTGGGCAGAAAGCTGCTGTAAAGACTCTTATAAAGATGTGGGGTTGGCATACTATTCGATTGAAATAGCAGATGAGTTTGTGCCCACGTAGCAGCATGGCCACACTGCCATATCTAAACTATCATCAAGTGTTAAGAGAAATAAAGGCCATGAACAACCCAGTACTGCACATCCCTTATAATTCTTCTCTCCAAATCAATTCAGGCAGAGGAGATGTCCTCGATTAGATGTCTGTTGATCAAACTAAATTAGCAGGACAGTAAGAGTTGAAAAGCATGGCCACTTGAAGATCTTATTTTTTATTTTTTTTGCAAATATAACTAAAAATGCAATTAATGTAAAGAGGATGACATCCACTTTATTAAACATTAAATATTTTTTATTAAACATTTTATTTCCCATGCATCTATGTAAGAGATTATTTTTCTAAAATACACATCTTATGCCAACTTTCCATGATATTTACACAGAATCTACAGAGGATTAAATGTTTTCTAAAAACTTAGCATTTCCTGTTGAAGTTTTAAACAATCTTTTCAAACAGCTGTGGACAGACAACTTAGCTACTACTATCATGAATGACCTCCAGTATTTGGAACCTAAAGAGCAAACAAACATTTACTTCACCAAGAAACAGTCCTGGGCAGAACATGAACTTTGCCATATTTTACCTTTTCATAATAATTTACTGGAAATGAGTTTAGTAATCACCCAAACACTAGGTGTTCTAGAAAATATAAGTGTATTTGTAATCCAACCAGCACCTCCCAGGACTTAAAACACACACATACACACACACACAGAACACTGTTGGGTGCAAATAAAACAGGAGAGAGATAAGTTTAAATTTAAAATTATATACTTCATTTTTCCCCCTGAATGTTTGTTTTACCTTTCAGGTCACTGGTTTCCATAAATTCCCTGTGTCTTAGCAGTATAGAAGATATTTTTAAACATAGCTCTTATGCTAGAGTGTACATTAAATATTTGTTCAGCTGATTAAAACAGTTCTACATTTATTTAATGTTTGAACAGTAAACAGTTTATTGAAAACTGAAATGTCTTTTTATACATATACGTATGCTCACACAGACACACCTCTCAGAAGAGGGGCTTCTGTTATGAGATTTCTCAACTTCTACTACTGAGTATAAACAGCCCAGGGGTAAATCCCATTTCCAGACATAGTTATCATCCAAGGATGGATGGGGCTTCTGGCAGGGGCTGGCCCAGGTCGAGGGTGGGCAGCCATACTGAGTGGGCAGGAGCAGCAGTACCATGGCAGTAAGTGACTTAAAACCAGAAGAAGAGTTTCATGTAGACAGAAACATTTATCTTGGGTGAGGGGTGGGGGGAATTACATGATCTCAGATATTAAAGACAGCTTAGACAAACCTCAGTTTTATAGCCTTCTCTGCCCTTTACCCTGATTTGTTAAAACAGAAGATATTTTGACCTCAGATAAACTGGGAAAGGTTGAGATTACTTTAAAGGATGACAAACAAATAAAAGATAAACCTTGTAGTCCTGTCTTTGCTTTGTCATCTCTGGAGTCTGAATGAACCAGAAAGGAAATGCTCACACTGTTTATGTTAGCTCTGCAATCACCCCTCACAAAGAGATTGTATATATTAGCCTATTAATTCTCACCATATCTCTGGTTAGTAAGTTATGTGTATACACTCAGTACATTATGTTATCAAGTATGGTGCTATGGAGTATACTGGTTAAATAAGAAGTCTAGGTGCTTTAACTGTATAGAAACTGCCAACTTTGAGGATTAGAAGGCAATGTTTTAAATTACTTAATATTGGGGATTCCCTGGTACCTCAGTGGTAACGAATCTGCCTGCCAGGGCAGGAGACATGGGTTTGATCCCAGATCTGGGCAGATCCCAAGTGCAGCAGAGCACCTCAGCCCCTGCGCCACAGCTACTGAGCCTGGCCCTAGAGCTTGGTAGCCACAACTACTGAAGCCCGTGTGCCCCAGAGCCTGTGCACTGTAACAAGAGAAACCACAGCAATGAGAAGCCTAGAGAGTGGCCCCTGCTTGCCACAACTAGAGAAAAGCCTGCAAAGCGACGAAGAGCCAGTATAGCCAAAAATAAGTAAATAAAATTACAAAATTACTTCATATTAATCAGCTATGTTGAGCATAATTTAATCTTCTCTGGTAACTCATTGATTATTTTAAATTAGGTAACACTTAGGACTGTGCATTCTGAATATTATTGTAACACCAGTTTGTAAATTTACAATTAAATGATTCTCCTGTCTGAAGTAGACACACAAGTTCCAGGACAATCAATGATTTATTATGTGATAGGCCATTAAAAAAAAAAAACTGTAATTGAGCTAGAAGCCCATTAATGGAGAAATTGTTAATGTATGAGGCAAAAAATAAAGTGGAATATTATGTGGTACTTAAATGAGGTGAATCAATGTGTATAAAGGCATATCTAAGACAGAGGGGGGTTCATGTTTGCGAACGCATGTAAGAATTAAAGATTTTAAAATTTAAAAAATAAAAAACTAAAAAAAAAAAAAGTTAACTTTCAAGAAGGCCAATTGTGTATGAGGACAAAGTGACATTATACAGATGACCAATGTGTACATACAGGTTGTCAAGGCACACAGTGCATGGAATGCTAAATATAGAATTAGTAAGTGCCAAAAGTGGCACTTACCAAACATGGTCTTTTACAGCTTCTTTGGAGTTCTCTTAAAATTTTTATACAAAAATGTTTATAATTTGGCTTCCTTCTTTTCACTGTAAAGGAATATAAGTAACTTTTTATCCAGCAGCCTTAACTCAGTGGCAGTAATAACCTGAACACTTTAATTTTTCCAACCACTACTTAACCACATTCTAAGCAAATGCCCCTGAACATCCCTTAACAACATTTAGAGAATACTGATATCTTTCCAGGCCCTTTCATCTAAGTCCAGCTTACAATTCTTTTCTTACATTTCATCTTATCCACTCCCCTCAAACTTAAAGCTATCTCTAGCACTAAATATACACTAATTTGAGCTCAAACCTGTAATTCCCTTATCGAAACCAGATTCCTATAATAAAGAAGTCTAGGAGGAACACTAGAATAATTGCTTCTTGACTTAAGCACCCATAGCCATGGTCCTTTCCCTGTGGGCTGCTGGTTCTGGCTAACACTGCCCAGTTATGGAAGGCCTCAGTGGGTAGTCACCCAAATACACAGGGTGAATGAGTAAGTTTTAACAGGGCTCTTTGGGGCTCCTTCTGCAGTTTTCTGCTGGAGTAGGGGATCCAACTCCACCTCCATCTCCATGTCTTCCTCTACTTTCCATCCACCAGCAAGCTCCTTCTATTGACAGTACACCCTACAGCTGCTTGCTTCTGGAGTTCCATTGCTTGGTCATCACACTTTTTTGCCTAGTATCATGGTCCTCGTGCAGATAGCCTTCCTGGCATCCACTAAACCAGAGGAAACCCAGGCCTCCCTCCAAATCCCAAAAGTGGGAAGTCAGGCTGCACCTTTACTTTCTTTCCTCTTCAATCTGTAACTCTTCAATTCAGGTTTCTCTAGTTCATAGAAATAAAGTGCAGAGCAGCAAGTTCACTAGCTGAGTCATGTCCAAGAGGAGACTGATATGTGTGCTCTCATGCTTGCAAGTATCCCCTATTTGTTTCAAGTTCTTCTCTTGGAGGGCTCCTCACACATGGCTTTAAGGAAGTACAAAAAACTAACTTCTTAACACAAAAACACTGTATGGCAACAAGTGTATGGCAAGTGTAAAACACTGTATGGCACAGATCCTCAGTGCTTTCTCTCAGTCCCCTCCTCCAGCCTGCTGCTTATATCGTATATAGGAAACCAGAGCTGAAATGAAAGATGGGGATGCAGCACCCAGCAGTTTTAAGCTGACTCTTAGTAAGCACTGGTAGGAGGTGTCCCCAATTGTTGGTGGCTCTTTTTAAATTTGGGGGTTGTTAGTTCTCTTATTCAACTTCAGCTTTGGACTCCAGACATTCACAGGGTAACTGAAAAGTACCATTCTATGTGCTTTTGTAGTCACTGATAACAAGACACTTCAGGATCAAGACAGCAGTCACGATTTAAATGTCCAAACACAACTAGCGTCATTGCCTCCTTGTGATAGCAAGAGCCTCGACTTTTGGTGCACTGCATTGTTCACATCCATGAAAATGTATAAATGGAAAGCCCAGAGACAGAGGACTGCTGCAGCTCTTAATTCAGTGGAGTACTGTTGTTACACCAGTTTCTGTGCATGTGGTGTGGATTGGAGACCAGTGGGAGGGATCAAGTGAAGCCAGTTTGTCCTTGGGGAGTTTGATATGAAGCCACTTGTTCTACAAAGTAAAGCAACAAATGCTGAGGGAAGGTAATGTCCAGGGGCAATCTGAATCCATGAGTGTGGATGAGTGGGACTTAAACAGGGGAAGTGAGTGCGGTTGGTGTTTGAAAAGACTTCTGCAGAAAGACATTAGACAGGTAGTTTCAAATGTGTTTGGTAGAAGCTAACCTTCACAGGGGTGACTCAGGTATCACCGAAAAAATGGCAAGGAGGGGCAAGGGAGACCTGGGGAGGCAGGAACAAGAGGACGCCTCCAAATAGCTCGGCTTATTATCAATCTCCTTCTACAATCCCATATTCTGAAGGGATTTGTAGTTTTAATAATGAGAAAATGAATGGGTTATGAAATAGATAGGTACTAGATGCATGGAAAAGGGCGTATGAACAATGGATTAGCTGGATGTTGAGTAGAACTTCCATGTTTGAGAATAATGAGGTGATGAGAAGAATTGGTACAGTGGGGAGGGAGATGGGCAGGTTGGGGAGAAAACTGAGAAAAAGTTGAATGAATGGCTTGAAGAGTATTGATTTGAAAGCTTAAGTCATTGAAAGATTATGAACAAAACATGGGAAGAGTAATGTTTAAGGAAGATTATTCTAGCTGTGCATCTGAATGTATGTGCCTGTGAGTATGTGTGTATACAAGCATGCATGTCCAGGAAGTAACTCAAGTCTATAACCTTTCCCAGTAAAGCAGATGTTGACGGTAAAAACCAGGGAATGGAACTAGTAGTTCTAACTTCTACTCTGTTCACCTTCTCTTTAGTAGAGCTCTTACCAAGGAACTGCAGTCGTGTTCTTAAGGAATGTCCTTTGGAACAGGACCCCCACCTATTAGGACTCCTTAGCCATGTCTGGGACAAGGGCTCATTCCCTCTTGTGGAGCAGCAGTCCCCTTTCCTCCACCCCATCCTATAGAAAGAAGGATACCTTGTGAAAACAGGAAGTCTTTTCAGGCTATAACCAAAATGAGCTGCTTAAAGTAATCTCAGTGCTGCCAAATGTTCAGCAAAGCCTTGACAGTGTTTAGGAGAAACTTTGCTGAATCCCTCAAGTAATGAGTTGAAAACCACAGGATGCTGTGAGCTTCACCACGGGGAGCCTTCTGACACTTTTTAGCAGATGGCAGTGTATACACTTCTTTTATGTACAATACTTCTCTAAATTAAATATGATTTTTCAAAAACAATTCTCTTAGAGAGAGTGGAGAAAAAACACACATACTCAGCTGTAGACAGCCTCATTTTTACATAAGCCATGAAGAAATGAAAAGTCATGGTACTATTGTATGTTTCTCACAAATCCTCTGGATGTTAAATGCTGAGAAAAATTAAGTTTTCACATTCCATTGGGTGAGAATTTTCTGAGGCCTGAAGATCTAGAAAAGTAGCATTTTAAAATTATCTTATACATAAATTATGAAATGACCATCACTTGATTTGATCTGTAAATAAAATAGCTCAAAAGATAATGTTAAAATGCTGCACTCAATATGCCAGCAAATTTGGAAAACTCAGCAGAATGAAAAGGTCAGTTTTCATTCCAATATCAAATAAAGTCGATGCTAAAGAATGCTGAAACTCCACACAATTGCTTTCATTTCACATGCTAGCAAGGTAATGATCAAAATCCTTCAAGCTAGGCTTTAGGAGTACATGAACTGAGAACTTCCAGGTGAACAAGCTAGATTTAGAAAAGGCAGAGGAACTAGAGGTCAAATTGCCAACATCCATTGGATAAAAGAAAAAGCAACAGACCCAGAAAAACATCTACGTCTGCTTCATTGACTATGCTAAAGCTTTTGTGTGGATCACAACAAACTGGAAAATTCTTCAAGAGATGGAAATACCAGACTACCTTACTTGCCTCCTGAGAAACGTGCATGCAGGTCAAGAAGCAACAGTTAGAATTGGACCTGGAACAATGGACTGGTTCAAAATTGGGAAAGGTATACATCAAAATTGTATACCATCACCCTGCTTATTTAATTTATATGCAGATTACATCATGTCAAATTCCAGGCTGGATGACTCACAAGCTGGAATCAAGATTGCTGGGAGAAATATCAACAACCTCAGATATGTAGATGATATCATGCTAATGGCAGAAATCCAAGAGAAGCTAAAGAGCCTCTTGATGAGGGTAAAAGAAGAGAGTGACAAAGCTGGCTTAAAACTCAACATTCAAAAAATGAATATATGGCATCTAGTCCCATCACATCATGGCAAATAGATGGGGAAAAATGAAAACAGTGACAGATTTTATTTTCTTGGGCTCCAAAATCACTTTGGACAGTGACTTTAGCCATGAAATTAAGAGATGCTTGCTCCTTGGAAGAAAAGCTATGACAAACCTAGACAGCATATGAAAAAGCAGAGACATCATTTTTGCTGACAAAAGTCCATATGGTCAAAGCTATGTTTTTTCCAGTAGCCATGTATGGATGTGAGAGTTGGACCATAAAGAAGGCTGAGCACTGAAGAATTGATATTTTAAAAATGTGGGGCTGCAGAAGACTTTTGAGAGTCCCTTGGACAGCAAAGAGATCAAACCAGTCAATCCTAAAGAAAATCAACCCTGAATAGTCACTGAAAGGACTGATGCTGAAGCTCCAATATATTAGCCACCTGATGCAAAGAGCTGACTCATTGAAAAAGACCCTGATGCTGGGAGAGATTGAGGGCAGGAAGAGAAGGAGGTGACAGAAGGTGAGATAGTTGGATGGCATCACAGACTCAATGGACATAAGTTTGAGCAAACTCCAGGAGATAGTGAAGGACAGAGAAGCCTGGTGTGCTACAGTTCATGGGGCTGCATAGAGTTGGACATGACTTAGCAACTGTAAAACAACAACAATGTATTCACCATTTTTATCAAACTACATGCATTTTTTACCCATGCTCTGAATTTGAAATAATGAGAATATTTCACTTGGGAATTTAGCTTTAGCAATTAGGCCAAAGGCTCAAAATATAGCCTAATGTGTGGATACCCAAGGGTTGACTAACAATTCTTATAAAGTCCAATTCTGTCAACAACTAGAAACTACACACAAAATGTTGACATTTTTCAAACTGTTGTTTCACTGATTCAACCAGATTGACTGGCAGTTTGGGTTTTACAGATTCAGTAGTCTTTACTACCAAGATTCTATCTTGCTTTTATTTTTGTTTTGTGAGAGCTTATAGATCAATAAACAAATGCCTGTCATTGTCCTCTGGTAGGTGGTTAGTCCTATCATTTAAACACTGTGTGGTTCTTTGGTCTCTCACTGTCATTTTAAAATATGATGTCTACTTCCTATCTGCCTCACTGGGGTAATATGAAGAGATTATGACTTTCAAGAGCCAAACATAGTTTTTAGCTCAAAATCTCTACCATTCATCTATTTAACAAAGGTAAGTTGTAGACTCTTTGGGAAATACAAAGGTACAAAAGATTTGATTCCTGGTAGAGGAGAGTGAAAAAGTTGGCTTAAAGCTCAACATTCACAAAACTAAGATCATGGCACCTAGTCCCATCACTTCATGACAGATAGATGGGGAAACAGTGGAAACAGTGTCAGACTTTATTTTTGGGGGCTTCAAAATCACTGCAGATGGTGACTGCATCCACGAAATTAAAAGACACTTACTCCTTGGAAGGAAAGTTAACCTACCTAGATAGCATATTAAAAAGCAGAGGCATTACTTTGCCAACAAAGGTCCGTCTAGTCAAGGTTATGGTTTTTCCAGTGGTTACATATGGATGTGAGAGTTGGACTGTCAAGAAAGCTGAGCGCCGAAGAATTGATGCTTTTGAACTGTGGTGTTGGAGAAGACTCTTAAGAGTCCCTTGGACTGAAAGGAGGTCCAACGAGTCCATTCTAAAGGAGATCAGTCCTGGGTGTTCTTTGGAAGGAATGATGCTGAAGCTGAAACTCTAATACTTTGGCCACCTCATGTGAAGAGTTGACTGACTGGAAAAGACCCTGATGCTGGGAGGGATTAGGGGCAGAAGGAGAAGGGGACAACAGAGGATAAGATGGCTGGATGGCATCACCAACTCGATGGACATGAGTCTGAGTGAACTCCGGGAGTTGATGATGGACAGGGAGGCCTGGCGTGCTGTGATTCATGGGGTCGCAAAGAGTCAGACCTGACTGAGCGACTGAACTGAACTGAACTGAGAGGTGAACTAGGAGTCTAGAGGTGGGGCTTAGGTGAAAATAGCTACATATAGAAATTAGGAAGAAAGTGGTAGGTTTTTTGATGTAATATCAACAGTCAGCATTTATTGCATATTCTCTATAGGCCAGATATCTGATTAATGCTTTATATGTATTATCTCATTTGATTATATTTACAGCAAACATGAAATTGATATTATTTTCTTTATTTTATAGAGGAGGAAACCAAGGTTTAGAGAGATTAAGGATTCCTCAGATATCACACAACTATAAGAGTCAGAGGTAGAACCAGGACTTAAATCCAGATATTTATGTCTTAAAATCCTCTCCTCATAAGCACCAGGAGCTTTCCTGGTGGCACAGTGGTAAAGAATCTACCTGCAATGCAGGAGATGTGGGTTTGATCCCTGAGTTGGGAAGATTCCCTGGAGAAGCAAATGGCAACCCACTCCAGTATTCTTACCTGGGAAATCCCATGAACAGAGGAGCCTGGCAGGCTATGGCCCATAGGGTCACAAGAGTTGGACACCACTTAGCAACTAAACCACCACCATCACCTCATAGTCACCATATGTTATTCTTTTCCAGTGTCCATTTATAGGTATCGATGCTATGAATATTCTGTGGAGTCAGCCAATATTTCAGACTTAAGAGAGGATGCGCGATTAAGAAGTGATATTTGGTTTGGTTTCTGCAAGACTGATTCAAGGAGAGAAGAGAAATCAAGAAAAAAGAAAGAGTGGGAATAGGGCTGGGAAATTTAGGTCCTGCTTGGGAAATGTGAAGAAAGTTATCTCTGAAGGAATGTATCCCTTATCTTCTGACTGATCTGATTGTAGCATCCTGAACTGTTAGGCAATAATCCATCCTCCAAAACCTCTCAGTTGCTTAGTCATACTGGTAGTCATGTTTGCATGCATGTGTATATGTATACTCTTCAGATGGTTAACACATTTGCCTGGGGAAGAACAGAAGTAGAAAGGGTCTGCTTTTGCCAGCATGTGATTAAGAATATTCCACCATCAACATATATGCAACATGACTATAATTTGCCTGACAGTGAACTCAAGCCCATTGAAGAAAGAGACAAAAATTCAAAAAACAAAGTTCAAACATTAGCTTCCCTTTGTTTCATCTACATATCAGATGTATGTTTTATGTTGGTCTGCTGTGGCATAGCATCTTGCACATTATTCTGACATTACCTTGTTCTCTTTGGAATAACCTGCCATTAGAATTCAGTTCAGTTCAGTTCAGTCACTCAGTCATGTCCGACTCTTTGCGACCCCATGAATCACAGCACGCCAGGCCTCCCTGTCCATCACCAACTCCCGGAGTTTACTCAAACTCATGTCCGTTGAGTCAGTGATGCCATCCAGCCATCTCATCCTCTGTCGTCCCCTGCTCCTCCTGCCCCCAATCCCTCCCAGCATCAGAGTCTTTTCCAATGAGTCAACTCTTCGCATGAGGTGGCCAAAGTATTGGAGTTTCAGCTTTAGCATCAGTCCTTCGAAAGAACACCCAGGACTGATCTCCTTTAGAATGGACTGGTTGGACCTCCTTTCAGTCCAAGGAACTCTCAAGAGTCTTCTCCAACACCACAGTTCAAAAGCATCAATTCTTCGGTGCTCAGCTTTCTTGACAGTCCAACTATCACATCCATACATGACCACTGGAAAAACTATAGTCTTGACTAGATGGACCTTTGTTGGCAAAATAATGTCTTTGCTTTTTAATATGCTATCTAGGTTGATCATAACTTTCCTTCCAAGGAGGAAGCATCTTTTAATTTCATGACTGCAATCACTATCTGCAGTGATTTTGGAGCCCCAAAAAATAAAGTCTGACACTGTTTCCACTGTTTCCCCATCTATCTGTCATTAAGTGATGGGACCAGATGCCATGATTGTAGTTTTCTGAATGTTGAGATTTAGGCCAAAATTTTCACTCTCCTCTTTCACTTTCATCAAGAGGCTTTTTAGTTCCTTTTCACCTTCTGCCAGAAGGGTGGTGTCATCTGCATATCTGAGGTTCTTGGTATTTCTCCTGGCAATCTTGATTCCAGCTTGTGCTTCTTCCAGCCCAGTGTTTCTCATGATGTACTCTGCATTATAAGTTAAATAAGCAGGGTAACAATATGCAGCCTTGACATACTCCTTTTCCTATTTGGAACCAGTCTGTTGTTTCATGTCCAGTTCTGACTGTTGCTTCCTGACCTGCATATAGGTTTCTCAAGAGGCAGGTCAGGTGGTTTGGTATTCCCATCTCTTGAAAAATTTTCCAGTTTCTTGTGATCCACACAGTCGAAGGCTTTGGCATAGTCAATAAAGCAGAAATAGATATTTTTCTGGAATGCTCTTGCTTTTTCGATGATCCTGTGGATGTTAGCAGTTTGATCTCTGGTTCCTCTGCCTTTTCTAAATCCAGCTTGAACATCTGGAAGTTCACAGTTCATGTTGCTGAAGTCTTGCTTGGAGAATTTTGAGCATTACTTTACTAGTGTGTGAGATGAGGGCAATTGTGCGGTAGTTTGAGCATTCTTTGGCATTGCCTTTCTTTGGAATTGGAATGAAAACTGACCTTTTCCAGTCCTGTGGCCACTGCTGAGTTTTCCAAATTTGCTGGCATATTGAGTGCAGCACTTTCACAGCATCACCTTTCAGGATTTGAAATAGCTCAATGGGAATTCCATCACCTCCACTAGCTTTGTTCCTAGTGATGCTTCCTAAGGCCCACTTGACTTCACATTCCAGGATGTCCTGCTCTAGGTGAGTGATCACCTCATCGTGATTATCTGGGTCATGAAGATCTTTTTTGTACAGTTCTTCTGTGTGTTTTTGCCACCTCTTCTTAATATCTTCTGCTTCTGTTAGGTCCATACCATTTCTGTTTTTTATTGAGCCCATCTTTGCATAAAATGTTCCCTTGGTATCTCTAATTTTCTTGAAGAGATCTCTAGTCTTTTCCATTCTGTTGTTTTCCTCTATTTCTTTGCATTGATCTCTGAGGAAGGCTTTCTTATCTCTTTGCTATTCTTTGGAACTCTGCATTCAGATGCTTATATCTTCCTTTTCTCCTTTGCTTTCTACTTCTCTTCTTTTCACAGCTATTCATAAGGCCTCCCCAGACAGCCGTTTTGCTTTTTTGCATTTCTTTTTCTTGCGGATGGTCTTGATCACTATCTCCTGTACAATGTTACTAACCTCTGTCTTAGTTCATCAGGCACCTTATCAGATTTAGTCCCTTAAATCTATTTCTCACTTCCACTATATAATCATAAGGTTTAGGGGATGTTGTTTCATACCTGTGGATGTAAGAATACTACTTTCAAATGTATAAGTGGCTAAGGGAATGGGCAGTTGAATTCCTTTCTACCCAATACATCTTCAAAACATGGAGTGAATTTGCCTTGGAAAAAAAAAAAATCCAGTTAGACTTTAAAGGAAAATTCACTGATTACACTTTATCACTTCTGACCCTCTGGTTTTTCTCTGCTTCATATACCTTTTTCCCAATTGTCATGTATGCCAGAATCAGAGGTGATATGATTTATTTTCCCAGAAAGGTAAGGTAATCTCAAATTTTGAGATTTAAATAGGCCCAAATAATATACTTTTCTTCTACCCTGGAAATACCAAAGCATAGATAGACTTTTGCAAGGAATTACAATTTTAAATGTATTTAGAATATTTTAAAAAAAGAACAAAAAACAGGCAATTGGGCTTCCTTAGCCTAGTTTTAGAAGCTTCCTTGATGGTTCAGATGGGAAAGAATGTTCCTGCAATGCAGGAGACCCATGTTCAATCCCTAGGTCAGAAAGATCCCTTGGAGAGGGATCTAGTGGGCTACAGTCCACAGGTTTGCTAAAAGCTGGACATGACTCAGCAACTAACCCTTTTATTTTCAGCCTAGCTTTACTCTGAATGCCTCTATTCAGCCAGCATCTCTGAGAAATCGTGGCTTTGGGAGCTTTCTCCCAGAGTCAGAGAGACTCCACAAACATGGCTATGCTCTGCTTTTCATTTCTGGTACATATAAATGTGGAATCATTTCGTACCTGAGACTGGCACACTATACCATTTGTTTAATTTAACCTCATAGAGGAAAAGGCATTTCTTTCTATGCAAAAAAAAAAAAAAAAGATGGCAGCAAATAAAGATATTAATTTAAAGCAGAGTGCATGGGTAGGACCTTCCACTGTCCACACATGCAAGGTGAAGCTACTGTGAATGCTTGGAAGGTTTCTCAACTGAAGGTGAAGCTAAAGCAGTACCGGATATCTGGGGTCCAAAATATATAACACGCCCTGTGCTGGAACCCTGGAGAAATGGGAATTGCAAGGTTATTCTAAGAGTCAAGGTTAACAAAAGGAAAAGCAATTGGTTGGGTAGATTCATACGTGTTCTCTTTCTGGTAAATCCTAAACAGAAGAATTTTCAGTGTTTTGGGCATGTTCAGAGAGAAATCAGTGGAAGCCAAGAACATTATGTAGTGCCTCAGAATGGTACAGGAAACTTGGAGCAGACCTTGTCCGTGCAGAACAACTCGATCCTTGGCGTTACATGAAGGCAGCCTCTGTATAACATAGGTTGATTGGTTTTCTCATTCCTCCTTGAGAATTTTCAACACAGTAGATGAATGATAGGAATGGAAGATGACTTTTATGTGAGGTTTTGTGTGGGGGTGAATGGCCTGATGGCTGAATTACGGGCAATTAACAGAAGAGAGGAGTCTGAATGTGTCCTACTGCATGTGGTAAGATGTTCAAGAATATGTATTTGACTGAGAAGAAATAGGTACTATCTTCAAAATACCCACTAAAATGCAAACTCTGCAAGAACTGAGCTGGGGTAAGAAGCTGGATCCAAGCTTTGGCAGCCTCATGATGAGCGAAATCTGTGATGATGTAACCTACCCTCTCAGTGTTTTGTTTGAGGGGAAGTTGTTTTGTGGGAACTGAGGAAGCCTTGAATTCTAAGGCCATATCTGGGAGATTTCTGGCTGAAGTTGTTTTGTAGAAAAAGGGGATAGGAACAACTAGTTCATATGTTCAAAAATGGGTAGGCTATGGGGATAGGACTCCTAACGGCACAGAGGAGTCTACTAGGCCTACTATGGCATGAAAGGTGACAAAACAGGAAGAGAGAATTCACATTGTCTTCTGACTTCTGGAAATTTGAACAAAGACAACAGGTTCCTTTTTTTCTGATTTTCCCTCTCCTAGACTTAATTCTGAATTCAGAAGATTTTAATCTTTTCACTACACATGTTATGCAGTTTAAGGGCTTGTGGCTTATCATTTATTCAGCCCCATTACATTTCCATCAGAAACAGTTGAGTTTCCCACAGAAGTACAGAATGCTTTATACATTATAAGTTTCATTTGCTCATTTGGGTTTCACAGATGGAACCTTGTAAAAAAATTCTCTTATTCTTTTTAGTAATTAAATCTCATTCAGTGACTGATTATCTGGGAACAAAATCTTCACAGTCATATATGAGATACAAGAGCCTTTGCTAAGGTACAAAAGAGCAATGAAAAGGGGGAAGAAGATACAAAGATGCTAAAATAAAGATCCACAAAGTTTCCATCTAAAATTAAAGCTAGCCAATAACTGGAAGCGGGCAAAAAATCAACTGTTTTGGAAAATATCTTGTCCCTGTGCCTCAAACGGCTGATTTTTAATGTGCACAAAAGGAAAACTCTAAGACTGGAGTAATTCCAGTAAAGTTTGAGAGATCTATGAGACTTCCATAGTTCCCTACATAGTTTGAATCTCAGAAAATAGGCACTTATAATGAAAACAAGCATAGACTCTTAACTATAAGACTGCTAGCAGTCATTGTTATTATAGCTAGACAATTTAGTGATAATGGATGAGTAGGAAGAAAATTAAGTAGTTTTCTGAGATACAAAAAAATCCTAAGCCAGAACATATTTGGTCTCATGTTCTACTTCAAATGCAAAGTGAGTTCATTAGTGTAATTTAACCTTTTCATAAGCCTCTCAGTGATAAATTCCATTAATACATTGGAAATGCCAGTTGTTAAGTATACTCTGTGATTGTGAGAGGTACTGAAAAAGGTAGGTTGGACTATGATCACTCCTGCCTCCTCTACCTCAGCAAAGAGGAGTGAATGGCAGGTTTTTACCTTTCCTAAGTAGATGTCCTCATTCCACTCCATTCAGCCTGAGCCTTAGGGCAAGCCAGGGTTTTCAGCCATTTACTACAATAATAGCAAGACAATTTAGCAGTAATGGATAAGTAGGGAGCAAATTAAGCCATTTGCTGAGATACAGAAATGAAGCCAGAAAATATTTGGCCTCATGTTAGGCTTCAAATTCATTGTCAATTCATTAGTGTAATTTAGTCCCTGCATAAGCCTTTGAGTGATAAATTCTACTAATACATTTGAAATGCCAGCTGTAAGAATAACTCATTGAGTGTTGAGTAAAATTAAAAGATGGGCAAGAATAAATCCTTCATTTTCATCTCATATGGGAAGATTTATGAAGGCCTCTGAGAAGAAGCATCTGTCTGCTAGTTGTAAATTGAGAGTATTAAGGGAAAACATTGGAATATTTTGGTTACATTAGTGAGAGGAATGTATTAACTCAAATGCTTTTGAGATCTTTCCCTTTGGGGCCAAAGATTACTCTTGATGAAGAACATGTGAACTTTTAGAATTCATCTCCTGCTTGGGAACAAAGACCATAGCACAAACAATGTTAAATGGTTGGTGTTTTGGGGAGTGGTTTCTAAGAAACACAATTATGTGTGGGATGTTGGTGGCTTTTTTTTTCACATGGATATGGTTTTCTCTATGCTTGTGAGTTTTCTCTTTCAAGTCCATAGAGGCTGCAAATCAGAGGACTTGGAAAAGGGCTGGGGAATGTAACTAACCAATATTTTACTTTCTTAGCAAAAATAAAAATAAAAATCAGTCCATTTCACTAGTGAGTTTCTCTTGCTGGTGTCTTAAAATTGGATAATTTCATGATAAATCATTCTTTCAAAGAAAAAAAAAGGAAAAGGAAGCAAATTTTCTTAAAGAACTATACATGCAAGATGCTTTATCTAAGTTAACTCAATTTCTCTCCAACAAATTTATTAAATGTGTTGTATTCTGAACTTAGAGAAGAAACCATAATTTCAAAGGAATAAAGTAACCTTCTCAAGGACAACAGCTAATCAGTAGGAAAACTGGGATGGAAACCAGGTATATCTCAGTCCTTGGAGTCAGACTCAAGCACAGGTTTGTTGGCAGGGTGAGTCTGGGATATTCAAAACTGACTTACGATAACAGGCTTCTGCAACCTGCTGTGTCTGGAGTGATCAGCTCTATCGTAGTCATTTGGACCTTTACTCTTTGTCATGGTGCTCATTTTGGCCACAGCTATGTTCTTAACTCTTTCTGCTCTGAACTGTCATTTCTGGCTAGAGATTCTGGGCCTAGCCGCTGTCTGTCCTCAGCTGTGCTTTAGTTTGCAGGAAAGACGTGAATATGCTACCCAGTCTATCCCTTAGACTGCTAGGAGGCCATGCTTTAGAAGACACTATCCTGGCCCTCCTCTAATCTTGCTCCTGCCCACTGGGGTTTCCAGATTAAACCAATAAAATATAAACTTTTAAAAATATTTATATTTTAACATTTAAGTTCTAATTTCAGAAAAACAACAAAAAATTTTTTAGTCTAAGTATACTCAATATAGTACTGGGACATGCGAAAAGCAAAAGTGTTAGTCACTCAGTCGTGTCTGACTATTTGCAACCCCATGGATTGTAGCCTGCAACCCCATGGATTGTAGCCTGCAACCCCATGGATTGTAGCCTACCAGGCTCCTCTGTCCGTGGAATTCTCCAGGCAAGAATACTGGACTGGGTAGCCATTCCCTTCTCCAGGGAATCTTCCTGACCTAAGGATCAAACTTGGGTCTCCTGCATTGCAGGTGGATTCTTTAACATCTAAGCCACCAGGGAGCATATTTATTATACTAAAATATTATTTACCTAAAATTCAAATTTAATTTGGTGTCCTACCTTTTCTGGTAACCCTGGTCCCCATAAGCCAGAAGTGTGGGGCTGTATAGTAAAGAATTAATCTTACCCAAGGAAATTTTTAGCTTTCAGCCTTATATCCTGGGAGTTAATCTCGAGGAAGTGCGTGATTGCTTATCTGGGGCCCTTGGGCCATACTAGACGATCTAACAATGTGACTTATGATGAGGGATTTGGGTTACATGGTATCTTCTCTACCTCCAAAGGAGATGGAGACCATAGGTATCAGCTCAGCCTCTGCAGGAACTTGAGACCAACCTCAGGCATATGTAAAGTCAATCATAAACATGACAGCCCCAATGAAAACTATGGACATCAAGGTTTGGAGGAGCTTCCCTAGTTGGCAATACTCTGCATATTGTCACACCTGGGTACTGAGTAGAGTTAATGCTGTCTATGACTTCCATGGAAAGGATAACTGGAAGTTTTGCATTTGGAATCTTGCTGGACCTTTTCCTTTGTGTTTCTTTGCTTGACAAGTTTTAATATGAATCCTTTAAATGTAATAGACCATAACCAGTAGTATAGTAGCTTCAGTGAGTTCTAGCGAATGATCAAAACTGCAGGTGGTCTTGGGAGCCCATGTACTGGCAGCTGGTGTCAGAAGGCAAGGCAGTCTTCTGGGCTGTGCTGCCCCTAAAGTCTCCAGGTCAAGGGGATATGCCCACCTAACCCCTCTTCTAGAATCTAGAACCTAAAACAATTCTCCAAGTACCAAGATTATTAAATTCCTGCACAAAGAGGCATAACCATGCTTCCAGAGCCTGTGTGAACCTCTTCTCCAGATCTGTTCAAGGGTGGCTCATGCCACTGACATAGGACACTTAGACCAGAGGGGGATGAATGGTGACCACTAGGGTCAAATGGATATAGTTTATACGTGTTGGCTTGTGGGTCCAAACATGTATGTGAAGGCTTTTCATATATATGACCAAGCTGGAGTGAGAAGAGATGGGTGGGGGAGGACCACAGGGGTTTCCATTTCTACTTTTGTCATAGTAAGTGTTAGGGCCTGAGATAAGTCTCATCCTGCCCTGCCTTGTCCTGTTATGCAATTCATCCCCACTTTCAGTTTCTCTTCTCCTGTTTGAAATGACAATAGCTAGAGACTTCCCCATACTATATGGTTCAAGCAGGGCAATATGCTCTTCTTGAGCAAAGAACAATCTTAGCATCATCTCTAATCCCTAACTTGGGAATGTCAAACTGAGTTATGTGGAATGTCCTGAATTTTAAAAAGTCATCCATTGTAAAATCCACCCCTGATTTAACAGCACCTTTGTGCAGTGGGGAAGAAATATCCTACCAAATAATATAAACTACAGGATACATTTTTTTTCAGAAATCTTAAAATATGAAAAACATTTAAAGTTGAGGAAATATGGCATATATAATACTATCATGGCTCTATGTTACTTGAGAGTTTAAAAGATTTTATATATCTTTTATCTCCATTTCATCCTCATGATGACTCTTGCAGTGGCAGCCAGAGCACCATGACAAGCCCATTTCCTCTTTTTTTTTTTTAATTTTACTTTATTTTACTTTACAATACTGTATTGGTTTTGCCATACATCAACATGAATCCGCCACAGGTGTACACGTGTTCCCACCATTAACACACGGGCAGCAGGAATTCCCCTGTTCTTTCTCTCCCTTTCACCCCAATTACTAAGAAACTGAAAGTGAAAGTCACTCAGTCATGTCTGACTCTTTGTAACCCCATAGACTGTAGCCTGTCAGGCTCCTCTGTCCATGGACTTCTGCAGGCCATAATACTAGAGTGGGTAGCTGTTCCCTTCTTCAGGGGATTTTCCCAACCAGGGAACGAACCCAGGCCTCACACACGGCAGGAGGATTCTTTACCATCTGAGCCACCAGGGAAGCCCAAGAATACTGGAGTGGGTAGCCTATCCCTTCTCCAGAGGATCTTCCTGACACAGGAATTGAACCAGGGTCTCCTGCACCGCAGGCAGATTCTTTACTAGCTGAACTACCAGGGGAGCCCCCAGTTACTAAGACCCATCTGTAATCTGAGAAACTGACTATCAACATAGTCTGGACCTGCACTTCTCCCATTTTTATGTCTGTGTTAGGAGGAGCCTGGTAGGCTGCAGTCCATGGGGTTGCTAAGAGTCGGACACGACTGAGTGACTTCACTTTCACTTTCCACTTTCATGCATTGGAGAAGGAAATGGCAACCCACTCCAGTGTTCTTGCTTGGAGAATCCCAGGGACAGGGGAGCCTGGCAGGCTGCCGTCATGGGGTTGCACAGAGTTGGACATGACTGAAGCGACTTAGCAGCAGCAGCAGCAGTAGGAAAGGATAGAGGCCATTTGTGGGCTACTGTGTGAATAGGATGGGACCGGGTCTGGGCCAGGGGCAAAAGAAGAAAGAATTAGCAGTTTCTACACACAAACATGGCTTCCCTGATAGATCAGTTGGTAAAGAATCCTCCTGCAACTCAGGAGATCCCAGTTCAATTCCTGGGTCAGGAAGATCTGCTGGAGAAGGGATAGGCTACCCACTCAGTATTCTCAGGTTTCCCTTGTGGCTCAGCTGGTAAAGAATCTGCCTGCAATGCAGGAAACCTGCATTTGATCCTTGGGTTGGGAAAATCCCCTGGAGAAGGGAAAGGCTGCCCACTTCAGTATTCTGGAGTGAGTATCTCTGGCCTGGAGAATTCCGTGGACTGTATAGTCAATGGAGTCACAAAGAGTCAGACACAACTGAGCGATGTTCACTTCACTTCACTTATACGCACACAGGGACAGAATTGTGTTGCTACAGGGACAGAACTGTGTTGCTATCCCTTCTTTTAGATGACTTCCTAGTGAAGAGAAAGAGACTTGAAAGGGACGATGGAAAGCCCCTGCCCTGTCTGAGGGTAAAAGGATGGGCCTTGGATGTGGGAGAATGGGTATCATGGAATTTTGGACGAACCACTTTACCTTCTGAGCCTGAGTTTTACCATATGCAGAATGGAACAAGGATTCTTACATCATGGAGTGGCAGAACTATTAAGTGATACAATATGTGAAAAAGGCTTTGCCCAATACACGGCACATGGGTTTGTTAGTTTTTCTTATTATCTTAAATTTGAACCTAGCATAGATTCTTGGCATAGTAGATGTTCATTTAGACAATGGCAGCTCTAATGATGATTATTGCCAACTCTTGCTCAGAGGTAGCTCTAAGGCAGAGTCCTTCTCAGTGTCACTCAGAGGACAGAGAAGATTCAAAGAGGAATGAGTCAGAGGCAATGTACTTTTACAGAGCATTTTAACATAAATGAAGTCAGGGTTCTTTCTAGGGAAAAGACAAAAAGCTGTGAGTCTCTCTGGTTGTGCCTAGCATGGGTAGAGCTCCAATCTAGAGAATGTACAAGGACTGGCTCCACATATAGACCCAAGATTTAAAAAGATGACTTTTTGAGATGCTATTTTTCCCTGCTTCCCATCTCCCCTCTTCTGCTTTCCCTTGTGGTAAAAAAAAGAGCTCTTAGAGAAGGGCTGTGTCATCTTCAGATAACTGAGGAGGCAGAGAAGCAGTCTCTGTCTATGAACTGAGAGGGGAGGTTATGATTTGAAATCATGAATAGTGGGGACAAAAGAGAGGCTGGTAGGAAAACTCCCTGAAAGCAAATAGAAAAGGGAAAGAGTAACCTGGAAACTGCTCTTTGTCTGAGAGAGTCTCATGATATGTACTTGGGCTACAGGCTCCCAAGATTCTTGGTTGCAAGTTCCATTAAACAGAGAAGAATTAGGGCAAAGGGGAGGATGGGGTGATTAGGGGGAGTTTGGAGTGTTCTGCTGCCATCATCACTACTCTTGCTTTGGGAAGAGAAATGACACAAAATCCTAAACAGAATCTGGGAGCTATTTTCCCCAAATCACCAGTGATAAGTTACACTGACCGGATTCTATACAGTTTCCATGAGGGAACCCTGGGAATTCAACTACTCTTTGTGACACTGTTTCTGAAGGGAAAATGTTTGACTCCCTCATTTTCTCACTTCTCCACTGATCAAGAAATGATCTATAGGAATGCAAACCCTACCCAGAAAGGTGATGGTTAATTCTGTCCACCTAAGAAGAGAAAGGTAACTGGTGTCTGCTGTTTTGTTTCAGGCAAAAAACGAACTGAGGCCTTGAAACCAGATCAAAGAAGGCTCCCCATTAAAGCTGCACAGAGCAGGCAGATGACCCCAGAACATATGGTGTCCCTGGGAACACTTCTGCTTTCAGCTGGACAGACTTTGGGCCATATCTGCTCCAACATTCTCCCCTTAGCATCTCCCTTATTTATGTCCCCCATTCATTCTGAAAACCTGTTTCTTCCCTGTACCCAGAGAAACAGTGGAAATATCCATCCCCTGTTTCTAGGGAAAACCCTACCTCTTCTATAAAGCCATATGGATTCAAATTCTGCAGCAAATTTTGGAGCCCACACTATAAAGTCTATTTTATTTTATTCTTGTATTAAATTTATACTGTTTCATGTAGTTGAATATTATTTTTCAAATTATATTGTCAAGTTTTTTAAGGGCAAGGACTGATTCCATTTATTCCTCACATAACACTTTACAATTCTGAAACTCAAGAATGTTTTTGAAGATGTCTGGTTACTCACATGTTTCCAGACAGCAATGACTGCTACCTGCCTATTCTTGAACCACAATCAGCGCCATCGTCACTAAACACCTCCCGACTGTCCACCACTTGTATTGCTACTGACACTAGAAATTCTGTACAGTAGGTCAGTTCACCAGGTGTTTTTATTTTTAGGTTCACAACCACCCTGTAGGTTAGACATTTTTAATCCCATTTTACAGGTGATAGAATGGAAGATAAAAAGGGTCAAGTGACTGTCCTAAGAGAGAACTACAAGTCAAAATCTTCTTAGTGCTCTATGAATACCCATCTCTACATATTGGTGAGCATGAAATGATGAGACTGTTTTGAAACTAATGCTTAAAAGTGTTGTTGTTAATATGTATTAATCCTCCCCAAATTTCAGTGGCATAAAACACTGCCAATTCTATCAGGCAGGAATCTGGACAGGGCCCAGGGGGCCTATCCTGTCTCTGCTATGACACCTGGGATTCATGTGGGTCTATCACATGCCTGAGGCAATACATCTTGGGTCTTGGTCGTTTTCTGTATGACATCTCTTGGAATATCTAAGATAGCTTTTTCACTAGTATGTAACTAGCATCCAGGTGACAATGGTTAAAACAGCTGGGAGTGGTCTTTCTCTATCACTCTTTCCCTATGTAGTCTTTCCATCAGCCATACTGGGTTTTCTGAGAGCATGGAGATCTTAGGATAGTCAAATTTCTTACATGGTGGTTGGCTTTCCCTGAAGCAGGAATTTCCTTGAAGTCCAAGCCAATGAAATGGAGCTGCATGATTACTTATGACATAGATTCAGAAGTTATACAGAGTCACTTCTGTCACATTCTCTTGGTTATACATGGTCCCTCCTTTGTATTATGATATTTCTCTATACTTGACAAGTCATATAATGTGTGACACTATATTCTAATTTCTTGCTCCTTAATACATCCAAATGCCTAGTACTGTTCTTGACATCTAGTAGCTGCTCAGTGTTAAGTCACTTCAGTCATGTCTGACTCTTTGCAATCCAATGGAGTTAGCCTGCCACACTCCTCTGTCCAAGGGATTCTCCAGGCAAGAATGGTGGACTGGGTTGCCATGTCCACCTCCAAGGGGATCTTCCCAACTGAGGGATTGAACTCATGTCTCTTAGGTTTCCTGCTTTGGCAGATGGGTTCTTTATCACTAACGCCACAAAATATTTGTTACAACAAACAGATGGTCACTATTTTTACTAGGATTACAATCAGTTCTTCAAAACTCACTCATAAGCAGGCTGCTCTAGATACCACAGTACACTTTAAAATGTCAGATACAAACTTCCAAAAAAAGAAACTAAAATTGTTCTTTTTAATGTTTTATGTTGCTTTTTATAATTGAATACAAAATATTTTACTTAAAAAAAAATCTAGCCATATGGAAACTATTGCTGCCTTTCTGCATTATTCACTGTGGGAGTGGACAACCAACCCAAAGGAATGAATTGTGGGAGGTATGGTTCCTTAAAGAGACATTCGTGGAAATTAACTAACACACTTATTTTAATTAACTTAAAAAAAAAATCACAAATCATATGTGAAGGTAGTCCATGTGTCTTTGCTCAAAATGTTCCTGGAAAAGAATAAAGAATGTCAAAAGACAGACCTTGTGGGTGACTGAGTCAGAAAGTCTATAATTTATACCTGCAATTGTTCTTTTTCATTGCTAGGCAGTAGGATTGAATCAATAAGGCAAATGTGATTTTAATTGGTTCTGAAGATCACAGAAATTGCAGAATAGTTTCCATTCTCATTTGTCTTTAAGGTCTTGTCTTTCTATTTGCTCTTGTGACTTTTTTGAACCATTGGTTGTGTTTGAGTACCTTTTTATCTTCCACATATTTGTAGATTTTTCAGCTTCGCTTCTGCTATTGATTTCTCATTTCATTCCTTGTGACTGGAAAATCTTTGTATGTTTTCAATCTTTTAAAATTTGCTAAGACTTGTTTTGTGATCTAACACATGGTCTGTCTTGGAGAATGTTTATGTGCACGTGAGAAGAATGTGTATTCTGCTGTTGTAAGAATTTGTATATATATTTTTATGACTAATTGGTTTATTCTATTGTTCAACTCCTCTATTTCCTTATTGATCTTCTATCTAGTTATTTCATCCATTCGTAAATGTGGGGTATTTAAATTACTAACTATTATTGTAAAACTGTCTATTTTCTATCAATGTTTCCTTCACATATTTTTGGGCTCTGTTGTTTGTATATATGCTTATAACTATTACATATTCTTGATGAATTGACCTCTTCATCAATATATAATGCCTTTTGTCTTTTACAACAGTTTTTAACTTAAAATCTATTTGTCTCCTTTTCATTTAGCCACTCTGTTCTTGTTAATAGATGCAGGGATATATTTCTTCCATTCTTTCACTTTTAAACTATTTGTATCTTTAGACATAAATAAGTCTTTTTCAGACAGCATACAGTTGGATTATGTTTTTTGTCCATTCTGTCAATCTTTGCCTTTTCATTGAAGAGTTTAATCCATATACACTTAATTACTGATAGGGAAGGATTTATCATTGTCTTTTTATTATTTGTTTTGGTATGTCTTATAGCTTTTGTCCCCCTCATTCCATTACTGCCTTCCTTTGTCTTTAGTTGATATTTTATAGTGATATGCTTTGATTGCATTCTCATCTCCACTTGTGCATATTATATAGGTATTTGAATTGTAGTTACCATGGAGCCTACATATATAATCTTAAGTTATAATATTATAATTTAAACTTAAACCAGCTTAAATTCAATTGTGTGGAAAATTTTACTTATATACAGTTCCATCTCCCTTGCCCTTTATTGATATCACAAATTACATCTTAATATATTCTTTGCCCAATAACATAGATTTATAAACTTTTGTATTTGCTTTTGAATACCATAGAAAATAAAAAGTGGAGTTACAATCCAAAATTATAATAATATCTTTATTTTTGCCCATGTATTTATCTTTACTGGAGATCTTTATTTCTTCACATGATTTCAAGTTACCATCTATCATCCTTTCATTTGCCAAAAAGCATTTCTTATAAGGCAGGTCTAACGGTAATGAACTGTTTCAGCTTTTGTCTCCCTGGAGAGGTCTTAATTTCTCACTCACTTTGAAGGATGATTTTGCTGCTGCTGCTGCTGCTGCTAAGTCGCTTCAGTCGCTTCTGACTCTGTGCGACCCCAGAGACAGCAGCCCACCAGGCTCCCCTGTCCCTGGGATTCTCCAGGCAAGAGCACTGAAGAGGGTTGCCATTTCCTTCTCCAATGCATGAAAGTGGAAAGTGAAAGTGAAGTCGCTCAGTCGTGTCTGACTCTTTGCGACCCCATGGACTGCAGCCTACCAGGCTCCTCCGCCCATGGGATTTTCCAGGCAAGAGTACTGGAGTGGGGTGCCATCGCCTTCTCCAGAATAATTTTGCTAGGTATGAAATTCTTTGGTTTTGTGTTTTTTTTTTTTTTTTTTTTCCTTTCAGCATTGTAAATATGTCATTCTATTGCCTTCTGGTCTTAAAGGTTTCTGATTAGAAATCAGTTGATAATCTTATTGAGAACCACTTTTGTGAAGAGTTGATTCTCTCTTGTTGCTTTGGGGATTCTCTTTTGGCCTTCCAGTCTTGACAGGGTAGCTGTAACTGTTTCAGTCTGAGTCTCTGAGTTTATCACTCTGGGAGTTTGCAGAGCTTCTTGGATTTGTAGATTCATGTCTATCATCCAGCTTGGTAAGTTTTGTCCATTATTTTTTCAAATATTCTTTCTGTTCTGTTCTCTCTTTTCCTTCTGGGACTTACGCAATATGTATGTTGGCCCATTTGATGCTGCCCTACAAGCCCTTTGGGCGCTATTCACTTTTCTTTATTCTTTTTCTTTTTGTTCCTCAGATTGAATAATTTCAATTTTCCTGTCTTCAGATAGCTGATTATTTCTTCTTCCTATTCAAATCTGCCATTGAACTCCTCTAGTGAATTTTTTATTTCATGTATTATACTCATTAGTGCCAGAATTTCTATTTGCTTCCTTTTAATAATTTTTGTCTTTGTTTATATTCTTATTTTGTTCATACATTGTTTTCCTGTTTTTTGTTCCTGTTTTTCTTTAGCTTTTTGTGCATATTTAAGACACATTTTAAAGTCTTGGTTTAGTTCGTCTGATTTCCGGGTTTTCTTGGAAACAGATTCTGTCAATTTATTTTGATCTTTGAATGCTCTATATGCTTCTGTTTCTTTGTATGCCTTGTGATTTGTGTGTGTGTGTGTGTGTGTGTGTGTGTGTGTGTGTTAGAAGTTAGGCATTTGACAATTATAATGTGGGAAACTCTGGAAATCAGGTTCTTCCCCTTCCCTTGGTTATTTTTTTTTTAATTGTTGAATACTACAGTGGTCCATTTGTTGGAGACTTCTCCAAGCTACTTTGTTATAACCAAAGACTGTTCCTTGTCATGTATGATCACTGAAATCTCTATGAAGTTCAGAAAATGTTTTTCAAAAGATTTCCTTGAATGCCAGGAACTCTCCAGTCTTTGCAGATTGGGTCTGTTCTACAACAATCCTTCAGAACTTAGCTAGGTTTGTTCTAAATGTAGGGATAATCCTGAGGTGAAAGCTTAAGGTCTTCTCAGGTATTTTTGAGCATGCACCTTGCCTGGGCATGTGCCATAGATTTCTAAATTCTCCAATATATAGGGCTGCTTTTGAATGTTTTAATTCCCTGAAAAGTCTCACCCCAGCTTCTCCTCCAGGTATTAGATAGTCTGTTGTACATCTGCACATGCAATCTCATGCCCCAGGCTTCTATGTGGTTATAACCACTCTGCAGCTTTACTGAATAGTGCTTACCCCTTTTACTGCCTAAATTCCAGGATGGGCAAAAGAGAGATAAATACCTTATGTCAGTCCTTTGGATATCTCCCAAACTAAGTTAGAACAGACATATACAAATGATTTACAAATAAATTCTGCTCTCCTTCCTCTGGTTTGAGGTAAGGAACTGGGAATCAGGATTCTGCTGCTTAAAGACCAAAACCCTTGCTATGAAAGGGAAAAAGGGAAAAATGGCTTTGCCAGGGCAAGAATAAATAAAAATGCCACAAATTTTTCCTACCCTTTTCAAATTGACTTAAAAATTTTTTTTGGCATTGGCTTGGTAACTGTAAACCCTTGATTTTCAGAGCTTAGACTTCCCGTGAAAAATTTGTAACTTTATTTTAAGAAGTCACTTTTGGAGCTGATCTTCTTAGGTCGTTGCACCTAGACCAGGTGAATTCTTGTTTCCAAAGGTACGTTTCAAATTTCTAGACTTTAAAAACTGGCTCAAAATGGGTTCCACAATTTTAAGAAAAATTAATATGTTGGAATGGCAGTTCCTCGTTTGGATTTACTAAAACTTATTAAAAAAAAAAAGCAAACAAGCAGTATACTGTAGCTGTCTGGCATTACAATTCTTATCAGCATTGTTGGTATTTAAATTAATACTGAATATCAATACTTCATAATTATAGCCCCTTAACCCACTCAGTAAACCTGTAATCTGCCTTTAAACATACCACTGGCTTTTAAAATGGGTAAATATTGGACTTTCTCTCTTATTATTTTTTCACTCTCTTTTTTACACTCTAAATGAATAAAGATGACTTTATTCTATTCTTACTGAGCTCTGTCTGGATGGAGCCAAAGTCTTCTTAACCTTTTAAAATGAGTTACAAAGTCAAATGTTTTCATAATTCTCTCTCCTTGAAAATGTATTTCTAAGACCTTTAGCAAAATTTTATACATGTAGACTTTTAAAAGGGGGAAAAAAACTGGGAAATTTGATCAAGAAATTTTCCTTCACTTCACATTTAATAAAGTATCTTCCTTTTAAGCCATTGTTCAAAGACAAAAAAAAAAAAAAAAAGATAAGAAGAGTCATGGGTCCTAGAAGAATCCCCTTTATCTTCTTAGGAAACCAAATTTCATTGAAGAAGAGAAGGCAAAGATCTAAAGCTATCTATGTTCACAGGGGCACCCAACCAGGCCAGGTGAGACAAAATCAGAATGAGGGATATATTTCTAAAGATTCTCTATGAGGTCGATGAAGAATACAAAGCTTTTGGCTTAAAGAATATTGTCTATTTTTGCAAAGTGCAGGATTATGTGGAAACTGATTAAAATATATAATTCTTCCTACTTTCAACAATGATGCAAAGGCTGATTCTTGGGAAAGCACAGGAAGAAAAATGCATAGTTATCCTAAATTTATCTCCCCTCACCAGGGCCCCCAGGGTGCTGGTTAATAAATGACTTCTCACTTGCATACCAGCTGCATTTGCTCAAGGTTCTTCCAAAGAGTTCATCGACCTCACATTAGTCAGCAGCTTTCTACAAGAAAAATCTTCACTTTGACTCACTGGAGGATTAGTCAGCCTTATAAAATACACCAAATTCCCCTTTCTCAGTAGGACATTTAATTAACCTCCATTGATTCACCAAGCAAAGCAGTCAATGAAAAATTTTTGGCTTTTCATTGTGGCCCTGGGATATCTGCCTACTTATTGGTAATTTGAAAAATTTTATCCCAGTTTCATTCTAAATTTTCAAAGTAGAGATAATATAGAAATAAATATTTTCTTCCAGTAACCCAACAGCACTATTTATGTAGTGTAAATTGAACTACCTAATGAAGTGACTGGGGAGAAGTTAGAAGGGTGTGTTTGTGAAACAGTGTGTACACAGATTGTGTGTGCACAATCACTTGGGACTGTTTCAGAGAGGCTGCCTGGGTAGCTTTCCTTATAAACCTGAGGTTAAAGCACCTCTCAGCATGCTCCCTAAAGTGTGGCTATCCTTACAAGAAGGCTCTATCTGAATATGGTTCATATCACGGACTTGACTCCAAAGTAAAAGGAAGGAAGTATTTGTGCATGGGGGAATGCTGATTTGAAACATCATTTTATCTGATCTTTGGGCAGGTACATAGACTAATATCTCTGTTCTATTGTTGAGGGAAAAAAGATACACCTCTAAAGTCTTTAGTAAAAATATACAAGATGTAAGCACCTAGCTGAACTCTGACATAGGCTTTTCTCTCCCTAACTCTCTAACATGTTTTGTTTCCAAATTCATATACAGTAGAAATTTATCAACTACCCCTCTATGCTAGGAGATTTTCTAAATTTTCTCACTTATTATTTGGAATTACTCTGTGAAGTAGGTATTAAGGAGCTCTTTTATAACCCCTACTGTCACATAGTAGGTTCTCAAAAAATACTTGAATGAAGAAAAGCTCAGTGGATAAATGAGTATACAAATGGCTCAGATAGTGTTAAGTGATTTGATCATAATCACAGAAATAATAAGCAAACGAGCTGGTATTTGAGTTGAAAAAATGGGGACTGGGGTAATTGTAGACTTTGTCTAAGCTAGTTTGCCCATTAAAATATTTTAGTTATTTAGGATATATCAGTGACTTTCAAATGTTATAAATAAATGGGACTAATGTTTTCTCACAGATTGTATTTATTGATGAAATAAAATCTTAAGAAGGATTTCTGCCTTACTTCCCCAATTCATTGGCAAGTGAGTACAACAAAGTCATATACCCGTTTCTTGGAAGCTTATGAGTATTCCCACTCCTTATCCTGTTCAACATTCTGACAAGCAGCTTACTTGTAAGATGCACCCTCAAGGCAAGTGCAGCAAATATTCTGACAGCAGGATAACTAATCTCTAGTTGAATTAAGGAACAGAATCCTCTATTAAGTGGGGAACACAAGACTACAGAAGACCATGAACTTGTTCCCAAGGAGTGAAGCTACTTGTCTGCAGCTTGTGTTCATCCATGAGAGGGCAAAATGTCTGTACAGACCTTCAAGCTGACTTCGTCCGACCATTCAGAGTGTTGCAAATACAGAACTCTGTTGTTTCCATAACAGTTGCCTTGCATTCCCCAGTATACCTGTCTTCCAGGAACTGCTGAAATTTTTGACCTGAAGCTATTCTCAGACATGGTCACCCCTGGAAAAACACCAGAACACAGATGCTGGACTTCCAAGTGAGAGTCTCTAGGGGGTGCTCTTTCCTCTGACACTACTGCTGAAAAGAGAGCATTGCTTACTGCAGCTCTCTGTTCACAATCATCTACTTTGTTATCCTGGCATCACCCTATAGGTGTGACCCAGAAGTAGCAGGAACTACCAGAGTTTCCAAATTCCTCTTCCTCACTTGACATACATCTCTGGAAAACTGGTCCCGCCAGTGAAACCCTGAGGGCAAACCACTTCCTTCTTACTTTTCTCTATTCAGGATATGAGGCTACTGATTTGGATTCCCTGAGTAAGGAACACAGTCTTCAAGGTGAAACCTAGCTCAGTTACATGTTGTCTTTTTTCTCAACTCTAATTCTCTAACCTCTAAGCAGTGGAAAGGAGAATGTGCCAGAACCTCACAATGAAACCCATGGTGCATTAAACATACATTCATTCCAACAACTTGTGCCTCTCTTTGAATCCAGATTGCCAGGAGAAATATCAATAACCTCAGATATGCAGATGACACCACTCTTATGGCAGAAAGCAAAGAAAAACTAAAGAGCCTCAATGAAAGTGAAAGAGGAGAGTGAAAAAGTTGGCTTAAAACTTAACATTCAGAAAACTAAGATCATGGCATCTGGTCCCATCACTCCATGGCAAATAGATGGGGAAACAGTGGAAACAGTGACAGATTTACTTTCTTGGGCTCCAAAATCACTTCAGATTGTGACTGCAGCCATGAAATTAAAAGACACTTGCTCCTTGGAAGATAAGTTATGACCAACCTAGACAGCATATTAAAAAGCAAAGACATTACTTTGCCAACAAAGATCTGTCTAGTCAAAGCTATGGTTTTTCCAGTAGCCATGTATGGATGTGAGAGTTGGATTATAAAGAAAGCTGAGCATTGAAGAATTGATGCTTTTGAAATGTGGTGTTGGAGAAGACTCTTGAGAATCCCTTGGACTGCAAGGAGATCCAACCAGTCCATCCTAAAGGAAATCACTCCTGAGTATTCATTGGAAGGACTGATGCTGAAGCTGAAACTCCAATACTTCGGCCACCTGACGTGAAGACCTGACTCATTAGAAAAGACCCTGATGCTGGGAAAGATTGAAGGTGGGAGGAGAAGGGGATGACAGAGGATAAGATAGTTTGATGGCATCACTGATTCAATGGACATGAGTTTGAGTAAACTCTGGGAGTTGGTGATGGACAGGGAGGCCTGGTGTGTGGCAGTCCACGGGGTCGCAAAGAGTTGGACATGACTGAGTGACTGAGCTGAACTGAACTTGGCCAGGCACTGAGTACCAGCAGGGCCTGGGACACTGCGCTAAAGAAAACCTTCACAGTCTCTGCCCTCAAGAGACTTACAGCCTGTAAGTATGCTTAATAAAAGTCGAGAAAATTCAAGTGCACTGGGTATTGCAAAAAAAGAGAGTCATGGTGTTAAGAATGTAACCACATCCTAGTCCATTAAGATCTTTAATTCTCTGAGAGTCAGGATTTGTTTCCTAAAACTTCCTCAAACCTTTACTTCTTCTCCCAGATACTTATGGAAGATATGCAGATGACTCCAGGATATATAGTGGTGCTTTTAAGTCTCAGATGGTAGGCATGATCCACCATAATCTTTAGCTCTCCTAGAATTGGATTGGGTTGCTGAACTTTCTGAAACTAGTATATGAAAATTATATTTGTGAATGAAAACATAAATAAAGCAAACCACAGAGTGACTAGACAGTACCAAATAGATAATATTTGACACTTTTATAGATTAATGACAGAAGAATAAGAATGTGAAGCTACAAATGTGAGACTAGCTTTTTTTTTTTTTTGCTTTATTATCTGTTAGTCTCTGATATTATTTTTATAAAACTGAGACCTGGCGTACAAACTACACAATATCTGTTTAACCAAAATGTCAGTTTCTCTTTGTTTTGTCCTCCAAAGTACATGGTTATAAAACACCTGTAGAAAAACAGAAAGAATTGGGGCTTTGGAGTTGGGCAAATTCTAGCTTCATCACTTAGTATTCTTGTGTATCTGTATATCTGTGAGCCTTTGCAATAGGGTCTAAACCAAACTATTAGGACTATACTAGCAGCCTCTAGTCATGTATCCTCTGCTACAAGATCACCATAGAATGTGTTCCTGTGAGCCAACATTTCCTGGTAAGGCTACTTTTCATTTTCCCGCATAAAAAAAAGCATATTTGAAGATTTCTGTGCATGTGAGAGTATCTACCAAGTTTTCCATCTTCTTGAGTTAGAACAGGAAGCATAACTCAGTGGAGGCTGCTATTGCCAGCCCACTCATGAATTATCCAACTTTTTATATAGATAAATGCCATGACAGATCAGTTATTAAATATAAATATACTGTGGCATATAAATCTTTGTTTCCTATTGCTCATACCTGGGCTGAACTGTTCATGAGATAGGTTTGGAAAATTAAAGGTCAGGAAAAGGTCAGTGTAGAATGCTAGCACAGAGCATTACAAATGGGTGGTCTGTGAGCTTGAGAGTGCTGAAGAAAGCAGAGGAGGCAGTGTGTGAAGATTATCTACCTAGAAATGGATCCCATCAGGAAGGCCAGAGATGCCTGGAAGTCTGAGAAAAGTTGAACTTTCCAGAGGCATTTTTTTTCAGCCTAAGGAAGTCTACACTCTGTTAATGGCTGCAAAGGTCATGGTGGTAATCTTTCAAAAGTGATTTTTAGAACCTGTGTTTATACTAATCTGGACTCTTTCTATTCTAAGTAATATAAACCAAACTAAAATAGGCTCAAAAAAAGAGGGAAGGGAATAATTTATTGGTTCAGGTAACTGCAAAGTTCAAGACTGGATTTGGATGTCCAAACAATGACATCAGACATCTTTCTTTCTCCATCTTTTGTCTCTGTTTTTTCCAATGAGAGGACCATTGAGGGACCAAAGAAGGCTAGCAGCAATTCTAGGATTGGTTTCTTCCAAATTAGAAACAGCAGCAATGAGTTTCTTCCTCTTGACATCTTTGGAGATTATTCAAATTAGCTATGCTCACACTTCCACTAATGTCTTTGGTCAGGTCCAGGTCTAGTTTCCATTCTAAATTAAGCAGGCTCAATACTATTAATTGAAGCATTACATGAACTGAATGGAAGTAACGGCTGAAGGAAGAGACAGATTCTCTTAACACGAGGGGTGCTGAACAGACAAAAATAAAATGTGTCCACATCAGACATATGATTGCTTTTAGCCATGTAGAGAAAGGGTGCCAAATTAGAAGAATTAAATTTCTCCAGGATATAGGTTACTCTTCAACTTGAGAAGATAGATAGGATTTTAAAGGTATCACTCTTTCCCTTCTTCCCTCCTGTGTCACCAGCTTGCTTTTATTCATTTGTATTTGTTCTGGATGTTATTAGAATAATTCTTGATACTTTAATCAGAGATGGCAAATGGCCTGATAGTATGAAAGGACAGCAGAAGACAAACTAGATCTTTTCTAATTGCAGTCAAACTACTATCTGAAAGAGGGCAAGACACTTGACTTTGACTTCTGTACACTTTCTATAAAATGAGAGGAGAGCAGTCTAGCCAGTGCTAGCCAACAGAACTTTCAGCAATGACCTAAGGGTTCTATATTTGTATTGTCCAACAGAGTAGCCATTTAACCATATGTGGCTGATGACTGACTAGTGTGACTGAGAAGCATATTTTAATTTTTAGTTTTAACTTGATTTAAATTATTCTTTTACTTTTATTCTGGATGATCTTTTTTTCAGCTTTATTGAGATATAATGGAGACAGTACTGTATAAGTTTAGGTATACAGCATAATGATTTGACTTACCTTTGTCATAAAACAGTTTAGTGAACATCCATCATCTCACATAGAAATGAAATTTTAAAAATGGAAAAAAACTTTCTTGTGATGAGAACTCTCAGAATTTACTTTCTTAAAAAGTTTCATTAGAAAAGTTTCATATATGTGTAACACAACTGTGTTAACTATATTTATCATGTTTTACATTACATCCTTAGTATTTATCTGTCTCATATCTGGAAGTTATTATCTTCTGACTATCTTCAATAAGTTCACCCTCCCCTAACCCCCTGCCTCTGGAAACTACAAATCTGATCTATACATTTTTCTGTTTGTTTTTGAAATATAATTGATCTACGACATTGTTAGTTCCTTGTATACAGAACAGTGATTCAATGTTTCTATACATTTCAAAATGATCACCATGGTAAGACTAGTTACCATCTGTCACCATACAAAGATATTATGTAATTACTGACTATATTTCCCTAACTGTACATTTCATACCCATGACACATTTATTTTGTAACAGGAAGTTTAGACCTCTTTGTCTGCCTCACCTACTTCTCTCCCTCCCCTGTCCTCTGGCAATCACTTATTTGTTTTCTGTACCTATGAATCTATTTCTGTTTAGCTGTTTGTTTACTTGTTTTTCAGATTCCACATATAGGTGAAATCATATGATATTTTTATCTTTCTGACTTCACTTAGTGTACTACATTTTAGGTCCATCCATGTTGTCATGAATGGCAAGATTTTATTTTTTTATGGCTGAGTAGTATTCACACATAGGTATATATGTATAATATATATACCACATCTTCTTTACCCACTCATCTATTTTGATGGGCACTTCCACACTTTGCCTATTATAAACAATGCTGCAATGAACATAGGGGTTCATATATCTTTTCTAATAAGCATTTTCATTTTCTTTGTATAAATGCCCAGGAGTAGAATTGCTGGATTAAATGGTAATTCTATTCTTAATTTCTTGAGGAATATCAGTACAGTTTTCCTTGGTGGCCACATCAAATTACATTCCCACCACAGTGCACAAGAGTTCCCTTTTCTCCAAATTTTCACCAACAATTTTTATTTATTGTCTTTTTGATAATAGCCATTCTGACAGGTATGAGTGATATCTCATTATGGTTTTGACTTGCATTTCCCTATGGTTAGTGACATTGAGCATCTTTTCATGTCCCTATTGACCATCTATATGTCTTCTTTGGAAACATGTCTATTCAGGTCCTCTACTATTTTTTAATTCACTTTTTAAATTGTTGATCTGTATTAATTATTTATGTATTTTGGATGTTAACCTCTGTTAGACATATCTTTTGCAATATCTTCTCCTATGTAGTGGGTAGCCTTATCATTTTGAAATTGTTTCCTTCACTGTGCAAAAACTTTTTAGTTTGATGAAGACCCACTTGTTTATTTTTGCTTTTGTTTCTCTCACTTGAGGAGACATACTCCCCCAAATTGCAGACTGATGTCAAAGAGCACACTGCCCATGTTTTCATCTAGAATTTTCATGGTTTCAGGTTGTACATTTCAGTCCTTAATTTTGAGTTTGCCTTTGTATATGGCATGAGAAAGTAGTCTAATTTGGTTCTTTTACCTACAGCTGTCCAGTTTTCCCAACACAATTTATTGAAGAGGCTGTCTTTTCCTCATTGTATGTTTTAGACCTCCTCTGTCATAGATTGACAGTGAAGGTCACTCAGTTGTGTCTGATTCATTGTGACCCTATGGACTGTAGCCCACCAGGCTCCTCTGTCCATGGAATTCTCCAAGGAAAGAACACTGGACTGGGTAGCCATTCCCTTCTCCAAGAGATCTTCCTGATTTAGGGATCAAACCTGGGTCTCCTGAGTTGCAGGTGGACTCTTTACCATCTGAGCCATCAGGGAAGCCCTTTGTCATAGATTAATTGGTCATAAAGAATGGCTTCATTTTTGGGCTTTGTAATCTGTTCCATTGATCTGATTCATTGTTTCTATTTTTGAGCCAATACCATACTGTTTTCATTACTGTAACTTTATAGTATAGTTTGAAATCAGGGCACATGATATCTCCAGTTTAGTTCTTCTTTCCCATCTAGCTACTTGGCCTGTGGTATTCAGGACTGGTGCCAACTGGCTGTTGGGCAGGGCTAGATCCCTGTGTGAATAAGCTAGAAGAAAGATTCCAGAATGGCTCTTCTTAGCACCAGTGTCCGTGGGGTAGGATGAGCTCCCCAAAATGGCTGCTGTCAGTATTTGTGTCCCCAGAATGAGTCCCAGTTGCCTCCTCCCTCTCCAAGAGGCTGTCCAAAGTCATCAAGTGGGTATGACCCAAGTTCCTTTCAAAGTAATGCTTCTGCCCTATATCTTTGAGTATGTGAAATTTTGTGTGTGCCCTTTAAGAGTGGAGTGTCTATGCTGGTCAGAATGGCTGCTATCAAAAAGTCTATTAACAATAAATGTTGGAGAGGGTGTGGAGAAAAGGGAACCCTCTTACACTATTTGTGGGAATGCAAACTAGTACAGCCACTATGGAGAACAGTCGGGGGGGATTCCTTAAAAATCTGAAAATAGAACTGCCATATGACCCAGCAATCCCACTGCTGGGCATATACATTGAGGAAACCAGAATTGAAAGAGCTTTGTGTACCGAAATGTTCATCACAGCACTGTTTACAATAGCTAGAACATGGAAGCAACCTAGATGTCCACAGGCAGATGAATGGATAAGAAAGTTGTGGTACATATACATAATTGAATATTATTCTGCTATTAAAAAGAATGCATTTGAATCAGTTCTAATGAGGTGGATGAAACTGGAGACTATTATACAGAGTGAAGGAAGTCAGAAAGAAAAACACCAACACATATATATGGAATTAAGAAAGATGTATCTTTGTCAGGTTTTGGTATAAGGGTGATGGTGGCCTCATAGAATGAGTTTGGAAGTTTACCTTCCTTTGCAATTTTCTGGAAGAGTTTGAGTAGGATAGGTGTTAGCTCTTCTCTAAATTTTTGGTAGAATTCAGCTGTGAAGCCGTCTGGACCTGGGCTTTTGTTTGCTGGAAGATTTCTGATTACAGTTTCAATGTCCGTGCTTGTGATGGGTCTGTTAAGATTTTCTGTTTCTTCCTGGTTCAGTTTTGGAAAATTGTACTCTTCTAAGAATTTGTCCATTTCTTCCACGTTGTCCATTTTATTGGCATATAATTGCTGATAGTAGTCTCTTATGATCCTTTGTATTTCTGTGTTGTCTGTTGAGATCTCTCCATTTTCATTTCTAATTTTATTGATTTGATTTTTCTCTCTTTGCTTCTTGATGAGTCTGGCTAATGGTTTGTCAATTTTATTCATCCTTTCAAAGAACCAGCTTTTGGCTTTGTTGATTTTTGCTATGGTCTCTTTTGTTTCTTTTGCATTTATTTCTGCCCTAATTTTTAAGATTTCTTTCCTTCTGCTAACCCTGGGGTTCTCCAGTTCTTCCTTTTCTAGTTGCTTTAGGTGTAGTTAGGTTATTTATTTGACTTTTTTCTTGTTTCTTGAGGTATGCCTGTATTGCTATGAACTTTCCTCTTAGCACTGCTTTTATAGTGTCCCACAGGTTTTGGGTTGTTGTGTTTTCATTTTCATTAAGTTTCTATGCATATTTTGATTTCTTTTTTGATTTCTTCTGTGATTTGTTGGTTATTCAGAAGTGTGTTGTTCAACCTCCATATGTTGGAATTTTTAATAGTTTTTCTCCTGTAATTGAGATCTAATCTTAATGCATTATGGTCAGAAAAGATGCTTGGAATGATTTTGATTTTTTAAAATTTATCAAGGTTATATTTATGGCCCAGGATGTGATCTATCCTGGAGAAGGTTCCATGAGCACTTGAGAAAAAGGTGAAATTCATTGTTTTGGGGTGAAATGTCCTATAGATATCAATTAGGTCTAACTGATCTAATGTATCATTTAAAGTTTGCGTTTCTTTGTTAATTTCCTGTTTAGTTGATCTGTCCATAGGTGTGAGTGGGGTATTAAAGTCTCCCACTATTATTGTGTTGTTGTTAATTTCCCCTTTCATACTTGTTAGTATTTGTCTTACATATTGTGGTGCTCCTATATTGGGTGCATATATATTTATAATTGTTATATCTTCTTCTTGGATTGATCCTTTGATCATTATGTAGTGGCCTTCTTTGTCTCTTTTCACAGCCTTTGTTTCAAAGTCTGTTTTATCAGATATGAGTATTGCCACTCCTGCTTTCTTTTGGTCTCTATTTGCGTGGAATATCTTTTTCCAGCCCTTCACTTTCAATCTATATGTGTCCCTTGTTTTGAGGTGGGTCTCTTGTAAGCAGCATATAGATGGGTCTTGTTTTTGTATCCATTCGGCCAGTCTTTGCCTTTTGGTTGGGGCATTCAACCCATTTACGTTTAAGGTGATTATTGATAAGTATGATCCTGTTACCATTTACTTTATTGTTTTGGGTTCGGGTTTATACACCCTTTTTGTGTTTCCTGTCTAGAGAATATCCTTTAGAATTTGTTGGAGAGCTGGTTTGGTGGTGCTGAATTCTCTCAGCTTTTGCTTGTCTGTAAAGCTTTTGATTTCTCCTTCATATTTGAATGAGATCCTTGCTGGGACAGTAATCTGGGCTGTAGGTTGTTTTCTTTCATCACTTTAAGTATGTCTTGCCATTCCCTCCTGGCCTGAAGAGTTTCTATTGAAAGATCAGCTGTTATGGGAATCCCCTTGTGTGTTATTCGTTGTTTTTCCCTTGCTGCTTTTAATATTTGTTCTTTGTGTTTGATCTTTGTTAATTTGATTAATATGTCTCTTGGGGTGTTTTGCCTTGGGTTTATCCTATTTGGAACTCTCTGGGTTTCTTGGACTTGGGTGATTATTTCCTTTCCCATTTTAGGGAAGTTTTCAACTATTATCTCCTCAAGGATTTTCTCATGGTCTTTCTTTTTGTCTTCTTCTTCTGGGACTCCTATAATTTGAATGTTGTCCTGGAGGTCTCTGAGATTGTCCTCATTTCTTTTAATTCGTTTTTCTTTTTTCCTCTGATTCATTTATTTCTACCGTTCTATCTTCTATTTCACTAATCCTATCTTCTGCCTCCGTTATTCTACTATTTGTTGCCTCCAGAGTGTTTCTGATCTCATTTATTGGGTTATTCATTATATATTGACTCTTTTTTTATTTCTTCTAGGTCCTTGTTAAACCTTTCTTGCATCTTCTCAATCCTTGTCTCTAGGCTATTTATCTGTGATTCCATTTTGATTTCAAGAATTTGGATCATTTTCACTATCAATATTCAGAATTCTTTCTCAGGTAGATTCCCTATCTCTTCCTCTTTTGTTTGGTTTGGTGGGCATTTCTTCTGTTCTTTACCTGCCGAGGAATCCTGTCCAACATCACTGATGAACATAGATGTAAAAATCCTTAACAAAATTCTAGCAATCAGAATCCACAACAGATTAAAAAGATCATACACCATGACCAAGTGGGCTTTATCCCAGGGATGCAAGGATTCTTCAATATCCGCAAATCAATCAATGTAATTCACCACATTAACAAATTGAAAAATAAAAGCCATATGATTATCTCAATAGATGCAGAGAAGGCCTTTGACAAAATTCAACATCCATTTATGATAAAAACTCTCCAGAAAGCAGGAATAGAAGGAACATACCTCAACATAATAAAAGCTATATATGACAAACCCACAGCAAACATTATCCTCAATGGTGAAAAATTGAAAGCATTTCCCCTAAAGTCAGGAACAAGACAAGGGTGCCCACTTTCACCGCTACTATTCAACATAGTTCTGGAAGTTTTGGCCACAGCAATCAGAGCAGAAAAAGAAATAAAAGGAATCCAAATTGGAAAAGAAGAAGTAAAACTCTCATTGTTTGCAGATGAGATGATCCTCTACATAGAAAACACTAGACTCCACCAGAAAATTGCTAGAGCTAATCAATGAATATAGTAAAGTTGCAGGATATGAAATGAACACACAGAAATCCCTTGCATTCCTATACACTAATAATGAGAAAGTAGAAAAAGAAATTAAGGAAACAATTCCATTCACCATTGCAACGAAAAGAATAAAATACTTAGGAATATATCTACCTAAAGAAACTAAAGACCTATATATAGAAAACTATAAAACACTGATGAAAGAAATCAAAGAGGACACTAATAGATGGAGAAATATACCATGTTCATGGATCGGAAGAATCAATATAGTGAAAATGAGTATATTACCCAAAGCAATTTACAAATTCAGTGCAATCCCTATCAAGCTACCAGCCATATTTTTCACAGAACTAGAACAAATAATTTCAAGATTTGTATGGAAATACAAAAAACCTCGAATAGCCAAAGCAATCTTGAGAAAGAAGAATGGAACTGGAGGAATCAACTTGCCTGACTTCAGGCTCTACAACAAAGCCACAGTCATCAAGATAGTATGGTACTGGCACAAAGACAGAAATATAGATCAATGGAACAAAATAGAAAGCCCAGAGAGAAATCCACACACATATGGACACCTTATCTTTGACAAAGGAGGCAAGAATATACAATGGAGTAAAGACAATCTCTTTAACAAGTGGTGCTGGGAAAACTGGTTAACCACTTGTAAAAGAATGAAACTAGATCACTTTCTAACACCACACAGAAAAATAAACTCAAAATGGATTAAAGATCTAAATGTAAGACCAGAAACTATAAAACTCCTAGAGGAGAACATAGGCAAAACACTCTCCAACATAAATCACAGCAGGATCCTCTATGATCCACCTCCCAGAATTTTGGAAATAAAAGCAAAAATGAACAAATAGGGTTTACTTAAAATTAAAAGCTTCTGCACAACAAAGGATAATATAAGCAAGGTGAAAAGACAGCCTTCTGAATGGGAGAAAATAATAGCAAATGAAGCAACTGACAAACAACTAATCTCAAAAATATACAAGCAACTTATGCAGCTCAATTCCAGAAAAATAAATGACCCAATCAAAAAATGGGCCAAAGAACTAAATAGACATTTCTCCAAAGAAGACATATGGATGGCTAACAAACACATGAAAAGATGCTCAACATCACTCATTATCAGAGAAATGCAAATCAAAACCACAATGAGGTACTACTTCACACCAGTCAGAATGTCTGCGATCCAAAAATCTGCAAGCAATAAATGCTGGAGAGGGTGTGGAGAAAAGGGAACCTTCCTACACTGTCGGTGGGAATGCAAACTAGTACAGCCACTATGGAGAACAGTGTGGAGATTCCTTAAAAAGTTGCAAATAGAACTGCCTTATGACCCAGCAATCCCACTGCTGGGCACACACACTGAGGAAACCAGAATTGAAAGAGACACATGTACCCCAATGTTCATCGCAGCACTGTTTATAATAGCCAGGACATGGAAACAACCTAGATGCCCATCAGCAGGTGAATGGATAAGAAAGCTGTGGTACATATATACAATGGAGTATTACTCAGCCGTTAAAAAAATACATTTGAATCAGTTCTGATGAGATGGATGAAAGTGGAGCCAATTATACAGAGTGAAGTAAGCCAGAAAGAAAAATACTAATACAGTATACTAAAACATATATATGGAATTTAGAAAGATGGCAATGATGACCCTGTATGTGAGACAGCAAAAAAGACACAGGTGTGTATAGCGGACTTTTGGACTCAGAGGGGGAGGGAGAGGGTGGGATGATTTGGGAGAATGGGATTGAAACATGTATACTATCATGTAAGAATCGAATCACCAGTCTATGTCCGATGCAGGATACAGCATGCTTGGGGCTGGAGCATGGGGATGACCCAGAGAGATGTTATGGGGAGGGAGGTGGGAGGGGGGTTCATGTTTGGGAATGCATGTACACCCGTGGTGGATTCATGTCAATGTATGGCAAAACCAATACAGGATTGTAAAGTAAAATAAGGTAAAAATAAAAATATTAAAAAAAAAGAAAGATGGTAATGATGACCCTATACATGAGCAGGAAAAGAGACACAGATATAAAGAACAGAATTTTGGACTCTGTGGGAGAAGTCAAGGGTGGGATGATTTGAGAGAATAGCACTGAAACATGTATATTACCAAATGTGAAATCGATCACCAGTGCAAGTTCAATGTGTGAAACAGGGCACTCAAAACCGGTGCACTGGGACAACCCAGAGGGATGAGATGGGGAGGGAGGTTGGAGAGGGGCTCAGGATGGGGGACATATATACACCTGTGGCTGGTTCATGCCAATGTATTGCAAAAACCTCCGCAATACTGTAAAGTAATTAGCCTCCAATTAATATAAATAATTAAAAAAAATGGAGTGTCTATTTTCCACAGTACTCTGCTGCTGCTGCTGCTGCTGCTGCTGCTGCTAAGTTGCTTCCGTTGTGTCTGACTCTGTGCAACCTCATAGAGGGCAGCCTGCCAGGCTTTCACAGTTCTCTACCTCTCCCCAAAGTAAGTCCCACTGGGCTTCAAACACAAACGTTCTGGGAGCTCATCTTTCTGGTGCAGCTGAGAAGCCCAATGTGGGGCTCTGACCCCTTGCTCCCTGTGGAGAACCTCTGCAACTGTAATTATCCTCTCTTTTGTGGTTCACCTACCTAGGGGTATGGGTCTTAATGGCAGTGTTTTTCTGGCCTTCCTACTCATCTTGCTGTGTTTCCTTCCTTATATCTTAGTTGTAGAAGATCTTTTCTGCTAGTCTTTATGGTTGCTGTATGAATAGTCTCAATTTTGTATGCCTGTGGGAGGATGAGTTGAGCTCAGGGCCTTCCTACTCTACTATCTTGGCCAGTCTCTCTCAAATTATTTTACATTTAATGTAAACTGACAAATGTGGCTAGTGGTTACTGTATTAGCCTGAAGAGGAAATGATCCCTACAGTTCCAGACAACTCCCAAATTCCAGGGTTTTAGAACTAGCCTACATGTGAAAATTAACTCTGTGTTTCTCTGCATGAAAGTTCTTTTAAGCGTCAAAATCCATTTTGTGTTCTCAAACACTGCAGTTTCCATTCAGCTTTCTGATTCTGCTAAAAGATGAGTGAAAACACATGTAAACAGAAAAGTTCCCAGGAGAATGAACATCATCTCAACAGGGCTCTTGTCAGCTGAGCATTCCAGCAGACTCCCAGAATACATTACCCTTGTGAACTATTTTGCAGTCAAAGACACACTGAAATGTTTCTGGGAGGCTGAAACCTTCCTCCCAGGCTTTCAAATAATGTAGGCTGTTGTTTTAAGCTCATGAAATACACATACCTGCAATGGGACTGTGCCTGCACCAAACATGATATAGAGATTTAGAAATTACTGTTTAGTTGAACCAACAAAGATAGCCCAGCCATGTATGGCAAGATCCCCAAAGCCAGAGAAGTTTAAAGAGAGTTGTGGGAATTACTACGTTGCCAAGGACTGACTCTGTGTAGGTTAGCACTTTGTCTAGTTCACCAGCTGGGAAGTATCATTTTGCATTGGTCAGGGTTCCTTTCTGAAGGGTTGTGCTTTCTTCAACATTATCCTTCTTAGAGCCAATGGCTGTGAGGTGTGAGAGAAACAGAAGATTTAAGGACTGACTCTAGGATTACCACAAAAGCATTTTCTTACTGCCCCATCTTTGTACATTGTTAAGAGAAAGAATGGTGATTTGCTGAGTATAAGGTACACAGATATGTGAAGCTTTTAACATCTATTCTAGGACAGAGAAGCCTGGCAGGCTATAGTCCATGGGGCCACAAAGAGTCAGACATGATTGAGCAGTTGAGAACATACACTGGCAAAAAAGAAGCATCCGTCAATTCCACCTTTCTGTTCCATCAAACAGCACAGTTTAGTGAGTCAAAAAGACTTTGGTAGGAAGAAGGCTGTCAATCTCTTACATCCTCCTTGGGACATTTAACCATGCTGGGTCTCTAGTTCTTCATCTTCTAGGATAGTTGAAATAATTAAATGAGGTAAACGAAGCACCAACCATGGGATGTGGCATCCAGTGAGCATTCAGTACAGCCATTCCTACAAAACCTGATTTTCATTACTGTATCTCACAAATTAAACAACCTATAAAACCAGGGCAATGAGCTCATTCTCTTTTATATTGGTATCAGTTTATGTTCATAAAAGGCTTAATTTTGCTCTTTTCTCTCTGGTTCTCTGGAGACTAGGAGGGTGAGGGAGGTGGGAGTGAGGAAGTGTACCCACTGGGACAAAAAACAATTCTTAAATGAAACTATGTGTTCTTTCCCTTCATGTTGGTGCAGTTGCAGCATGGGAGCTCACATCAGAGTCTATCATAAAGCAGCTTTATTAAAAATAATAATAATAAAAAAGGGATCCAGGTTAATTCCAGCTATTGACCCTGTGGGCAGCACTTATATGGGCAAAAGGTGATGCCTTCCAATGCGGTTATTGATTTCCATGTATAAATCCCTCCTCACAGAATCCTCTCCTCATAGCAGCCAGTGTAAAGTAATCATTCTCTTTATGATCGCTCCTTGAAGCCAGACCCCAAGTCACTTATAAAAGAAAGGAAAAATTCCAGGAAGGAGAGCCATACAGCAGGAAGGCATATGAAGCATCTCCTTTTATGAGTAGTGCCCTGGGAGAGCTCCAAACCCCAAAGCTAATTGTCCTGAAGACAGGTGAGAAAGTGAAAATGCAGTGGCAGCCAGAACTTTCTGCAAAATCCATTGAAAGCATAGTATAGGGAATGAACTGTCCTGCAACTGAAAGGAGTCTGGAATATAATCAATCTTCTCTCTCTTATACACACATAGCCCATTTTGTTCCATTTTTCTCCCCACCCAACTCTGCCCCATACCTCAACGTGCCTCATGTTCCTATGCATGGACACCCCAGCTCTTATGTTCAAGTTTATTCCAATACACTTCACCTCCTGATCTCACTATCTTCAGGGCCCCCTTGAGCTTGGGGATATATGCTGGATTCCAACAGTAGGATGCACACTTGTGGGGACACTCAGGCCCTAGAGGTGGCTTATGGTATAGGTCTGGGGATCTCTGTGTCCTGTACACCCAGAGCATGGTCTACAACCATGCTGTGCAACACAACAACCACTAGCCACATGTGGCTACTGAGCCCTTGAAATGCAACTAGTCCAAATTGAGATGTGCTGTGAGTGAAAATTACATCCTGGAACTTGAAGACTTGGTATAAAAAAATTAATGTGAAGTACTCATTAGTAATTTTTATATGATTATAGTTTGAAATAATATCATTTTGGATATACTATTAAGCAATTTCATTTGTTTCTTTTTTATTTTTTCAACATACCTACTGGAAAATTTCAAATTACATATGTGGTTAGTGTTACATTTCTATTGGATGGAGCTGGTCTAGACCAGTGGTTCTCAAAGTGTGGCCCCAGAACCAGCAGCCTTAGTATCCTCTGGGAACTTAATAGAAACACATAGTCTCAGGCTCCATCCCAAACACACTGAGTCAGTCAGTCTCTGGGCCTGGCTATGAGTGCCCTCTGGGCAACTGTGATGAGAACTACATATCTATGGATATAAGAGAGAGCAGCCAAGAGGTGAGAGTTCTCCCTTGCCTCTAGACTGGACCTCATGCCACTAGGACTGTATCCCTTGCCCAAGGATGCAGAGAATTTCAGGAAAGGGGCCAGAAAAAGATTTTCTGAAGCCTCTAAGCCCTAGCCTGAGCTCCACCACAAGAGCAGAATTGGTTCTGCCCTGAGCCCTTCCTCTAGTTCCTGCCTGGGATGCTTGCAAGGAGAGGTGTTTATTCAAAAGGGTTCAGTCATCTCACTAAATAAAATCACTCACTTAGGCTGGCAAATATTGACTTAAGCTGTTACGCTTTTATGTATTGCAGCAACTCCCACTGTTCAAGGGCTCAGCAAGCAAACAAGTACAGGTACAGGAAGTTATTGTGGTGTTTGGGGCCCTTGTTTGATTTTGTGCAGCTGATGCTTGTTGCCCATTGTGTAAGGCTGGTTACTAATGACCTTGATATGGAGCACTCTCCAGTTGATAAGGCCAAAGACTTAAATAGAATACAAATGCATTTTATATCTCCACTTGAAGAGTTTATTTTAATTGTGTTTTGAAATATACTGTACCCTAAAGGCCTCTCTTTTTTGAGCAATGTACATCCTCAAAATAAAACCTTGCAAAGAATGGAATGCACAATGGGGTGACATGTAATGGGCAGTTTTGAATTCAACTTGAAGGGGGCTGTGGTTATCCATTCTGCATAAATTTAAGGAGGTCTCCAGAGCTGGGAGTGGGGGAAGAAGTGGTGGATTGCCTCATGAAGGGCTGTAAGGAGCCATGCACTCATCATCCATGGTTTTAAAGAATTGGAAAGTGTCAGAAATTCCTTGTAGATTTCTGTGTTTTCTTTAATTAGCCTCTTGGTGCAATACTAATGAACAGGAAATTTCCTTTTATTTCTGATTCTGGCTAGAGTGCTGGGGGTGGAACTCAGAGAGTGAGGTGAAAGCTTCAGCTTTCGTGCACAGGGTTAGGGAATGGATAGATGAGGCGTGGGGGACTGGTCTGGCTGCAGCCTGGAAATCTGGAAAAAGAGCAGAGGATAGAGCTGGGGAAAGCAGGGCATCTTAGAGTCACTCCTTTTCTTCTTTTCTAAATCCCACACTCCTGTTTGCTCTTTCACATAATTTTCTCGCCTTTTACTTCTCTCTTTTCATTCTTGCTTATCTTTTTTCTTCCTCCTTTCTCCCTCTTCCTTCATCTCTCTTTTTCCCCTTCTGGAATAATGAGGAGTCCCTTGAAGAAAAATGGAGGAAATTAACCACTAAGTATATTGGGTGCAAGGGTATACTGTCCTCAGGCACATATACCTACAAACACACCCTGATATATCCTCGATGAGCATGTAATAGGGAAGAACAAGTGTGTCTTCACATTAGATCTTTTTCTTTTACTTAGCCTTTGCATTCTATTACTTTTGCTACAAGTTGTTGCCTAAATAGCCTGAAATATACAGGATAACCCATTCTCAAGGCTCTAACCTCTAAAATATAACAATTTTCCATTCATATAGAGATTAAATGTTACAGAACAGAGACTAACATTTGTCTTGTTGGAGGTTTACAGGAACATCATGACTTATCCTTGGACCAGTGCAAGAACAAAGGATTCTGACACCAAGGTCTGCAATGATCAACCACACCCCTTCCCCTTTTAGTATAAAAGAAGCTTGAATTCTAACTTGGGTAAGAAGGTTTGACACTAGTCTACCATCTTTTCCATCAGCTGGCATTCCTAATGGCCACAATTTCTTGCCCCAACAATTCACCTCTTAATTTACTGATCTGTGGTCAACAAGCAGTACAAGCTTGGCCTTGGTAACAAGTATGTACACACATACACACACATGAAATATGTTAACAAAATTTTCTAGCTGTTAGCACGCAGCAAAATATAAAAAGATGCTTTTGACAAAGTGACACTAACCTTGAAAACAAGATTTTGATGCTTTGGAGCCTCCTGTTTAAAGTGACCCTGTGCGGCTGGCTAAATCAGGTAATGCAATTAAGCACTGCCTTAGTCTGCTTATCCTGCCATTATAAAATACCATAGACTAGGTGGCTTAAGTAGCAGAAATTTATTAATGTTCTGCACTCTGGAAAGTCCAAGAGCAAGCTGCTGTCTGATTGGGTTCCTGTTGACAGCCCTCTACCTGACTTGTAGATGGCTGACTTCTCCCTATGCCCTCACATGGTCTTTCTTCAGCTTGGTTTCTGCTTGTGGAGAAAGAAATTGATCTCTTTCTCTTCTTGTAAGGCCACTAATCCCATCATGAGGGCTCTACCCCTCATGACCTAATCTAACCCTAATTACCTCCCAAACATACCATCAGATGAGGTTAAAGGCTTCAATATATGAACTTTGTGGGGGACACAAACTTTCTGTTCATAATAGGCACTGAATAAACACTCAATAAATATTAGTATTATTTGCTGCCTCTTGAATAAAGACATAAATTTAAGGCATTCTGTGATTGGAAGATTCAGTTTACTTTCTTCTATCATTTAAACATAAGCAATGTGATCAAATAAAATTATAATTAATTTTGGTATTCATTTTCATAGATTATGCTTTTAGTTATAATGCATATAATTTACACAGAATTTAACCCTTGATAAGTTAATATTGAGAGCTCTTAGGAGACATTTCTTTCTCTTTCTCTGTGAGTTTTTCTTTTTTGAAATTTCAAATAAAATCCAGTGATAAAGTAGTTTAGTTCACTAACCAGTTCAACCACTGCCAAGGGATGACCTATAATTTCATTACTGAGAGCATATTCTAGCACCACAGACCCAGCCCAGAAACCCTGTTTCAAGCTACTGCCCCACTGATTCATCCCTGACTTTAGACATCAGTCCGTGTTTTCTCAGTGTATGGTTTTGGAGGGCCCTGGGGGATCGGGGCCTAAATGTATTAAACTCTCGGATGGTGAGCTGATAATTCTGGGTTCATTCAAGTCCCATTTGCAGTGGAGCCACACTTTTTTTTTCAGTGGAGCTGAGCTTTTGGACAATTCATTAGTCCTAGATGCCTCTTAGGTTAAACAGATTTTTGCATAGGAATTCCTCCTTATAATTGTGATAGTCAAATATAAGGAATAATTTTTGGTAGAACTGACTCAGTACTTAATATAAGCCATGAAGCATATTCATACGATGTTTCACTGTTAGACCCAGGTTCCTCAAAGTGGGATTCTGAAGCTTGTTAAAACAAATTCTCAGGCTCCAACCTGAGTTATGGAGTTAGGAAATCTCCAGGATGGGAGGTCTATAAATCTGTGGGCTAACATCTGAAAAACATGGCTCTGGATCTGGATATAAAAACAAATATTTTATTGTTGTTATTTTATTTTATTTTTCTTTCTAGAATTATTTTTTTCCAAAATGGAAAGGACAGTGTTTCATATGATTACAAATCATGTATGTTCATTGTAAAAATGTGATAAAGAAAATTTTATTACATTAAAAACCACCAGTAATACCATGACTCAAAGATAACCACTGAGAAATGCTGTCACTTTTACCCATCGTCTATTACAGTGAACAAAGTTCATCCTGTGAGCAAAGTTATCGTTTTTGCAGAATTATAGGATATTAACGCCCAGAGGGAAACTGGAGATCATGTGGGCTCTATTTCTTCATTTATATCAAGAAAACCTGAGTAAATAGTCTATGGCTAATTGTCACCTTGCTTATTTAATTTATATGCAGAGTACATCATGCGAAACGCTGGGCTGGATGAAGCACAAGCTGGAATCAATATTGCTGAGAAAAATGTCAATAACCTCAGATATGCAGATGATACCACCCTTATGGCAGAAAGTGAAGAGGAACTGAAAAGCCTCTTGATGAAAGTGAAAGAGGAGAGTGAAAAAGTTGGCTTAAAACTCAGCATTCAGAAAACTAAGATCATGGCATATGGTCCCATCACTTCATGGGAAATAGATAGGGAAACAATGGAAATAGTGACAGACTTTACTTTCTTGGGCTCCAAAATCACTGCAGATGGTGACTTTAGCCATGAAATTAAAAGACGCTTGCTCCCTGGAAGAAAAGCCATGACCAACCTAGATAGCATATTAAAAAGCAGAGACATTACTTTGCCAATAAAGGTCCATCTTGTCAAAGCTATGGTTTTTCCAGTAGTCATGTGTGGATGTGAGAGTTGGACTATAAATAAAGCTGAGCATTGAAGAATTTATGCTTTTGAACTGTGGTGTTGGAGAAGACTCTTGAGAGTCCCTTGGACTGCAAGGAGATCATCCCAGTCAATCCTAAAGGAAATCAGTCCTGAATATTCATTGGAAGGTCTGATGCTGAGACTGAAATTCTAATACTCTGGCCACTTGATACAAAGATCTGATTCATTGGAAAAGACCTTGATGCTGGGAAAGATTGAAGGCAGGATGAGAAGGGGATGACAGAGGATGAGATGGTTGGATAGCATCACTGACTCAATGGACATGAGTTTGAGCAAGCTCCAGGAGTTGGTGAAGGACACAGAAGACTTGTTTGCTGAAGTCCATGGGATCGCAAAGAGTTGGACATGACTGAGTGACTGAACTGTGTCTATGGCACCAGTCCAGTCAGTGTCTGGCGTAAATGGACCTAATAGTTGTCTCTACCAGGTGTGAAAAAGGCATTAGATTATCTACCTAACGGATTGACACTTCAGGGCAGAGTCTTGCATAGTTTCAAGTCTGAAAAATGTCTAAATAATGTGTGTACCTAATAGGCCCAATGGCTTGTTCTTGAGGAAGAAAACAACCAGGTAAAGAAAGAGATATTATGAGATCCACTAATATTATTTCTCCATCTTTGGTGAAGTAAGCTACCCAACAGCCACCACTCATTAGTCAGTTACCACAGTGTAACATACATTAATATAAAGGCAATTTATTCATTGATCCATTCATTGCTTTAATATTCTTTGAGCATCTAATTTGAGCCAGACACTATTGCTCTAGCACTGGTGACTTGGTAAGAAGCAAAATGTACACATTCTTTTAGATAAACTTATCCCTTTCTGAAACATAATCATATCTAAGTGTTCTATCTGAGACTGGGTTTGTGAGGCTGGGGATATGACATGTCTTCTCCTTCAGTTTTAACTGCATACATGGCATATCATCAAATGAACTTAATGAGAGTTTCACCTCTGGAGTTGCTCAATATTTGGAGATTACTTTTAATGAAATATCTTGTTATCATTGTCCAAATAACTGATGAGTTTTCAAATGGAAAACAGATGTAAATATAGGAACACAAAATTAGTGTAATTCTTTGTATGGAGAAAAAAAAAAAGAAGGCATGTATCAGTGTATAAAGAAAAGAAAACTAGAAAAAAGAACTAGAAAACTTCTGTTAAATGCCAATTTTAATTTATGATTGGTGAGCTCTAGCTCACCAGCTATTTTGTCATCATATGCAATATCCCATTTGCTCTTAAGAATGTCACTGTACCACATGAAGCAGCTGATGCATACCCATGTCATTTGTATGTTGGCTAATGAATTCGAAATTAGCTGGTGTGTAAATGCTTGGTAAACCAAGAACATTCACCAAATGTTAGATATCAATATGAAGATCAATACATGTGTATTCTAGTAAAATATTTTGCATTTCTCATAGCAATAGCATCTAATATCAGGAAGTAATTTTTAGGGGTGTAGTCAGCTTTCAGGAAATGAAAAGCTTAAAAAAAACTTCAAGAATCAGGGACTTTTCAGTTTATCAGGCACTGTGCTTTCTTTTGAATGATGAATAAATTAGTGGCTCAGAGAGGTTATACGTCTTATGCAAGGATTGGAAACTGAACTCCTGTAATGCTCTTTCTACGAAGTACATCTTGCCTAGAGAGTCTCAGAAAGCACAACCCTGTCTCTCTATTCAGTACCAAAATTTTCTTACATTATGTCTTTTCTTTAATATGAGCACCCAACTGTTAGATGGTGGTGTTAGTCATAATGTTGACAGGAAAGTCAGGATACTAAAGAAAAACAACACACTCCCCCCATACTTGGTTAAGTCCAGTTAAACTGAGTCATGAGAATAGAGTAGAAATTGAGGGTGGAGTATAGGATGGGGAGTATAAGGGAATGCGGGTGTGGGAAAGCCAATGGCAAATGAGAAAATCTCTAGAAAGGGTGGCCAGACAAAGGCCTTTAATAGAAACTGTTGCTCATATTATCTTGAAAAAAACTAATGTTTAATATTTGAACAAAAACCATAACTCTTGCCTTGTCCTCCTTACAATAGGGCCCAAGTTTATGATCCAGCATTTTATCTCAGTTCATATTGTATTATTAGGACATATAAACAAAAATACTTCACTAGAAAAAGTCTAGACAGCTATTTTTGTTCTTGCCCTCCCCTCCTTTTCAATTGTGCAGGCCTTCAATGTAAAAGAGAGAGTTAAGATTTTCAAACAATAGTCCAAATAAATGTTTTTTACTTTCTGAAAAGAAAAAAGCAGGTCTCAATGGCTCAGTAAACTGACTCTAAGTTGGCCTGGAAGAGCCACAATACTTTTCATTCTCTGGACTCCTTGTGGTCCCCACAGAATTATTCCACTGGCCTTGAAAACCAGCTCTGTGACATTCTGGGGACTTTTATCTGTTACGGTAAATTACTGTATCCAACGCAAATCTCCTCTAGAGCTCACAGAGATCTCAGTGAGCAAGGAATATGGAACTGTTCAAATCAGGAATAGATGGGGACTTTGAAGATAAGGTAAACTGTGTTTTCTTGTTGACAAAATAATATGAAGCTTTTGTTGTGTGTTTCCATAAAAGACTTCCCAGGCATAAATCAATATGGCAGCACCAACTCTGTGAGAATAAGTAACGATAAGTATAGTTTTCAGCACCCCGTAACCACTTATTACATTTATTTCCCAGTTTTCTTTGTTATTCCTTTCCTGTTCAAATCTGAGCCAGCACATTTTTGGCTTCTGAGCTGAAGTAGGAGGCACTGCCAATCAGCAGGAAATATAATACAGATAAGATTCATATAAACTCTTTTGAACTGGTAAAATAGCTGGATGGGAAATGGATGTTAAATTGTTTACATTTGGCACAAGAAGAAAACGTTCCATTTTTAAATTCAAAGCTTCTGCACCTTTGTAAATGAAAACAAATCACATGGGTCATGTAGTGTTCCACTCTGTAAAAGCCATCAGGAGACAGATAAAAGCTTTCATAAATCACTAAATTTATCTGGGACTTGCTCAAAAGAACCATTCCCCTTATTAAAATGATGTGGCCCTTGCCTGGTCTTTGGAAAAACTGTGCAACCAGAGCCTCCCAGCATACTTGGAGAAGTGCTCTACCAACAGTGGCAAGTGCTTACATGGGAGTCTGGGAGGCTCTGGTGGAGATGTCCATGAATTCTTACTTTTCAACTTAAGTTTTTGCAAAACTCTAATCAGGTGAGACAGCATAAATGATATAAATGTGTGGTCTGAAGACATTAGCACCAAGAAAAAGCTTTCATCTTGGAAAACATTGGTATGCTTGGCTAGGTTCAAGAGATAAATAAAAAGCAATTTTAAAAAATGGACTGCTGAATTCCATGAAATAACCAAGGAGCTTCTCCCACAGAATGATAAATTCCCACTTTGTCTAAATTTTCGCATGTTTCGTTCATTTGATCTTATATCATCTAAGCATAGCCTGGACACTAAATGATGTAAAAGTACTTGGAATGTGTTTAGCAATTAAGTGAAATCAATTACAAAGCTGAATTGGAGATAGCTGACTGGGCAGTGAGCCCTCTATCATGGGTGATACAAAGCCTGGGATGCCTTGTCAGTGTGGCCCACCATGCAATCAATTTTTTACTGCGTCATGGTGAAATATAGGATCAACCACATGGGCCAAGGAAAGAGGACAGCAGGACTATGGTTCTTCAGACTGACATCATGAACTCTTAAGGTGCTGGCCTGAATTACAAGCAGATACAAAAACCACCTGGACCTTATCATCAGAACAATGCTGACTCAAGGAAGAGGCAGTTGGGGAAGCTCAGTGAAACTCCGTATCCTTTTGGAACCCTGAGTGCTCTTCTCAGCAGGGTTTCTGCCATCCATCCATTCCATGGGGAAAATCCTAAACTACAATTAGGAATGAGTGATGAAAGCAGATGAAGATAGCTCATTTGTATTCACACAATTTAATAATCTGTGGATCAGGAGCTTATTTACCTTCTAACTCTTGTGTGGGTCCAGTTGCCTGAAATTTCCAAATGGTGAAGATTGGACATGCATGGGAGAGAGGTATGAGCACTCCATATAAAGTGCTTTCTTTGGAGCCATTTGCCCGCTATGCTGGATATGAGTACTCATTTTCAGATGATGACTCATTGGCAAGATGATACCCAGTTCCCCAGTCTCCGTTTGGCCTTGTAATTATTCTGAAAAGAAGGTTGGAGACCAGACACTTGTCTCCCCCTCCCACCTTCTGAGCTTCTTCTAGTCAGCTCCCCACAGATATCACACAAGTGCTGAGCATGGAGCAAAGTCAAGGAATCAGGACATGGATGAGTCTCTCTGGCCTTCTAAGTGATCCTGAAAGGACACTCTGTAGTCAATGGGCTCAAAGTGGAAATCAAGAGAAAGTACGCAGAATACATGGAAAAGTGAGAATCATTTCCTTCAGAGTGAACTTCGCTAGCATGCCCTAGTGTGACTCAAGTGCTATTGGCAGCCCTCAGGATTGCTGATACTGCCACAGATTGGTGCTATCTATTGCTAAGATGAAAGAACCCAATTATATTAAAAAAAAAACTAGTAGTGTGAATGCCCAAATGAGATAGCACCAGTGGGACATAATGTTAAATATTCAAATAAGTTACTACATATTCATACACCAGCAGTTTTGTTTAATACTTGAACAAGTTTTATATCTGAATTGAACACACCCTCCCATTAGCACCAATGATTTGTATTCATTGCATGTGAACAAAAGTAATAAACTCAATTTCTACTATTGAAAGTGAAGATGAAGAAATGATCATACATGTTGGGGAGATGCAGATGCTCTGAAAGGCTTATTTCTACACTGATGAGACATGGAACCACACCTCATCAAGGTTTAGAGGTTTTCCTGGAAATAAGGAATCACAGCTTACTAAACATCAACTTGAAATCTGCTATTTGTTGGACGGATAGGTGAAATAGCTCCTACCCAGAATTTGCAGAGGGATCTCTCAGAAGAGAGAGCAACAAGAAAACACTTGGAATTTTAACTAAATTACTAACAAACAACCTCAGTTTGAAAGTTCATTAATGATAATACATCTGGGATTCCCCACGTTGATGTTCAGTTCAGTTGCTCAGTAGTGTCCGACTCTTCGTGACACCATGAACCGCAGCATGCCAGGCCTCCCTGTCCGTCACCAACTGCCGGAGTCCACCAAAACTCATGTTCATTGAGTTGGTGATGCCATCCAACCATCTCATCCTCTGTTGTCCCTGTGTCCTCCTGCCCTCAATCTTTCCCAGCATCAGGGTCTTTTCAAATGAGTCAGCTCTTCACATCAGGTGACCAAAGTATTGGAGTTTCAGCTTCAACATCAGTCCTTCCAGTGAAGGAATCATCCATGTTGATGTAGTCCAGTCCAATTTATTGCTAGGATGTGATGGGACCACCACTTTGTTAGGAATAAGAGTACCAGAAATGCAGAGTCTTCCCTTTTCCTATTCAGTGCTATTATTTTACTGAAACAGAAACTGTTCTCCAGTGATAGACATTTAGGACATTTGGTGATAGAATGAATAGAGCATCATCACAGCATTGCTGTACTAATGATAGTTGGCATTGAGTTTAACAAAGGTGACTGGATAACAGGTGCTTTCCTGATGAGGTGATGGCTTCTACAAATCAGACTAAATGCTGAGGCTGGTTTTTAGCCCTTTCCTGATAACTTTACCTTATAGCTGGCATCAGAGCAACAGCCCTTTATAATTGCAATCTGATTCGAATATTACAATAGGATGTTGCTTCTGAAGTTTGTTCTTTCTTCAAAGTTTATCCCTCTAGGATAGTTGTTGACTGTCTTTGGGCTCTATCAGAAGCATGCCCTGAGGCAAGGATATGAATACAAGAAGATTAGTCACGAAGCAATCCCAAATGGGGTTGTCAGACTTAGCAAATAAAAATGCAGGGGCCCAGCTATATTTGAATATCAAATAAACACCAAAATTTTTGGTATAAGTTATATCCCATGCCATATTTGGGACACACTTAACAGCAAAAAAAAAAAAAAAAAAGAGAGAGACTGTTTATATGGAATTAAAATGTAGTTGGGAATCCTGCATTTTATCTAGCAACCTCAATGCCAGGAAGCTGAGAGAGTAGGCACATGAGACAGGCATGAGGAGACCAATGAAGGGTGCATGAATGAGCAGGCATGAACAGCTATAGCTCAGTCCCTCTGGGGACATGTGTAAACTGTAGAGAATATACATAGCTTAGAGGGGTCTATATGGGGACAAAGCAACTGGGGGAAGGAACCATCATCTCCTTTCATCATTTTAAAGGTTGATTCTGGGGACATATGTCCCCCCACTCAAGCTGTTTGCCCTGGATAAGGTGGCATGGGGAGCACCTTCCTGGAGCCATAGAACCCTTTGGCAGAGAGTGGTAGGTACTTTCAGGAGGAAGCCACTCCCAATACTAGAACATGAAGTACCAAGGGATATGGGTAAAACCCCGATAGTGTCTTGGTGACTCTGGGCAAGTTATGGCACCTTTTGGTGTCTAAATTCTCAACTCGTCAAACTTCTTCCCAGAAGCTCTCTCCTGAAGACAGTGAGTCACTGATACCTTCTTTAGCAGAAGCTACTCATTTTCCCAGCTTGGGGCCAGGAGGTGGGGTTGGTGTTTCACCCATATTCCCATGCTATAATCCCCATGGTCTCTTTTTAAAACCCTGCTTCTGTGAGATGCATACCACCTTGGTGTCAGTCCATTAGGGAGTCTAACACACGGTTCATGGTCTCCCATCACGCCTCACATCCTAACATCCCCCATGCAGCTCCACTCCTGTGAGGATATCTCCCTGGACACCTGGGCTCCTATCCAGTGACCTTAATCTCTATTTTAGCCATCTGTTCCCTTAGACACACATTGCACTGTGTCATCTTCTATAACTGCTCCTCTAGCAAATGTTAATTCACATGCTGCCTCTACCAATTCTTCTCCTTCACCCTCTTAATAAGTCATTTTTGGATTTGTTCTTTGACCCTGCTGAGACTCATAATACCCTGAACTCTTCTACCAGCCTTACCCAGACTTCACTGCTTTTCCTATTCAGGTGAGAGTGCATGGTTTATGTCTCCAAGCTCACTCTTGAACACTGATGATTTTAACGCTTACCCCTCAGTCATCCATTTCTCTTGTATCTACAACTGGGCAGTGAAGTCCTGTCAGTCAATATTACAGAACTATGGGAAATAATGCCTCTAAAAGATCATAGTCTTAGCTAGACCCTCAATGATCCTGGCATGTCTGAGTGAACTCCGGAAGACGGTGATGGACAGGGAGGCCTGGCGTGCTGTGATTCATGGGGTCGCAGAGTCAGACATGACTGAGCAACTGAACTGAACTGAATGTAGTCTTTCTAGCTTTTTCTAGCAACATTTCAAACTTCCTTCACTTTCCTCAAACCGTGTATTTCCCTCACACAGCCTTCCCTGCCTGTATTTCTCCACCTGATGTTTCTTCTTTGTTCTTAGGATGTGATTGCAGCCCTGTCTCCTGCTTCACAAAGAAAACAGAAACCACTGGTTGAGAATTCTCACAGATCCTTACCATTGAAATCACAAATTTTCCGCATGTCTTTTTCTTCTTTTCTTTTGATACGCTAGAAAATAGGTCAAGTATCTAGTGCCTCTTGTTGCATCAGTCTCTCCTTGCTACCCCTTTCAGCTGCTTTGGCCATTTCCTTTAGGAAGCCTCATCTATTTTTGTTCCCACCCTTTTTCAGTATGGATGAGATGACCCACCCACGTCCTCCGTGGCACCTTGGACTAACTTCTCACTTTGCACTATGGACTGTAACATGGTAGCCACACATCAGACCCTAGCCATGAGCTCTAGGAACAAAGGGGATAACAGGACTGAATTCAAAGTTGTAAGCTCAGTAAGTATTCAAAAACTACTTGTTGAAGAAGTGAATTTTAAAAATGGAAAAACAAATTGACTTTATATCAGTTTCCTGTGCTTCTTAGAGATGGGTGTTTTTCATTTTCAAGCATTAGATATCAATAAGACTTCCTGAATTTATACAGATCATGAATACTACAGTCATGCATCTTTAAATGACCTTGAAAAAAGGCTTAAATCAATCAGTTTAGTAAATAAAATGAACAATTAATAGAAACTGGGGCTGCTTATTTGATGTATTTGAAAGGTTAATTCAATCAGAATGAAGAGCTCCTATAGCCCCAGATCTGTGTCAGACCTTAGGAGAGGGGGATTACATATTTCAGCAATGCAGACATTAAGAAATTCTCAAAGAACAAGAAATGCAACTACTGATATGAGCATCAATATCTTATCACTCCTTTCTCATTGGACAGTTCCTATTAGTCTTATAAAAAGTGGGGGTTGCTATAAAGTATGGACATGTTATTCCTTAGTGTACACATATTTCAAAATGTAAAATTAGTTTCTTGATCATAACCCTTATTCTGTGTAAGAGATGTCACTAAATAATCACAAAACAGCTAAAATTTCTACCTTTAAATTTCAGCAGAAGAATGTGAGTTCTTCTGCCTCACTGAGAATATAAGACTTTCATCCTTAGGCATCATAGGAATCAGCATATTTTGGCAATTCTTTCCTCTCATAGAAAAAATGTATTCACAATTTCTCTGAGAAATTTCCATTCTAAATCATTAGTAAAAGCCCAATCCAGAGGTTCATTTTGTTGTGTACTCTATGATTTCATTAGCAGTTATAAATCTCATAGTTGATGGCAGTAATATTTTGAGATAGCCCAAATCATATTATGCTGTCCCTAAATTGTAAAGACCAAAAACACTGGATAGGATAAAACATTTTAATACTTAAGATCAGATATGGACCAAAAATACATTTAATTACCTAAAAGATAATTTTGGTATTTGCCTCAATGAATCTTCCATATGGTCAAAATTTTATGTCTTTATTTTTGCTGCCACCCCATAGCACTGCCATTATCAAAATCTTTCATTAATTAAAGCTCATGGTGGGGAGATGTATAGAATTACAGAGAGAAAAATAATTTCAAAGTATTTGATAAAAATTACTCAAACACAATATTATTCTCACTCACTTATTCATGGGACTATATATTCTTCATTTGTAACTCCTTTATCTCACCTTCTATATCTTCCATCTTAAATCCACTCCTGTCTAGTTTGGAGTGTAATAAATAGGAATAAGATCCCCTACTAAGCTCAGTGGCAAGACAATACATGGAGTATTAATACTGGATTTCCCTGGTGGCTCAGATGGTAAAGCATCTGAGTATTAATATTACCTACCAATTAAGCCAGATTATGTTGGGAAGAACAGCTCAAGTCATGAGGAGATTGCAGCATGGGTTATAAATAGCTGATCACAATTCTTGTTTTTCTTTAATATTCCCATATAACTGCTCTCCAAATATGGTGAAGTTTAAAATTTTCCAAAATATAATTATAATAGATATTTTAAAAAGAGGTCCAACACAGGTAAAGAAGGCAAAAAATAATTTCATCTAATGCTTTCTATAAGGAATTCAGCACTGAAGTTAGCTCTGAACTAGAAACTAGTGCAAGAAGGAAAACTAATGTGTCATGTAATTTCTCATTATTTGAATTTAAATTTAAAAGATGTTTAGAAAGAATGTGTGCATGGCAGTAAATCCTGAAAGAAACATGTCAGGGATCATGAATTGTTATAGAAAGAACATTAACAACACAGTAGAAAATGTGTTCTCAAAACAATGGAGCATCATAATATTCTTATAATCAGTTATCAGAACTCCCCCCTCCCCTATTTTGAAGATTAAAAAAAAAAATGGAACCATGTGTGAAAACCAAAAGGAAAAGGTGAATATAGACTTTATAACTAATTTACCTCTGCTGGACACTTCTGTTTGCTGCATGGTGGTTCTTAATGAAAGTTTGGGGGGTACTATTTATCACTTCAACACACTGCTTTAGTCCATAAAGTTCCTAGAGATAGAGCTATCTTTATGAGCCATCACACAGTTTTAGTAGGACATTTGAGGTTGGACTAAGTCCATGTTTGGCTGCTTATATTAAATTGTAATTCTAAAATTGGGTGCATTTCAACAGAGCTGGCATGGAATACACTCATCCTTGCTATCACCAAGCCATGAACCCAGACCTGTCTCTGTATTTGTACCTATATACATCATACATACCTACCCCATCATTCACCCATGGTTAATGGCATTAAGCTGGCTCAATGAACAAATGAGTACCTGAACAGTTTTGCCACTGTATTTCAAACTGAGACATTTTATAAATCAGTGCATATAAATAAGGAAGAATCTTAATTAAAAAGCAATTTTCCCCACAGAATACTTTGTTAGGTTTGAGCTTATGTTTTATTTTCATTTAGTTCTGTAGCTTAGGCTCACATAGGGGTAGAAGTTCCAGAATGCCATGTGAGGGTTCAGGATAAAGATGCTATGACAACAACCAGAAAATACCTGAAACCTCAAGAGAGAATCTTTCAGCCATAGATCCCCTAATTTTTCAAAGGCTGACATGAGGCAGTCCTACCCCAAGTGACTGACAGAGCTATAAGCCTTGCTTTACTCGCCATATGCCCAGTGCCTGCTACCTCCTTGCAGAAGGTTTCTTTTTAAATGGATGCCACATCTACAGATATATTTGTAATTCACAAATTCCCCTAGCTGTCATTCTAATTAGACCAAGTCCAGTTCAGTTCAGTCACTTAGTCATGTCTGACTCTTTGTGACACCATAGACTGCAGCACTCCAGGCTTCCCAGTCCATCGCAACTCCTGGAGCCTACAAAAATTCATGTCCATTAGAACAGTGATGCAATCCAACTATCTCATCCTCCATTGTCCCCTTCTTCTTCCTTCAATCTTTGCCAGCATCAGAGTCTTTTCCAATGAGTCAGTTCTTTGCATTGGGTGGCCAAAGTATTGGAGTTTTATATTCAGCATCAGTCCTTCCAATGAATATTCAGGACTGATTGCCTTTAGGATGGACTGGTTGGATCTTCTTGCAGTCCAAGGGACTCTCCAAAAGTCTTCTCCAATACCACAGTTCAAAAGCATCGATTCTTTGGTGCTCAGCTTTCTTTATAGTCCAACACTCACACCCATACATGACTTCTGGAAAAACAATAGCTTTGACTAGACAGATCTGTGTTGGCAAAGTAATGTCTCTGCTTTTTAATATGCTGTCTAGGTTGGTCATAGCTTTTCTTCCAAGGAGCAAGCATCTTTTAATTTCATAGCTGCAGTCATCGTGGAAGTGATTTTGGAGCCCCCCAAAATAAAGTCTGTCACTGTTTCTACTGTTTCTTCATCTATTTGCCATTAAGTGATGGGACTGGATGCCGTGATTTTAGTTTTCTGAATGTTGAGCTTTAAGCTAGCTTTTTCACTCTCCTCTTTCACTTTCATCAAAAGGCTATTTAGTTCTTCTTCACTTTCTGCCATAAGGGTGGTGTCTTCTGCATATCTGAGGTTATTGATGTTTCTCCCGGCAATCTTGATTCCAGCATGTGCTTCATGCTTCATCCAGCCTGGCATTTCACATGATGTACTCTGCATATAAGTTAAATAAGCAGGGTGACAATATACAGCCTTGACGTACTCCTTTCCCGATTTGGAAGCAGTCTCTTGTTCCATATCCAGGTCTAACTGTTGCTTCTTGACCTGCATTCAGATTTGTCAGGAGGCAGGTCAGATGGTCTGGTATTCTCAACACTTTAAGAATTTTCCACAGTTTGATGTGACCCACACAAAGGCTTTGGCATAGTCAATAAAGCAAAAGTAGATGTGTTTTTTGGAACTCTCTTGCTTTTTCGATGATCCAGTGGATGTTGGCAATTTGATCTCTGGTTCCTCTGCCTTTTTCTAAATCCAGCTTGAACATCTGGAAGTTCACGGTTCATATACTGTTGAAGCCTGGCTTGGAGAATTTTGAGCATTACTTTGCTAGTGTGTGAGATAACTGCAATTGTGTGGTAGTTTGAGCATTCTTTGGCATTGCTTTTCTTTGGGATTGGAATGAAAACTGACTTTTTCGGGACCTGTGGCCACTGCTGCGTTATCCAGATTTGCTGGCATATTAAGTGCAGCACTTTCTCAGCCTCATCTTTTAGGATTTGAAATAACTCAACTGGAATTCCTTCACCCCCACTAGCTTTGTTTGTAGTGATGCTTCCTATGATCCACTTGACTTCACATTCCAGGATGTCTGGCTCTAGTCCAGTGATCACATCATCGTGGTTATGTGGGTCATGGAGATCTGTTTTATATAGTTCTTCTGAGCATTCTTGCTGCCTCTTTTTAATATCTTCTGCTTCTGTTGGGTCCATACCACTTCTGTCCTTTATTTTGCTCATCTTTGCATGAATGTACCCCTGATATCTCTAATTTTCTTGAAAAAAAATCTCTAGCCATTCCCATTCTATTATTGTCCTATTTCTTGCATTGGTCACTTAGGAAGGCTTTTTTTTCTCTCCTTGCCATTGTTTGGAACTCTGTATTCAAATGGGTGTGTCTTTCCTTTTCTCCTTTGCCTTTAGCTTCTCTTTTTTTTCAGAGATATTTGTAAGGGCTCCTCAGACAGCCATTTTTCCTTTTTGCATTTCTTTTACTTGGGGATGGTCTTGATCACTGCCTCCTGTACAATGTCATGAACCTCCGTCCATAGTACATCAGGAACTCTATCAGATCTAATGTCTTGAATCTATTTATCATTTCCACTGTATAATCATAAGGAATATGATTTAAATTATATCTGAATGTTCTAGTGGTTTCCCCTACTTTTCTTCAATTTAAGTCTGAATTTTTCAATAAGGAGTTCAAGATCTGAGCCACAGTCAGCTCCCAGTCTTGTTTTTGCTGAATGTATAGAACTTCTCCATCTTTGGTCAAATATTTGACCAAACATGGTCCATTGGAGAAGGGAATGGCAAACCATTTCAGTATCCTTGCCTTGAGAACCCCATGAAAGTATGAAAAGGCAAAATGGTATGACACTGAAAGATGAACTCCCCAGGTCAGTAGGTTCCCAATATGCTGCTGGAGAAGTGTGGAGAAATAACTACAGAAAGAATGAAGATGTAGAGCCAAAGCAAAAACAATACCTAGTTGTGGATATGACTGGTGATGGAAATGAATTCTGATGCTGTAAAGAGCATTATTGCACAGGAACCTGGAATGTTAGGCCCATGAATCAAGGCAAATTGGAAATGGTCAAACAGGAGATGGCAAGAGTGAACATAGACATTTTAGGAATCAGTGAATTAAAATGGACTGGAATGGCTGAATTTAACTCAGATGACCATTATATCTACTACTGTGGGCAAGAATCCCTTAGAAGAAATGGAGAAGGCTTCATAGTCAACAAAAGAGTTCAAAATGCAGTGCTTGGATGCAATCTCAAAAATGACAGAATGATCTCTGTTCATTTCTAAGGCAAACCATTCAATATCATAGTAATTCAAGTCTATGCCCCTACCAGTAGTGTTGAAGAAGCTGAAGTTGAATGGTTCTATGAAAACCTACAAGACCTTTTAGGACTCACACCCAAAATAGATGTCCTCTTCATTATAGGGGACTGGACTGGATTGTAAAAGCAGGAAGTCAAGAGCTACCTGGAGTAACAGGCAAATTTGGCCTCACGAAATGAGGCAGGACAATGGCTAACAGAGTTTTGCCAAGAGAACACACTGGTCCAACACAAGAGATGAGTCTACACATGGACATCACCAGATGGTCTATAACAAAATCAGACTGATTATATTATTTGCAACCAAAGATGGAGATCAAGTCCAGCTAAAGTCAAAGTCTACTATGGCCAGTGAAGCTCTTTTTTTGTGAAATGAGTCAGCACTTTAAAAATGGAGATAGTTGAAACGATATCATGTAAATAACCACTGATGTGACTAAAAGCAACTATGTCTCTTCTACTCACTTTCTTTCATCAGTTCTATGTATGCCTCTAAAAATCTGATTCCAGCTCTTATCCTCTGTCAACTGGCTAATAGAAAATTTTCCTTCAGTGTTCTGCTGTCAGCTCTACATCAGCACAACAGTGAAAAGGCATCATCCCTCCTGTAAACCAGCCCTATCTCCTGATATTGCCTCTGCCCCCACTTTTTTTTTTCCAAGACAAGAACTAAATCAGATCTGATCAATCCTCTCTCCACTCTCCTTTCTGTAAGCAAGAAATCACATGACCTGAATTCTACAGCAATTCTAGGGTAAAGTAGTCCCTTAGTAACATAGAAGGAACCATCTAAGCAGCTTCTTGGTTGAAGCAAAGGTTTACTTACTATTCAGAAGAATCTATTTTTTGTGGATGTGTTTGGTGATGAAAGTAAAGTCCAATGCTGTAAAGAAAATGTTGCATAGGAACTTAGGATGTTAGGTCCATAAATAAAGGTAAACTGGAAGTGGTTAAACAGGAGATGGCAAGAGTGAACATTAACATTTTAGGAATCAGTGAACTAAAATGGACAGGAATGGGTGAATTTAATTCAGATGATCATTGTATCTACTACTGTGGGCAATAATCCTTTGGAAGAAATGGAGTAGCCCTCATAGTCAACAAAAGTCTGAAATGCAGTACTTGGGTGCAATCTCAAAAATGTCAAACTAATATCTGTTTCCAAGGCAAACCATTCAATATCACAGTAATCCAAGTCTATGCCCTAGCCATTAATGCCAAAGAAGCTGAAGTTGGATGGTTCTATAAAGACCTACAAGACCTTCTAGAACTAACACCCCCCAAAAATGTACTTTTCATCATAGGGGACTGGAATGCAAAAGTAGGAAGTCAAGAGATACCTGGAGTAACAGGTAAGTTTGGCCTTGGAGTACAGAATGAAGCAGGCCAAAGTCTAACAGAGTTTTGCCAAGGGATCACACTGGTCATAGCAAACACTCTCTTCCAGCAACACAAGAGACGACTCTACACACAGACATCACTAGATGGTCAATACCAAAATCAGACTGATTATACTCTTTGCAGCTGAAGATGAAGAAGCTCTATACAGTCAGCAAAAACAAGACCGGAAGTTGACTGGCTCAGATCATGAATTCCTTTTTGCAAAATTCAGACTTAAATTGAAGATAAGTAGGTAAAACCACTAGACTATTCAGGTATGTCCTATATCAAATTGCTTACAATTATACAGTGGGAGTGACAAATAGATTCAAGGGATTAGATCTAACAGACAGAGTGCCTGAAGAACTATGAATGGAGGTTTTTAACATTGTACAGAAGGTGGAGATTAAAACCATCCTCAAGAAAATTCAGTGCAAAAGGGCAAAATGGTTGTCTGAAGAGGCCTTACAAATAGCTCAGAAAAGAAGAGAAGCAAAAGGCAAAGGAGAAAAGGAAATATATATTCATTTGAATTCAGAGTTCCAAAGAATTGCAAGGAGAGATAAGAAAGCCTTCCTAAGTGATCAATGCAAATAAATAGAGGAAAACAAAAGAGTGGGAATGACTAGAGATCACGTCAAGAAAATTAGAGATACCAAGGGAACATTTCATGCAAAGATGGGTACAATAAAGGACAGAAATAGTATGGACCTACAGAAGCAGAAAGTATTAAGAGGAGATGGCAAGAATACACAGAAGAACTATGCAAAAAAGATCTTAAAGACCCAGTAACCACAATGGTGTGATCACTCACCTAGAGCCAGACATCTTGGAGTGGGTATTCAAGTGAGCCCAGGGAAGCATCACTACAAACAAGCTAGTGGAGGTGATGGAATTCCAGTTGAGCTATTGCAAATCCTAAATAAGATGCTGTGAAAGTGCTGCACTCAATATGCCAGCAAATCTGGAAAACTGAGCAGTGGCCACAGAGCTGGCAAAGGTCAGATTTCATTCCAATCCCAAAGAAGGGCAATGCCAAAGAATGTTCAAATTATTGCACAACTGAACTCATTTCAGATGCTAGCAAAGAAATGTTCAAAATTCTCCAAGCTAGGCTTCAACAGTACATGAACTGAGAACTCCTAGATATTCAAGCTGGATTTAGATAAGGCAAAAGAATGAGAGATCAAATTTCCAACATCCATTGGTTCATAGAAAAAACAAGAGAATTCCAGGAAAATATCTACTTCTGCTTTATTCACTATGCTAAAGCCTTTGACTTCAAGGGTCACAACAACCTGTGGAAAATTCTTAAAGAAATGAGAATACCAGATCACCTTACCTGCTTCCTGAGAAATCTGTAAGCAGGTCAAGAAGCAACAGTTAGAACTGGACATGGAACAATGGAGTGGTTCCAAATTGCGAAAGGAGTACGTCAAGGCTGTATATTGTCACCCTGCTATTTAACTTATATGCAGAGTATATCATGCAAAATGCCAGGCTGAATGAAGCACAAGCTGGAATTAAGATTGCTCTGAGGAAAATCAATAACCTAAGAAATGCAGATGACACCACCTTTATGGCAGAAAGTGAAGAAGAACTAAAGAGCATTTGATGAAGGTGAAAGAGTATAGTGAAAAAGTTGGCTCAAAACTCAACATTCAAAAAATGAAGATAATGCATCTGGTCCCATCACTTCATGGCTAATAGATGGGGAAACAATGGAAACAGTGACAGACTTTGTTTTTTGGGTTCCAAAATCACTGCAGATGATGACTGCAGCCATGAAATGAAAAGACACTTTCTCCTCGGAAGAAAAGCTATGACAAACTTAGATAGCACATTAAAAAGCAGAGACATTACTTTGCCAGGAAAGGTGCATCTAGTCAAAGCTATGGTCTTTCCAGTAGTCATGTATGGATATGTTATTTGGATCATAAAGAAGGATGAGGCCCAAAGAAATGATACTTTTGAGCTGTGGTGTTGGAGAAGACTGTAGAGTTCCTTGGACTGCAAGGAGATCAAAGCAGTCTGTCCTAAAGGAAATCAATCCTAATATTCATTGGAAGGACTGATGTTGAAGCTTAAGTTCCAATACTTTGGCCACCTGATTAGACCAAAAGAGCCACCTGAAAGAGCCAACTCATTAGAAAAACCCTGATGCTGGGAAAGATTGAAGGCAAGAGGAGAAGGGGACAAGAGAGGATGAGATAGTTGGGTGGAATCACCAACTCTGTGGACATGAGTTTGAGCAAGCTCTGGAAGATGGTGAATGGCAGGGAAGCCTGATTTGCTACAGGTGATGGCACCCCACTCCAGTACTCTTGCCTGGGAAATTGCATGGATGGAGGAGCCTGGTAGGTTGCAGTCCATGGAGTCACTAAGAGTCAGACACAACTGAGTAACTTCACTTTCACTTTTCACTTTCATGCATTGGAGAAGGAAATGGCAACCCACTCCAGTGTTCTTGCCTGGAAAATCCCAGGGACAGGGGAGCCTGGTGGGCTGCAGTCTATGGGGCCGCACAGAGTCAGACATGACTGAAGTGACTTAGCAGCAGCAGCAACATGGGGTTGTAAAGAGTTGGACCTGACTGTACAACTGAACGACAATAATAGTGAATCAGTTAAATCCATTTAGCCTCAATGAGAACTTCATGTTCTGCTTCTCGACACAGCATTTTATAAATAAGCCCAAACCTCTCTTTTAAACCAGTATTTACCTGTACTATTTATCTTACTCAACTGGTCAGCATACCTTCCCCCAAATTTACCTCATGCCTCTGTATCACTCAACTAGCTCATACTGTTCTTTATTCCTAAAATACCACCAGGAGCAATGTTTTGAGTGAGCCAGATAACCCAGTAAGAGCTCCAGAGTACTCACAGTAGGAGGAAATTATAAGAAAAGATGATCTCTAAAACCCTTCCCTTCTTAGAACTCCAAGATTTAGAGATGGCATTTTATCTCCATCCATATCCTTGTAGCCTTCCAACATTTCACTAAGGCCAGTTGTGGTCTTCTTCCCACCCACAGTGAGCACCTTTTCCTCTAATTTGCCCCTTCTCCCACTACTCATTCAGCCCATAAACAATTATAATCTTATATGACTGTTTAACTTGTCATACATGCCTTTTCTCTCTAATCCTTGAATTGTGAAATCCAGGTATCCCATAATCACCTGGGAGTAGTGAGTGTCCAATCATTATCTATTGATGGAGTCTGAGTGACTCAAATCATTAGTGAAAGTTGCTGGAAAAATAAATTGGAAACATAGGTATCACAAGGGGCCTCGTTAAATGTACTCTCACTGGTCTAATTGCATTTAATTAAGTCCCTTGGGGAATAATTGCCCCTTAGGCCATGTCATCCAAGGTCAATGTGACTCATTTTAATCAGAACATCTCCTCGGGGTGATGGAGCAATTACATAGCATTTGGAATTGCATCCATGATTTGTTTGTGGCACCATTTTAATTTTGTGTCTGAGACATCGAATTTTAAAGTGCAGCAAGAGGACTTTGTAAATCAGGCCAAAGAACAGCCATTAAGACCTGGTTACAGTCATCCCAGATTTGCTCACAGCTTCTGTCCCTTTGCTGTGGGCTTTCTTCTCAGAGGCCCTGGATTCATTTCAGATGACATGACTCTGGGCAAACTAGATGTGAGAGGTGACTGAAAGTTAAAGTGATGTAGTATTTTTAATAAGTATGATTTGCTGTTTCATCTAGAAATGTAAAGTAAAATAAATTATTGTATGCTAGCTTTGAGTTACCAACTGTCATTAGCCTCTGGACATGTTAACCAAGAAGCTAATAAATAGATTAATAGTTAAGTTCTACTTTCTGGATACATTTTTAACATCATTATAATTATGGTCTATGTCTTGAATTCACAAGCATTTGCCTTTTGATCTTAAGTATATGAACTGTATGGTAAAAGCAAATGGCCACAGGTATTGTGGAACAATGCCTGACTTGTCCATTTTATCCTTCAAGCTTTGGGGAAGTGTTTAGATTGATTTAAAGGTTTTTCACAGCTATGTATTATTTATTCACAAAATCCTTTGATGTAGAAGTGAACTTTGTTGTCACTGTCTAGTTATTGTAAAGAGGTACTAGGCCACTTATTAAGTAACAAAATAAAAAATTCTGAACAACATTGGAATCCAGGGATACCACTTGTTTTTATTTGGAGTAGACGTAGGAGTGTGTTCTCTTGGCAGAACTCTATTAGCCTTTGCCCTGATTCATTCTGTACTCCAAGGCCAAATTTGCCTACTACTCTAGGTGTTTCTTGACTTCCTACTTTTGCATTCCAGCCCCCTATAATGAAAAGGACATCTTTTCTGGGTTTTAGTTCTAAAAGGTCTTGTAGGTCTTCATAGAACCATTCAGCTTCTTCAGCATTACTGGTCAGGGTATAGACTTGGATTACCATGATATTTAATGGTTTGCCTTGGAAATGAACAGAGATCATTCTGTCGTTTTTGAGATTGCATCCAAGTACTGCATCTCGGACTCTTTTGTTGACCATGATGCCTACTCCATTTCTTCTAAGGGATTCCTGCACACAGTAGTAGATATAATGGTCATCTGAGTTAAATTCACCCATTCCAGTCCATCGTAGTTTGCTGATTCCTAAAATGTTGATATTCACTCATGCCATCTCCTGTTTGACCACTTCTAATTTGCCTTGATTCATCAACTGAACTGAACTGAACTGAGATGTGGGAGAGAGTATTGGGATAGTAATACACAGTTTGGGAAAGACGTATGGTATAAGGAGGGGGAAAAGCCATGGGACCCAGGTCAGCTTCAGGGGCTTGATCTCAACTGTGTCCCTACTGTGGTATGCAATCTTGAGCTCTTCATTTGATGTCTCTGTACCCTAATTTCTTCAACTGTAAAATGAAATAAACACTATTCTACTCACTTTTATTGAGCTCTTAAAATGATTATTTGAGATAATTTATAGAAGAGAAAAAGTTACATTGCTGTATGTATTTAACCTATTATATTACTTTATTCTAGGTGCATTGAGAACAATCCTTTGAACCACTTGGAAATCGCTCATCTCTACTTCATTTTCACTCACTCAGGCTCAAAATATAGTCATTTGGCATATAAAACTAGTGATAAATAATAGCTATAAGAGCAGTGTGAGTCACCAGATGGAGATTTCATGTTTTTTATTATCATATACATATTAAGTTCTAACATATTCTAGACAGTTATAAGAGAGATAGGGTACATGGAACTTGTTTGCTTTAATCAAGGACTATGTCAAAATATAAAAGGCCTTCTCATTTAGCTTCCTTAATAGTGCTCTCAAACTGTTTTTGGATTGGGAAGAATCCAGTTTCTTCTTGAGAGTTACATTCTGTGTGCCATCACTCTCTCTGAGATGCCTCAACAATACAAAGGGGAAATGAAAATAGACAACAAAGTGAAGAATGAAGAATATGCATTAGAGATTTCCACCTTGGAATAAAATAGGAATAGTATGAAGGGACAGCAAAGTGAATGCCAAAGGTAACTTTAAGGGTTTGAATCAACATATAGATGGTGCTATAGAACAGCTATTGATTTACGTTATGGTCAGTTCTGGTAGTTTAGTGAAAAGAGTGCTGAGGAAACACAATTGAAAACTTTGGCTCTGTGATGAGCTAGAGGATCTTGGGCAAGTCAGGTTGGTGGTGATGGGTGGGTGGGGTGGAGAAAATCAAGTATCTTTGCTGTAAATGGTGGGAATCTGCATTAGATGACTTTGTCAGAGCCTTTTTTGGGATTTGTAACTCTATGCTTTGTGAGAAGTATCATGCAATAAATTAAATAAAGCTATATGCCTGGAATAAAGCCAGTCATTGCTCACCATTGCTTCCTTCTTGCTGAGTTGCCCTGACCAACACATCTTCACTTGATATATGCTATATATGCCCTTCACAGTCATCTACCCAAATCTTCACATATGAAAACTTCTCTATAACTTATTAGATACTTAGCATATGATACATTATAATTTGTATATTTTCAAAAATTTTCCGTGTTGCCAAGATTTCTGGGACTTAACATAGTACTTGCATATAGAAGGCATTTATGTACAATGATTATCTTATGATAAAGTTTCAATTCCCATATAAGATGTATTTATCATTTAAGAGGCAGGCCTTGTGTGTTGGAAGGATGAAAACCAAGGATTATGGGAAAAGAATGATATTTGTCAATAGATACACATTGTTTGCAACCCAGCTTCCCCAATATACAGTGTTACTTGATCTTTCAGAGGCTTTTCTCCTCTTGTCAAATGAAACCACCTTCTGATATCCAAAAATCCTCTCCAAGGAGGGGAAAAATTGCCATGGAAAGTAGGAATGGGGGTGTCAGAGGTGACCATGTATTCAATATATCAGCTTCAGTTCAGTTCAGTCACTCAGTCACGTCTGACTGCGACCTCATGAATTGCAGCAAGCCAGGCCTCCGTGTCCATCACCAGCTCCCGGAGTTCACCCAAACTCATGTGCATCAAGTTGGTGATGCCATCCAGCCATCTCATCCTCTGTCATCCCCTTCTTCTCCTGTCCCCAATCCCTCCCAGCATCAGAGTCTTTTCCAATGAGTCAACTCTTCGCATGAGGTGGCCAAAGTATTGGAGTTGCAGCCTCAGCATCAGTCCTTCCAAAGAACACCCAGGACTGGTCTCAGCAGTCTTCAAAAATTATTGGGTTCTGATGATCCTTGAGTTGATACATTGCACACAATTTGATTGCAGGCAGAAAGAATTACTAAAGACTTTTAAATCAAACTTGGAGCCCATAAGATGATTCAGGATTCCCCAAAACCCACCTCCACCATTCCTACATGAGAATCTGGCACTCCCTTCCTTCTCTGTGCCAGCTGCTCTTCTGCCTGGGCCTAGATCTCCAGAGCCGGAAAGCTTTCTGGTCCGTTCTAGGTTTCATGAGACCTGAAACTTAAGATGTTTTAGAAGCCCTATAGAAGGAAAATAATTAAAAAAGTATATATGTAATATAATTAGATATAAAAGCAACTATGTTTTAGAATAAGGAAATAAACCACAACTAACAATTTTAAAGCTGAAAATGCCACCCACCTCACAAAATCCAGAAATATATGCTTTTAAATAAAATGCCGGACACTCCCCTATAATACATATTTCTCTCCTACTTTTTTTGGCTGTATATGCTTTTATTAGGAATTCATATGACAATGGCCTTCCCTGATAGCTCAGTTGGTAAAGAATCCACCTGCAATGCAGGAGACCCCAGTTCGATGCCTGAGTTGGGAAGATCCCCTGGAAAAGGGATAGGCTACCCACTCCAGTATTCTGGCCTGGAGAATGCCATGGACTGTATGGTCCATGGGGTCTCAAAAAGTAGGACACGACTGAGTGACTTTCACTTTCATATTACAATGATTTTATAATATTGTTTAATGAAAAAGAATCTAAAGATAATTGAGTTTCTATTAGCATAATTAATCAAATGTTTTTATTAGTAGTAGTTTAAAAAGATTCATTCATATTCACAATTTGTTACTGACAATTCCACGTAAAAATTCAGAATTGTTGTCAATTTGGGAAAATATCAACCAAATTTATTTTATATATAAACAGAAAGATGTCAGGGCATTTAAAATTTTCTTGTATAGTAACTATTCTTAGATATTCATTACATTAACATCAGTTATTAAGAGCTTGTCACCAATATCTTCATAGTAGTTTAGTTCGGTCACTCAGCCATGTCCGACTCTTTGCAACCCCATGGACTGCAGCACACCAGGCTTCCCTGTTCATTACCAACTACCAGAGTTTACTCAAACTCATGTCCATTTAATCAGTGGTGCCATCCAACCATCTTATCCTCTGTCGTGCCCTTCTCTTCTTGCCTTCAATCTTTCCCAGCATCAGCGTCTTTTCAAATGAGTCGGCTCTTCGCATCAAGTGGCCAAAGTATTAGAGTTTCAGCTTCAGCATCTGTCCTTCCAATGAATATTCAGGACTGATTTCCTGTAGGATCCTGACTGGCTGGATCTCCTTGCAGTCCAAGGGACCCTCAGGAGTCTTCTCCAACACCACAGTTCAAAAGCATCAATTCTTTGGCGCTCAGCTTTCTTTATAGTCCAACTCTCACATTCATATATGACTACTGGAAAAACCATAGCTTTGACTAGATGGACCTTCATCAGCAAAGAAATGTCTCTGCTTTTTAATATGCTATCTAGTTTGGGGTTATAGCTTTTCTTCCAAGGAGCAAGCATTTTTTTAATTTCATGGCTGCAGTCACCATATGCAGTGATTTTGGAGCCCCTCAAAATAAAGTCTGTCACTGTTTCCATTGTTTCCTCATCTATTAGCCATGAAGTGATGGGACTGGATGCATCATCTTCATTTTTTGAATATTGGGTTTTGGCCAACTTTTTCACTATTCTCTTTCACCTTTATCAAAATGCTCTTTAGTTCTTTTTCACTTTCTGCCATAAGGGTGGTGTCATCTGCATATCTGAGGTTATTGATATTTTTCCTGGAAGTCTTGATTCCAGCTGTGCTTCATCCAGCCCAGCATGTCACATGATGTACTCTGCATATAAGTTAAATAAACAGTGTGACAATATATAGCCTTGATGTACTCCTTTCCCGATTTGGAACCAGTCTGTTGTTCCATGTCCAGTTCTAACTGTTGCTTCTTGACCTGCATACAGATTTCTCAGGAGACAGGTAAGGTGGTTTGGTATTCCCATCTCTTTAAGAATTATCCACAGTTTGTTATGGCATATTATTAGTTTTACATTGCCTTTATTACTGTTATCATGTGTGTGCATGTATTTCATGTCAATCGAATGAGTATGAAGGATTGTAAAGATGGTTATAATTTTTTCCCTTTCACTTATCCATAATTTTTGGTAGCATCTCCCTACAACAATGCTAGAATTAGCTATGTTACTTAGTTTAATAGACATTACTAAACATGATACATGTTGGCTCTTAAAAGGCACTTGGATTTGGGGCTTGTCTCTGCTTGCAACTACTATCCTGAGAATAAGCTCTGATTTGTCTGCTAAATAATCATAGGCTGCAGCCCAGTTATCCCAGGGGACTGTCAGCCAACTGCCAAACCATTAATGGAGAATATACCAGATCACCAAGCTTCAGGTGACATAGCAGCTAACTGCAGACATATGAAAGAGGAGCCAAGAGCAGCAGCAGAACTGCCCAGCTAAGCCCAACCCAAATCAGCAGCTAAGTGAATGAATGAATTGTGTTATCCACACAGTTTTGTCTGATTCTTTGTGCATCCATGGACTTTAGCCCTCCAGGCTCTTCTGTCCATGGAATTCTCCAGGCAAGAATACTTGAGTGGGTTGCCATTCCCTTCTCCAGGGGATCTTCCTGTCCCAGGGATTGAACCCAGGTCTCCAACATTGCAGGTAGATTCTTTACTGTCTGAGCCACCAGAGAAGCCCCAAAATAAGCTTCTGTTTTAAGCCAAAGGTTAGCAAATTTTTTCCATGAAGGATCAGATAGTAAATATTTTAGGCTTTGGAGGCCACTTATGGTCTCCGGGAGCTGGTGATGGACAGGGAGGCCTGGCATGCTGTGATTTATGGGGTTGCAGAGAGTCAGACATGACTGAGGGACTGAACTGAACTGAACTGATGGTCTCTGTTAAATTTCTTCATTTTTTCCTACATCTCTTTAAAGATGTAAAAGCCATTGGCCGTATTTGTTAGCCATCGAGTTTACGGGAAGTTTGTTACAAAGCAAAAATTAATTCAAACAACAAGAAATGCAGTGTTTTTCCAAATGCATTCATATGATTCATTTTCTTCATTAGTGGATTCACAGCAATCCCAGGGTCTGATATTTCTTTGATTCAAAATTTATCTCTCCAGTTTAACAAACTCCTGCTTCTGGTATGGTATGAAAATTTTTGTCAAATTCTCTTAAGAATAATCTCTATTGATTATATTGCTCATTTTTGTCTTGTAGATTTTACATTCCATGAATTTTATATTAATATTCTTTTAACCCCATTAGAAATAAAATTAAGGGAAAACACACATACATATATGTATTCCAAATCAGAGGTCTGTAATTACTCATCTGTTTCACTTACATTCTCTAAAACACCTTTCCAACTAGCAGTTAAAGGGTTGTCTTTGAACCTGACCAACTTTTTGAAAAATTTGCAGTTTGCTAATGTTTGTATTCTTTCTCCAGTTCCTGGAAAATATAACAGAGTTCTTAAAAAAAAAAGTCATTATTTAGTCATGTTTTAAGTCTGAATATCTTACATATCTGTTGACTGGAAAAATGTTCCACAGACTAGCTCCTTGCTGCATGGAGAAACCTTGTTTCTCCTCTACTAGACATGCCAGGCATGGTAAAACATATTAAAAGTGCTTCTGGCCTGTACCTTCAAATTCCATGACAAGTGGCTAGACATAGTGGGTAGTAGACTAGTTCCAGAAACTATTTCTAAGCTCAGATAGTACCATTTAACTACACATGAGGTTGACATCGTCTCACATAAATATATCCAACTAAACCCCATATATGTCTCTCATGTTTAACTCTCATTTAGCCATAATTCACACATGCTAGTGGCTGCTCCAATACCACCCCTCAAAGGGGAAATAAGGGAGGGAAGATCAGAGTGGAAAGAGAAAGTAGTCTTTTTGTTGTTGTTGTTATTTTTATTTTTATTTTTTTACTTTATTTACTTTACAATACTGTATTGGTTTTGCCATACATTAACTACAGTTACAATATCTTCCCTCACAAACTTCTAAAAACATATGAGAATGTGAACATATTGCTAGGAACCTTTCCCTCATGCAAGCGAGGGAACTGGAAACTTTAGTGTCATCACCTTCCTTATAAATCTACCTCTGTAACTTTCACATCATTTAAATCGTATTAGAGGAAGCAAGCATGAACACAAATGGGTGTGAGACACTTATTGCCCAATTCCATGAAGAGAAAGATTTTTATCTGTAAAAATAGCATTCTTTTTTTTTATTTTATTTTATTTTTTTTATTTTAATTTTTTATTTTTTTTTAAATTTTAAAATCTTTAATTCTTACATGCGTTCCCAAACATGAACCCCCCTCCCACCTCCCTCCCCACAACATCTCTCTGGGTCATCCCCATGCACCAGCCCCAAGCAAGCTGCACCCTACGTCAGACATGGACTGGTTCTCAAGCAGTGAAAGTATTTTTAGCATGAGTAAGGTGACTATATGTTCCCCACAGTCTCCATGTCAAACATTTTCAAGTAGAGCTAAATATTTCCATGTGATGTGATTTTCTTCCACCTTCAATGAATTACAAAGCACATTTTTTAACTTTAAAGCATCCACTTTTAATATCTGCCTTCTCTAACATATCTTTGGAGTCTCATTCATCAACTCTGTCTATATGGTACCTTTTCATAACAGTCACAGAGTTACATCTTTGTGTAACAAGATGTATGACAAGTCACATTTGTCATAAAGAGTTACATCTTTGTAAAATTATTCCCACAATTTAACTGCTATTACTTACTAAACCTCTGTACTGGTCAACAATGTAAGAATGCTTCCCCTTGGCCAGGTTAATTTAAAATAGCGTTGTGGTTTGGGAAAAAAAAAGTTTCCATGAGATTTTCCTTATCTCTATTTCCCATCTGGCTTGCTGTTATAAACATTTAATCCAGTGTTTGCTGCCAATGTTTCCCAGAAAGCCTTATAATTGCTTGGAATTTGTAAGAACAGTTCCAGTCTGGTGCACAATTAGGGATGCACTATAAAATTTTCATTGCTCGATTTAGTTGAAATTATAAGATGCAAAGGGAACAATAACACCCATAGTTGTAGACTATAAAAATGACTACTAGAATTTGCAAGTAACAATCCCAATAGACCAAAATCTCAATCTCAGTAGACCCAAAGAAATCTCAGTCTAAGCAAAGACTTAGAATATTTAGTGAGAAACTTTTAATGAAAAAAGGACTTGAGTTTCAAAAATTCACAGAGTTCAAGAGGAAAAGAGGGAAGTGGTATTCACTGCCCTGTGCTTTCTTAAGTATAAAGGCTTTGGTACAAATACTCATTGACTCCATATCTAAGGAAACAGAGAGGTAAATAAATAGTGACAAAAGGCAGTTGGTATCAATGTCCTGCCAAGATGTGGCAGATTAATCCAATTGGCATTCTTCATTTCTGAAATAAGCTAATTGTGAAAAACCTTTTTAAGGCCTTCTTGTCATGCTGTGGACTATAATTTCCACTACTTCTACAAGTCTCGAGGTTCAAACATTGCACTACCATTGGCCATGCCATTAGGGTATATCCATTAAGTTAAGTGAATGGTAGTTGGTGTGTGCCAGTTAGTATCTGTGAGTGTTTGTATGTGCCAACATCTAATTGAAAAGTACACGGTCCCACGCTTGCACTTCAAATGTTTCAGCTCTGTGGGCATATAAAATTAAAAGAATAACTCTGCTGGGTTCTTGGCCTAAAAATGCATTTGAGTGGAAAAGCCAGGTGAAATGTAGATAATCCAAATGGTGGTAAATTGGGATTTCTGAAACCTTCTCGCTATGAAAGTCTTGCTGTGAGAGGACCAAACTACAGAGTGAGAAAATGCATTAGCTGTTGAGGCTACTGGGGTAAAAAAACAGCAGCAATGACAATAAAGAAACAATGTTGCAGCAACTCAGTATTAGATCCAGAAATGTGAAGTGTGATCTATCGTTCTATTGAACTATCATCAGTCCACCTACCTATCAATCTATCAGTCTATCAATCATCTACCTATGTCTTTACCTACCTAACTACTACTTAATATATTGGAGACATATATAAGGAAATATTCAGTGGCTCTACCAGCCCATCTACAGGTGAGTGGATGCGGGGGAGACAGACTGGCCTGTCTAGGAAATGTAAAGTTCCAGCATGTGATGACTGTGAGTTTGTAATGGAATCTGAAGGAATAGAGGTGACACATTTTGATTCACGAAGTCATTCAAACCCCCAGTTTCCAAAGCCTCAAGGATTGAGGAGACAGAAAATGTTTCTTGAACTCTATGTTTAAATGCTACTATTTAAATGTTTTGACACTCCTGACCATAAATTATCATTCTATTGCTACCTTTTTTTAATGGATATCTGTGCACTTCCCAGGCCTACTATTTGTACTTGTGTACATTATGGATAGTTTTTTACCCTCTTGCTGCCAAGTCACTTCAGTTGTGTCTGACTCTGTGCGACCCCATAGATGGCAGCCCACCAGGCTCCCCCGTCCCTGGGATTCTCCAGGCAAGAACACTGGAGTGGGTTGCCATTTCCTTCTCCAATGCATGAAAGTGAAAAGTGAAAGGGAAGTCGCTCAGTAAGTGTCCGACTCTTCGTGACCCCATGGACTGCAGACTACCATGCTCCTCCATCTATGGGATTTTCCAGGCAAGCGTACTAGAGTGGGGTGCCATTGCCTTTTACGCTGTTACTGGAGCCCAAATTTCATATTCTAAGAAAATTCTACCCTGATTTTAGGGATTATGGCCTGAATGACATGGTTTTCTCTCAGTGAACTAAGTGATAAAGAAAGGTACATAGTAAGCAGATTCCTGCAGTTCTGAAGCTGGTTGATTTTAAGCAATTCATGGGCAAGGATATGCATTCTTGTGGGCTTCAGAATCTTCATCAGAAAAATGAGACTGATTGTTCTAGCCAACCATGCAGATTATCTGACAGTGTAATTAGATAATGATTTGTCTTTCATAGTATTTTTCTCTCTGCAGATTGTATGATGGAGTACATAGAGAACAACTTGCATCATTCTGTTTTAAATTTAACCTCATGCTTTGACGTTAGACAATTCTGTCAGAAATATACAGTTGTTAGACCACAAGGGTCTCAGTCTCCTCATGGGTAAAATAACAAGAATTACAATGAAGCACTGTTAGAACAATTAAATAAGATTTCATATGTGTGTATATTCGTGTATGTATATACATATTTTACATATGGACTTTATACACATATGTGTATATACTTTTATGTGTGCTATGTTTAGCTGGCTTAAAACTCAACTTCAAAAAATGAAGATCATGGCATCTGGACCCATCACTTCATGGCAAATAGATGGGAAACAATGGTAACAGTGAGAGACTTTATTTTCTTGGGCTCCAAAATCACTGCAGATGGTGATTGAAGCCATGAAATTAAAAGAGGCTTGCTCCTTGGAAGAAAAGCTATGACAAACCTAGACAGCATATTAAAAAGCAGAGATGTTACTTTGCCAACAAACGTCTGTACAGTCAAAGCTATGGTTTTTCCTGTAGTCATGTATGGATGTGAGAGTTGGACCATAAAGAAAGCCGAGCACTGATGAACTGCTGCTTTTGAGCTGTGGTGTTGGAGAAGTCCCTTGGAGTGCAAGATCAAATAAGTCAATCCTAAAGGAAATCAACCCTGAATATTCTTTGGAAAGACTGATGCTGAAGCTGAAACTCCAGTACTTTGGCCACCTGATGCAAAGAGCCAACTCATTAGAAAAGACCCTGATGCTGGGAAAGATTGAAGGCAGGAAGAGAAGGGGATGAGAGAGCATGAGATGGTTGGATGGCATCACTAACTCAATGGACATGAGTTTGAGCAAGCTCTGGGAGATGGGGAAGGACACAGAAGCATGGTGTGCTGCACTCCATGGGGTCTCAAAGAGTTGGATATGACTGAGCAACTGAACAACAAATGCTTGGCTGCTCAGTCATGTCTGACTCTTTGTGACCCTTTGGACAGTAGCCCACCAGACTATTCTTTCCACGGGATTTCCCAGGCAAGAATACTGGAGTGCGTTGCCATTTCCTCCCTCAGGAAAGTCTAATATATGTCTCCAGGAAGCCTAATAAGCTTTTATATACATATATGTATATATGTTATATATATATATATGTTTTATATATATATAATATAATTAGGTAGTGTGTTGCTTAATAAACAGTAATAGTAGTTTTCTTTTCCTATATGCATAACATTGTAAACATTCAAGGTAGCAGTATCTTCAAAGAGAAAACACATTCTTGAGTGGTTCAGGAATACAATATTTCTCATCCTTGGAAAGAAGTTTATGATTTGCCATATATTACTCAAAAAACAGACATTCAAGGTAAGAGAAACCAAGTAAGATGGTAGGTGTTATGAGAGGCATCAGAGGGCAGACTCACAAACCGTAATCACAGAAAACTAGTCAATCTAATAACAGGGACCACAGCCTTGTCTAACTCAATGAAACTAAGCCATGCCGTGTGGGGCCACTCAAGATGGACAGGTCATGGTGGAGAGGTCTGACAGAATGTGGTCCACTGGAGAAGGGAATGGCAAACCACTTCAGTATTCTTGCCTTGAGAACCCCATGAACAGTATGAAGAGGCAAAATGATAGAATACAGAAAGGGGAACTCCCCAGGTTGGTAGGTGCCCAATATGCTATTGGAGATCAGTGGAGAAATAACTCCAGAAAGAATGAAGGGATGGAGCCAAAGCAAAAACAATACCCAGTTGTGGATGTGATTGGTGATAGAAGCAAGGTCTGATGTTGTAAAGAGCAATATTGCATAGGAACCTGGAATGTCAGGTCCATGAATTAAGGCAAATTGGAAGTAGTTAAACACGAGATGGCAAGAGTGAACGTCGACATTCTAGGAATCAGTGAACTAAAAAGGGCTGGAATGGGTGAATTTAACTCAGATGACCATTATATCTACTACTGTGGGCAAGAATCTCTTAGAAGAAATGGAGTAGCCATCATGGTCAACGAAAGAGTCCAAAATGCAGTTCTTGGATGCAATCTCAAAATGACAGAATGATCTCTATTCATTTCTAAGGAAACCATTCAATAATACAGTAATCCAAACCTATGCCCCAACCAGTAATGCTGAAGAAGCTGAAGTTGAACGGATCTATGAAGACCTACAATACCTATTAGAACTAACACCCCCAAAAGATGTCCTTTTCATTATAGGGGACTGGAATGCAAAAGTAGGAAGTCAAGAAACACCTGGGGAAACAGGCAAATTTTGCCTTGGAAAATGGAATGAAGCAGGGCAAAGATTAATAGAGTTTTGCCAAGAGAATGCACTGGTCGTAACAAATACCCTCTTCCAACAACACAAGAGAAGACTCTACACATGGACATCACCAGATCGTCAACACCAAAATCAGATTGATTATATTCTTTGCAGCCAAAGATGGAGAAGCTCTTATACAGTCAGCAAAAACAAGACCAGGAGCTGACTGTGGCTCAGATCATGCACTCCTTATTGCCAAATAAAGACTTAAATTGAAAAAAGTAGGAAAACCCACTAGACCACTAGGATATGACCTAAATCAAATTCCTTATGATTATACAGTGGAAGTGAGATTTAAGGGACTAGATCTGATAGACGGAGTACCTGATGAACTATGGATGGAGGTTCATGACATTGTACAGGAGACAGGGATCAAGACCATCCCCATGGAAAAGAGATGCAAAAAAGCAAAATGGCTGTCTGGGGTGTGGCCTTACAAATAGCTGTGAAAAGAAGAGAAGTGACAAGGAAAGGAGAAAAGGAAAGATATAAGCATCTGAATGCAGAGTTCCAAAGAATAGCAAAAAGAGATAAGAAAGCCTTCTTCAGAGATCAATGCAAAGAACTAGAGGAAAACAACAGAATGGGAAAGACTAGAGATCTCTTCAAGAAAATTAGAGATACCAAGGGAACATTTCATGCAAAGATGAGATCGATAAAGGACAGAAATGGTATGGACCTAACAGAAGCAGAAGATATTAAGAAGAGGAGGCAAGAATACACAGAAGAACTGTACAAAAAAGATCTTCATGACCCAGATAATCATGATGAGGTGATCACTCACCTAGAGCCAGACATCCTGGAATGTGAAGTCAAGTGGGCCTTAGAAAGCATCACTATGAACAAAGCTAGTGGAGGTGATGGAATTCCAGTGGAACTGTTTCAAATCCTGAAAGGTGATGCTGTGAAAGTGCTGCACTCAACATGCCAGCAAATTTGGAAAACTCAGCAGTGGCCACAGGACTGGAGAAGGTCAGTTTTCATTCAAATCCCCAAAAAAGGCAATGCCAAAGAATGCTCAAACTACCGCACTATTGCACTCATCTCACACGCTAGTAAAGTCATGCTCAAAATTTTCCAAGCCAGGCTTCAGCAATGAACCATGAATTTCCAGATGTTCAAGCTGGTTCAAGCTGGTTTTAGAAAAGGCAGAGGAACCAGAGATCAAATTGCCAACATCCGCTGGATCATTGAAAAAGCAAGAGAGTTCCAGAAAAACATCTATTTCTGCTTTATTGACTATGCCAAAGCCTTTGACTGTGTGGATCACAATAAACTGTGGAAAATTCTGAAAGAGATGGGAATGCCAGACCATGTGACCTGCCTCTTGAGAAACCTGTATGCAGGTCAGGAAGCAACAGTTAGAACTAGACATGGAACAACAGACTGGTTCCAAATAGGAAAAGGAGTACGTCAAGGCTGTATATTGTCACCCTGATTATTTTACTTATATGCAGAGTACATCATGAGAAACGCTGGGCTGGAAAAAGCATGAGCTGGAATCCAGATTGCTGGGAGAAATATCAATAATGTCAGATATGCAGATGACACCATCCTTATGGCAGAAAGTGAAGAGGAAATAATAAGCTTCTTGATGAAAGTGAAAGAGTTGAATGAAAAGTTGGCTTAAAGCTCAATATTCAGAAATCTAAGATCATGACATCTGGTCCCATCACTTCATGGCAAATAGATGGGGAATCAGTGGAAACAGCGACAGACTTTATTTTGGGGGGCTCCAAAATCACTGTGGATGGTGACTGCAGCAGCGAAATTAGAAGACGCTTATTCCTTGGAAGGAAAGTTATGACCAACCTATATAGCATATTCCAAAGCAGAGACATTACTTTGCCAACAAAGGTCTGTCTACTGAAGGCTATGGTTTTTCCAGTGGTCATGTATGGATGTGAGAGATGGACTGTGAAGAAAGCTGAGCGCTGAAGAATAGATGCTTTTGAACTGTGGTGAAGAGAAGTGTTTTGAACTGTTGGAGAAGAGGTGATCCAACCAGTCCATTCTAAAGGAGATCAGTCCTGTGTGTTCTTTCGAAGGACTGATGCTAAAGCTGAAACTCCAATACTTTGGCCACCTCATGTGAAGAGTTGACTCATTGGAAAAGACTCTGATGCTGGGAGGGATTGGGGGCAGGAGGAGAAGGGGACGACCGAGGATGAGATGGCTGGATGGCATCACGGACTCGATGGAAGTGAGTCTGAGTTAACTCCGGGAGATGGTGATGGACAGGGAGGCCTGATGTGCTGCAATTCATGGGGTCGCAAAGAGCTGGACATGACTGAGCAACTGAACTGAAGTGAACTGTATTCAGAATAGTATAAAGACAATCTGGCTAACATAAAAAGTATAAAATCTTGGAAAACAGTGTCACCTACTTTGCAAATTACTGGATTAGAAATGGGTGGATAATTTCTAATCTTCTTTGCAGCCTTGAAAACAGACTTGAAAAGCCTTAACCTTGTTATAGATAGGAGCTTCACTCAAGGGAGTTAATGCATAATTCCAGCTTTCCTATTCATTTCCTCCCCTTCTTGTGAGTTCTGCCAGTTAGTAAGAAATTTAAAGTGTAAGAAACCACAAAAAATGCCTCAATCCCCTTTATATGAAACTGTAGAGATTTCCATGGAGATGAAGGTAACCATAGAATGAGACAACATTTTGAAATCTCTCATGCCAAAACTTGTCCACAGAAAGGACTGATTGTGAAGGTATTCTAAATGTTCCTTCTCAAGTTTCCTCCTTGAAGGAAAAGAAACTTATCTAGGCTATGGTTTCTGAAAGCCCAAGAGTTTTCTTCAATTGCAATAAACTTCTTCAAGAAGCATTTCTGAACTAAGTACCTGTTTTGCAAGGTGGTATGTATGGCTTTAAAGATGAGGTGTATCCAACGTTAGCTAAATCTGTCATTAATTCTGCCTCTTTGAAAATGTAGGAGAAAGGTCTAAAGTGTCAGCACAGTATTTGTCCCCTACAGAAAGGACCCTGCCTGTACAATTGCCCCATAGAAGCTTCCTATTTGCACTTGTGAATTTGCTGCCCTGGGGAATAATGTAGAGAAATCACTGAAAGGATTCCATAGTGACACTGCTGAGGTATCCTGGGAACTATTGCTGGGTCCCCTACAGTCTGCGCTTGATCTCTGTTGCCAATTTTCAACCTTCAGCAGTCCACTAAACCTTCCTGTAATTCAGCTTTCTCAAGTATAGAACAGGCCACATAATATTTGTAACTTAATTCCCCAAACAGAATGCTGTAGAGATGAATGAAGCAATGTTTCCAAGATACTTAGAGGTCTTGGGTGAAAGTATGCTGAAATGGAACACAAATGGAGCACAAAGTTTTAAGTTCTGATTGCCTTGCATACAGCTGTGCATGGATACTAGCCTTGTGATTTGTACTCATTGAACATCAACCTTCATCAGTTCCTAAAGATTGCTCAGGTTGGCAAATCAGTTTGAATGTACAGGGTCACTGCAACTCACTATTTCAGTCTGTGTTCTTCATTCACCTCCTAAGTTGTTTTTAATGGTTCAGACTACTCCTACCACCCCTGCATACTTTTGCCGTATTGTCACTAGCTTTTAAAATACCAAGCGTGCTTTCCTTTTCATTCTTTACTTTTGGCACCATTTCATTATATACAATGGATCTCTGATATTTAAAAAAAATAAAGTGCTGTTAAGTACATGCACCTTTAATGTAAACTCAAAAGCATGAATGAGGGAAATCAATGGGATTAAAAAGTATTTAAGGTCAATATTATTTAACCCACATTAAATTAGTTTGATCCTTAGAAGAAATGTTGATGGCAATCACTAGATCAAGTTAGGAAGTTATTTTAATGCCAGTGTATATTTATAGGCTTTTGGGATAAAAGTATATTCATTGGCTTCCTGTTTCAGTAACATACTAAGACAGTTCTATGTGAAATCTCCTCTTTAATCAGAAATAATCACGATGCCTCTTTTTTTAGTACACACCTTTGTCTCTCTTTTGCCTGCTAATGCCTCACCACAGATATGCCAACGGAAATGCTTATTAGGCAGAGACAGGATACTGAAATTGAGCACACAGAGGTACATGTCAAGATGCAGGTGCCAAGCAGTATCACCGTTGGTAGGCCTCCCTTACTGGCCTTCTACCTGTTCTTAAAATTGCCAGATTACTCATCCCCTTATGTAAGAAACAGAAGACTGACAAGATGCAGATATTTATAAATGTGTCAATACGAATATCTCAGAGTTTAAGAGAATGAGAAATGATATAGGTCAGCTTTGATAGAGGGGAGCAGGGGAGATGTGTCTGTATTGGGAAAATGTGTCTAAAATGGGAATTTCAGAGGGTGCGTGTATAGGTAAAGAGAGAGATTCTGGGAAACTAATAACAAGACAGCACTGGGTGTAACACAGAAATAATAATAGAAATCCAAACACAGATTGAAGAATTCCATTACCACGGTGATAGGGCTCAATATCATAGTACATGTGCAGGTTAAGGGAGTTTATACATTTTATGTGCTAAAGAGATGACTCAAAAGGGTCATAATTAGCTTCATGCAAATATCTGAAAGGATCCTTTGGATGGGAGATTAACACTGTTTCATACAGTTACAGGAAGCAAGAGTAGGACCTATAGTTGAGCTCTCTTTATTCTGATCAATTTCTTTTTATAACACAATTTTCAAATGCCTGTCTACCTCAGAAGAGAAGTGGAATTCCTATCATTGTAATGTTTAGCTTGAGACTGGGTGCTAACTGATATGGATACTATAGTGGAAATTATTGCACTACAGATGTTGAGTTGGATAAAAAAATGTGACCAGTTTTTCATATTGTATAATTCTCTGTCTTTACCAATTTTCTGATGGCTAACTTGGCCTGTGTTTACTTACACTGGAAGGTGAATGGAAAATAGCAGCTATTCAGTTCATTTCAGTTCAGTTGCTCAGCCGTGTCCGACTCTTTGAGACCCCATGAATCGCAGCACACCAGGCCTCCCTGTCCATCACCAACTCCTGGAGTTCACTCAAACTCATATCCATCGAATTGGTGATGCCATCCAGCCATCTCATCCTCTGTTGTCCCTGTGTCCTCCTGCCCCCAATCTTTCCCAGTATCAGGGTCTTTTCAAATGAGTCAGCTCTTTGCATCAGGTGGCCAAAGCACTGGAGTTTCAGCTTCAACATTAGTCCTTCCAGTGAACACCCAGGACTCATCTCCTTTAGGATGGACTGGTTGGATCTCCTTGCAGTCCAAGGGACTTTCAAGGGTCTTCTCCAACACCACAGTTCAAAAGCATCAGCTCTTCAGTGCTCACCATTTTTTACAGTCCAACTCTTACATCCATACATGACTACTGCGAAAACAATAGCCTTGACTAGACAGACCTTTGTTGGCAAAGTAATGTCTCTGCTTTTCAATATGCTGTCTAGGTTGGTCATAACTTTCCTTCCAAGGAGTAAGTGTCTTTAAAATTCATGGCTATAGTCACCATCTGCAGTGATTTTGGAGCCCCCCCGAAACAAAATCAGTCACTGTTTCCCCATCTATTTGCCATGGAGTGATGGGACCAGATGCCATGATCTTAGTTTTCTGAATGTTGAGCTTTCAACCAACTTTTTCAGTCTCCTCTTTCACTTTCATCAAGAGGCTCTTTAGTCCTTCTTCACTTTCTGCCATAAGGGTGGTGTCATCTTCATATCTGAGGTTACTGATATTTCTCCCAGCAATCTGGATTCCAGCTTGTGCTTTATCCAGCCCAGTGTTTCTCATGATGTACTCTGCATATAAGTTAAATAAGCAGGGTGACAATATACATCCTTGACATACTCCTTTTCCTATTCAGAACCAGTCTGTTGTTCCACGTCCAGTTATAACTGCTGCTTCCTGACCTGAATACAGATTTCTCAAGAAGCATTTTTTAGGAGCTGTGTATTCTGGGTGCAACCCCATTTAGATACCTTAGTTCTTTGATGCACTTGTCTTTATTTATCAGATGAAGAAATTGCCTTGGAGATACAAAATTAAGTGACTAGGCCATATATTTTGCTAGTAGATGTTAGATCTAGGATTTAAAACTAAGACTTTCTGGGCCCAGAATCCACGATCCTTTCTTTAAGTCATCCCCCCAATCAGAGAAACTGAACTCTGCTCTAGGCTTATGATGCACTGACCCAACAAATATCTATACTTTCCAGGCACCATCTGTGCAAAGCAACCCTCAGTGGGAGGAGTCTATGTGAAGAAGATACTGAGCATAGGTCACAGGTCTTTAGGAAGCTCTTCTCTACTGTAGCCTGGAACTCTTCAGTTATTGAATCATCATACTGAGTGCTTCTTCCTGCTACTGCTTCAAAAAGAAGGGCAAATCAACATTTTTAAACCTGATTCAACATTTTTCAATAGGTGCTGATTCAAGGAAGCAAAGTATAAGAAATATCTTGAAAGCCACCAGGATGGAGAAGAGAGGTTGAGGGCCTTACAAGATATGAATATTTCCTCATTGGTGACAACGCTACTGCTATTAAAAATGGGCATATTAGCGCCTAAGACATTTATTGCCATCTCTAGGAAAATCAGAATAATAAAAACATTAATCTAAGGTGACCACAAATATGAGTGTCATCACACAGTTTTGTGCAATGTACAATCTGCAACATAAGATGATGAGGACAAGAAGTCCTTATCTGGGATAGGCATGTTTGAAATAAGCGTCACAAGCAATATCATTACCACTGTTTATCAGTAATAACTCATTAAAGCAGATATTAGGGATTTCAAGAAATGAAGAATAATAAGCATACGTTAATTAGGAGAGGAGTCATTTGATCATTCACTTATACAGCAAATATTTATCAAGTATGTACAATGCTGCTACTGCTAAGTCACTTCAGTTGTGTCCGACTCTGCGACCCCATAGACGGCAGCCCACCAGGCTCCCCCATCCCTGGGATTCTCCAGGCAAGAACACTGAAGTGGGTTGCCATTTCCTTCTCCAATGCATGAAAGTGAAAAGTGAAAGGGAAGTCACTCAGTCGTGTCCGACTCTTAGTGACCTGATGGACTGCAGCCCATCAGGCTCCTCTGTCCATGGGATTTTCCAGGCAAGAGTACTGGAATGGGGTGCCATCACCTTCTCCAAGTCAAACTTTATTCTGAAAGCTAGTTAAATAATAGTGAATAACACACACAAAATTCTGTCTCCTAACAGAGCATACACAGAAAGGAATAACAATAAAATTTCAGTAAGTATATAATTTGAGATAGTAACAAGTCCTAAAGAAAGAAACAAATCAAGGACAAGGCATACAAAAGTATTGGGTGATATGTAATTTGAGAAGAATTCTAGGAGTTCATGTAGGATTGTAAATAGTTTGTGCTTGCATTAGTCAGAGTGAAAGTTCTCATAATACACAGGCATCAAGAAGAGAATACAGAGAAGCACTGCATTAGTACTATAGCTACATTAGCTCTAACCTAAAGGTTGCTCTGTACCCATACTAACAATGTTCAAAACAAAGACTTTAAAGGATCCAACAAATCTCAAGTATCATAGTTTACTGAATATTTTAAGCCCACTATTGGAGAACCAATGCTTAGAAAAAAAAAAGATTATTCAAAATATAACTTCTCATTGAAAATGCACCTTGTTACCCAAGAGCTCTTATGGAGATGTACAAGATTACTGTTGTCTTTATGTTCTAACACAACACTCATTCTGCAACCCATGGACCAAGGACTAATTTCAACTTTCAGGTCCTATTATTGAAGAAATATGTTTCATGTGACTATCGTTGCCATAGATAATGATTTCTCTGATGGATCTGGGCAAAGTCAATTGAAAGCCCTCTGGAAAAGACAAACCATTCTAGATGCCTTTAAGAACATTTGTAAAAGAGGAAATGTCTTTTATATTTTTTATGTAGAAAAGAAAGTGAAGTCACTCAGTCGTGTCCAACTCTTTGCAACCCCATGGACAGTAGCCTGCACCAGGCTCCTCCATCCATGGGATTTTCTAGGAAAGAGTACTGGAGTGGGCTGCCATTTCCTTCTCCAGGGAAATCTTCCTGACCCAGGGATCGAACCCAGGCCTCTTGTGTTGTAGACAGACGCTTTTCCATCTGAGCAACCAGGGAAGTCCAAAAAAAAAAAAAAAAAAAAAGAAAAGAGGTCCAAATAGCAACACTAACAGGAGCTGGGAAGTAGCTGAGTCCATTGCTCATGGATGTTTGAGGGTTTCAAGACTTCAGCTGAGGACGTGGTGAAGCAAATGTGGAGGAAATAGAAAAAGAACTGGAATTAGAAGCGAAGTCTGATGGTGTGACTGAATTGCTTCAATCTCATAATAAAATTTTAACAGATGAGGAGTTGCTTCTTAAGGATGAGCAAAGAAAGTAGTTTCTTGAGATGAAATCTACTGGTGAAGATGCTGTGAAGAGTGTTGAAATGACAACAAATGATTTAGGATATTACATAAACTTACTTCATAAAGCAGTGTCAAGGTTTGAGATGGTTGACTCCAATTTTGAAAGAAGTTCTACCATGGGTAAAATGCTATCAAAAAGCACTGCATGCTACAGAGAAATTGTTCATGAAAAGAAGAGTCAATGATGTGGCAAACTCCATTGTTATCTTATTTTAAGAAATTGCCACAGTCACCCCAGTCAGCAATCACCACCCTGATCAATTAGCAGCCATTGAAATCAAGGCAAGACCCTCCACTAGCACAAAGATTCCAACTTGTTGAAGCTCAAATGATGGGTTAGCATTTTTCAGCAATTTTTTTAGACAATGCTAGCATACTTAATATACTACAGTATCGTATAAATATAACTCTAACATGCACTGAGAAGCCAAAAAAACATTGTTTGACTCACTTTATGATGATATTTACTTTATTGTGGTGGTTTGGAACCAAATGCGCAATATCTCAAAAGTATTCCTGAGTTTTTATATGGAATATCTTCCACTTACTAGTATTCATGTGTCTTTTTTTTTTTTTTTTTTACTAAGATGCCAATGTCTGGTATTTGAGAGGAAGTAGAAATAGATCCTGAAGAAGGGAATGCTAGGCCTTAATAGAAAGCAGTAGGCTACTACTGTGGGCCCAGACAATTCAGGGCTATTGGGGTTTCAAAGTTTTCTAGCACACTGACCCAGATGTCTCATCTGAAGCCTTAGGATCCCCCTTCTTCATCAGGGTCCTGATTTTGTGCAGAAGTCTTGCTGAGCTCGGGAATTCAGTCATCCCTAGAGCACTGTCTGCTACCCTTATAATTAAATATTGGCTCAATCCTCACCTTTTCTACTCAGCTTCAGCAGTCTTTTTAAATGCTGCCATGTAGGTGCTTTAACTTTTCACATTTTACTTCGAATTGGGGATTTAAATGAGATGTCTCAAATAAAGACATCTTTGTCTTTCATTGTCCTTCTCAGCTGCTTAATTGCACTCAGCAACAGTCTTCCAATTTCACTGTCCTTTTAGTAACCAGTTTCTCTGAACCTCTCAAATGCCTGAGGATATCCTCTGAGCCCACCAAGGCTTTTCCTTACACCCATATCCCATCTCAATTCACCACTAGTAAAAGCTTTAGTATTTGTACTACTACAGTCCAGTGTACTCCTGGGACTCTATCAATGACTAGTGATGGGTTCTCATTGCCAGTCAACCAGTAAGTGATCCAGCTCCCAAGTCCCATTTTAGAATCCACCTCCTTAGACAAATCTTCACACCACTTCTTTTAGTTCAGGTCCCCTGGAAAAACAAACTCTTAGAGATGGAGATTCGCATGCAGGAAATGCATGCTTTCAGGAACACTGTCTTTGAGGAAATAAAGATAGGGCAGAAGGCGATGCTGAACTGTAGTAAAGCACAACAGTAACTTCAAATAACCCCAAGGGGTACTATGAAGTTGGGATGACCCTTCATAGATCTCCCAAAATGGGAAAAGGTAGACAGGCTTCTGTACTGCCACAAGGACCAGTCATTCAATACATCATTCAATACGGGCTGTTCCGCTGTGAGTTGTTAGCAGGCAGCCTGGAAACTGGTGAAATGAATGCTTCAGTTTTGAAGGACGGATCTGGGCAGGTCATTATAGCACTCCCTCCCTCACCCCACCCCCCACCCCGCATGACATCCAAACTCCCTGAAATGCCCCAGGCACAGAACCAGAAGTGTAAGACCTTAATTCTGAAGAAAATCAAGAAATCAATGCCAAATTAAAAATCATCATATTGGTGAAAGTCAGTATATGAAACATTTGATCAGGGAGGTAAGAGTTAAATTGTCAACAGAAATGAAATTAAAACAAAATCAAAGTCAGAAGTTCAGATAAACAGAGGTGGCCCTTGATTCACAAACTGGCATTAATCTGAAATGAATGCCGTTTCTTTTCTCCAGCCATCTGTTTGAGCCTCCACTCCCGGAAATAATCTAAGTTTCCTCTAGATGCCCCATGATGCTGTGAAAAATGGGACCATACTAACATAATAAATTATGTTTCATAGCTTTCACTCTGCCTGCTTTTCATTTGTTTTTTGTCCAACCCCTGAAATTGTACTATAGTTATTTCTGGAAGATTCCAGAAGTGTCTTATAAACAAACCTAGTTCATGTTCTCGCATTATTTCCTATTCCTTCCCAGTGTGGTCTATGGCTAAGCTGAACCAATACTTATAAAAACCCATTAAGTATCTTGTCACTGCTTCCGAGGCCCATTATTGTGTAACTCCTGCCATTCCACTGCGCCTGTAGGGGTATCAACGATGCATGAATCCGAGACGGCAATCCAGCCTGTGGAGGTCTTCAGGCTTCCAAATATGTTCCCTGTGAAAGCAGGAACAAGCTATATTTCCCCACTCCTTGTCCCTCCCCCAAAATGATCAGAATGAAGCAGAATACTTTTGCATCCATGAATCTCAGAGCACAGTATTTAGTCTTTGCTTTCTTCCCACTCTCACATATGACCAACTAAGGTCATTCACGGTGATTTAGAAAGGAATAAACTCTAAGACCAGTCTTGCGTCTCTTCTCATCCTTTCTCTTCCTCTTTGTGGTAGGCAAAATAATGGCCCTCCAAAATGCCTATATTGTAACCTTGGAACCTGTGAATATGTTATATTTCATGGCATGGAGAAATTAAGACTGTAGATGGAATTAAGGTTGCTAACTGACCTTATCATAGGGAGATTATCCATGATTATCTGGATGGGCTATTACACATGGAAGGATGAGGCAGAAGAGTCAGAATCAGATAAGAAGATGTGAAGTTGAAAGCAGAACTTAGAGTAACACAATTGCTGACCTTGGAAGAGTTCTCTGAGCCAACGAATATTGGCAGCCTCTAGAATCTGGAAAAGACAAGAAAATGGATTATCTCCTAGAGCCTCCAGAAGGAATGCCATCCTGCCAACACCTTGACTTTAGCCCATTTTAAAGTTCTGACCTCTTTCTAAATTCCATATATATGTGTTAGTATACTGTATTGGTGTTTTTCTTTCTGGCTTACTTCACTCTGTATAATCGGCTCCAGTTTCATCCATCTCATCAGAACTGACTCAAATGTATTCTTTTTAATGGCTGAGTAATACTCCATTGTGTATATGTACCATGGCTTTCTTATCCATTCATCTGCTGATGGACATCTAGGTTGTTTCCATGTCCTGGCTATTATAAACAGTGCTGCGATGAACATTGGGGTACATGTGTCTATTTCAATTCTGGTTTCCTCGGTGTGTATGCCCAGCAGTGGGATTGCTGGGTCATAAGGCAGTTCTATTTGCAATTTTTTAAGGAATCTCCACACTGTTCTCCATAGTGGCTGTACTAGTTTGCATTCCCACCAACAGTGTAGGAGGGTTCCCTTTTCTCCACACCCTCTCCAGCATTTATTGCTTGCAGATTTTTGCATTGCAGACATTCTGACTGGTGTGAAGTGGTACCTCATTGTGGTTTTGATTTGCATATCTCTGATAATGAGTGATGTTGAGCATCTTTTCATGTGTTTGTTAGCCATCCATATGTCTTCTTTGGAGAAATGTCTATTTAGTTCTTTGGCCCATTTTTTGTTTGGGTCGTTTATTTTTCTGGAATTGAGCTGCATAAGTTGCTTATATATTTTTGAGATTAGTTGTTTGTCAGTTGCTTCATTTGCTATTATTTTGTCCCATTCAGAAGGCTGTCTTTTCACCTTGCAGGATCCTCTATGATCCACCTCCCAGAATTCTGGAAATAAAAGCAAAAATAAACAAATGGGATCTAATTAAAATTAAAAGTTTCCGCACAAAAAAGGAAAATATAAGCAAGGTGAAAAGACAGCCTTCTGAATGGGACAAAATAATAGCAAATGAAGCAACTGACAAACAACTAATCTCAAAATATACATTCCTGTCTTGACTGTCTATTAATACTACTACACTGCCTTGACTTTACCTTTATCAAGCACCTACCTGATACTATTCTGCAAAGTTCATATCTATGTTTAATTTTTAGTTCTGTGTGTATCATCTGCCACAGGGCAACCCAAATCTAGTTCTTCTGACTAAACTCCTAGAATAAATTTAAAGCATGGCAACCAGCCTTTTGTTTATGAGGAATAACTATATTCTATCTTGGCACCTGATCACACTATTTTATCCAATCCTGGCTTGCCTATACAGCTTCAGCATTGTCACTCAGGCTTTAATAGCCTAGGATTCACTTGGAAAAACTTGTCTACTCTAGTTTCTCGCTACTCCAAGTGTGTTCCAAGGGCGGGGAGCTTGTGAGAAACTGCAAATGCTCAGTTCCTACCTCAGTCTTGCTGAATCAGAATCTGCATTTTCACAAGATGCTCAGGTAAATCTCATGCATGCTGATATTTAAGCACCACTATTCTTCCCCATCACTATTCCTCTGTTCATCCTGGTTTTTCAGCTACCCTCCTCTTGTGACCCCTCCTCACCCCTGCACTTCTCTACCTTTCATCTTGACCTGGAAGCACAGTAGAATGACCTGGGGAGTTTTAATTGCTTTTTTATATGTGATGTCTAGTTCCCACTCTTAGAAATTTTTTGTTTTTTAACTGGGAGTACTGACTGAGATCAGTTTTAACTGCCTTGGCTGATTCTAACATAAATGAGACTAGTATTGAAAACCGGTGAAACACTTTAAAGAAATGATTGGTTTGGACTCTTGGCTTTTGCTCTCTGGCTCCATAAGACCATTCTACTGGTAATGTATATGCTCCCTGCTAAAACACGTTAGGCCCAGAGAGCCTCACTTGTTGTCCTATATCAAGGGAAAGTAGCTGATCAGTTTTCCTCTCTAAACAATATGTGGGAAGAAACCCACATAACTAGTGTAGCATCAGCAGCAAAATGACGCTTTTTCTTTACTACTGTCAAAGACAGCTATATCTATCATTGTAAGCATATAAGTTTTAGTGTTAACAGATACAAAATTTTTTTAGAACTTCTAGCCCATTTCCCTTTTTAAAATAATTTTAGACACATAAATGATGTGACTTTCATAAAAACTCTAGCTCTATCCACAAGGAGAAGATTTTGTCATTATGGAATTTTAGACATAACCATAATGTATTCAAAAACACTAAGAGTGAAAAAGCCTGTTTGGGAACAGATAAGACAGTTCATTTTAGAAGAATTTGCCTCATGTAAACCTCATGTCAGTAAGTTACCAGTATCCCATGTACATATTTGTCTCCCCACATAAGCCTAGATGTCTATGCTCTCAGATGACCTTGTTCTTTAACAGAAATCTTTGCAAACATGTGCCTCAGCGAACAGTTGGCTCACTACCAAATGTCATACTTGCTGCCCCTCTACTCAAATCCCTGGAGTCTTCTACTCATACTTCCAGCAAAATCCCAACATTTAGTTGTGTAGACCTTTGACCTTGTGGTTTTCATCAGTTTCTACCTAGTCCTTCTTCTCTATCCCTTGTTCCACAGATTTCCTGCCTGGGCCTATAATAATAACAATGACTACTACTTGCTAGATATTGCTAAGAAAACACCAAACATCCAAATATCAACCCATATTCTCTTCAAGATAATATAATTCTGGGCTTCCCTGGTGTCTCAGTGGTAAAGAATCCACCTGCCAACCCAGGAGACATGGGTTTGATCCCTGGTCTCGGAAGATTCCACATGCCACGAAGCAACTACTGAGGCCCCCACTCTAGAGCCTGTGAATCACAACTACTGAAGCAGGTGTGCCTAGAACCTGTGCCCCACAATGGGAGAAGCCACCACAGTATGAATCTTACAAACCACAATGAAGACTACGCCCAGCTTGCTGCAACTAGAGAAAGTGAAAGTGAAAGTGAAGTCGGTCAGTCATGGCCAACTCTCTGTGACCCCATGGACTGTAACCTACTAGGCTCCTCAGTCCATGGAATTTTCCAGGCAAGAGTACTAGAGTGGGTTGCCATTCCCTTCTCCAGGGGATCTTCCTGACCCAGGGATCAAACCCAGGTTTCCCACATTGCAGGCAGATGCTTTACTGTCTGAGCCACCAGGGAAGCTCACACGCAACAACGAAGACCCAGTGCAGCCAGAAATAAATAAAGCTAACTAAATAAATCTTTAAAAAGATAACTTAATCCTGATTTTATAGATGAGGAACCTGAGGCATAGAGAAATTTATACAACTTGCAGTATAAGTCACTTTTTTGCCAGGTTATGCTGTCCTGACAAACTATGCCAATTTTAGTGGTTAAAGTACAGACTCATGATGTCAGCTGTATGTCTTTAGGGCCTTGGCTCTCCAAACAAGTCTTTATTCTGGGATGCCGGCTGAGGGAGCTAACCCCAGTTGCAACATGTCTTTCTTAAGGCAGAGGGAAAGGAACGATGAAAAAACTCATGCAATGGATCTTGACATGATTTTCCCTTATTTCTGCTCCTATTTTATTGTCCAAGCAAGTCACACAGCCAACCCTGATATCAGTAGGTATAGGGGGATTCCTCCAACAGAGAGGACCCTGAAGGAAGGATGCTGTAGAGAGAGACAGTTAGTATTTAAAGAAAATAATATAACCACAGTTTCCAAAGTTTCACAAGCAGAAAGAGGCAAAGCTGGCATTTGAATCCTTCTGTTTGACTCTCAACTATCGTGCAATGGTACTTCCATTTTCCTTTGCTGATGTCAAGTATTTAACCTCTACCTTGTCTGGCTCCACAGTTGTGGTCTGTTCCTTCCTGATTTAGCTGTTCTCCCCAGATATAATTTCTGGTCTCAGTGAATTATATCCCTGACAAATAGGTCTTCAGCTTAGCTGAACTGCAGATCCCTGACCTCTACTTGGCTTGATTCCCTAGTTGCCAAGGGATAAATTTTAGTCTATTTCTCCAGTTTTCTACTCCACAGATTAAATAAAGGCAATCCTGTCCTCAATATGGTGGATACAGACAGCTTCCTTATTGCTATAAGGAAATTCACAGGGAACAAATTTTAGCAACCTGGCCTTAAAACCCGAAGAATTATGTTTAAACTTGGACAAGAAACTTTTTAGGATGATTTCCTGTCAAGAAACAAATCATTTTTTTATGGTGGTTAAACAAGCTCCATGGGAAGCCTTGTTTATTGCTGGTCTCGGGGCAGTGAGGTAGTGAGATTCTGTCAACACACTTGGATCATCTCAGGGTGGGTAAGCTCCTCCAAAACCTACCCACTCATGTCGTCTTGCACCACTCATGAGGAGAAGCCAGAGATTTAAAACTTCCTTTCTCTTTTGTCAATGTGAGATAGCAGCAGAATCTGATGTGCTTTAGTTCAAAACAGAAAACAAACTTTGTTTTTATGAGATTCAGTTTCAATCATGTATCACACATCATTTAATTAATCATAAATGAGGACTGAGTTCCTCTTTTGTGGGTACTAATTTGGGCTCACTTTTTATATCAGCATTTGAGAAAGTCACCTTCTGACTAAAAAATTGAGTTCATTTTTAAAATAATGCTACTGGAAAAGCAAATAAATAGTAAGCTAAAAGTGTCTCTGTTATCATCTCTTTGCAGAGTTTGACCTCCCTGTATTACCTTTTAAGGAACGATGTTTACTTTCTCCAGTTATATATCCAGCTATTCCCTGAGGGGTTATATCTATAGTTAGCAATGTACTAACCTTACGTCCATTAGAGATGATGAAAATAAGACAGTATTATGTACATAAAAGCATAATTTATAAAGTTTCAAACTCTAAACAAAGCTTCTTTTCAGAGGAGCAGACATTTCCATACTCCCCTGCCTTTCAATAAGCTCTTATTCACATATTAAGATTGAATATTTCAGAAACTATTGATCTCAGTACTTTTTTAACTTGATGGTTTGTATGTATGAAATCATAGTCAGGCATAAAAACACTATTTACTGTCTTTCATGGTGGCTCAGTTGGTAAAGAATCTACCTATAATGCAGGAGATACAGGTTCAGTCCCTGGGTTGGGAAGATCACCTGTAGAAGGGAATGGCTACCCACTCCAGTATTCTTGCCTGGGAAATCCCATAGGCAGAGAAGCCTGGTGGGCTACAGTCCATGGGGTCACAAAGAGTCAGATGTGATTTAGTGACTAAACAATAACAACCACCACCATTAATGTCTTTCAATATTTTTCAGCCTCTTGACTTAAAACAAAATGATATATCAGAGGCCACAAAGTTAGAATAAGAATTTTCCTTAAATGCTTGAGTCATAGTTAGATGTTCTCTATATGTGTCTACTATTAATTTTCATCATGTATTTTTGTGTAAATAAAATAGAGGAAATGAAAATGAGTAATGTGGTTCTGACCAAAGAATGATTCTCTTTCTTCAATTTCCTCCAAATTTAAGAATGTAGTATTCATTGTCACCCAATACTTAACAAAGAAGCAGTGCCCACTTAGACTTACCTTTGGTCCTGCTGTAGTTCTAAGGTTTTCTGTAGTAGCAGCAATCACTGTAGTAATTTTGACTAAATGATTATCCATAGGCCTGCTCTTGAATGAAATCACAAATATTCTGTAGAAAAATTCAAGCAGACACTGTAAACTTGGAAAATGTCTAGGTGTGAGTATGCTCCAAATGGCATTTTGCATCATTAATAGCAATGATCTATGACTCAATCATAATAATCTATTTCCTACAAAGAAGAGAAACTAGCCTCATTTACTAAAAATCACAGGGAAAATATTAAAAAACAAACAAACAAACAAATTCTTTTTGGTGTAAGGAAAGAACTAGGTAAACTTCAAAACTTCCTTAAGTACTTGGGGAAAGCATGGCATGTATGTAGCTATGTGAGTGAGTGCATGTTAAGTCACTTCAGTCATGTCTGACTCTTTGTGACTCAATGGACTGTAGCCTATCAGGCTCCTCTGTCCATGGGATTCTCCAGGCAAGAATACTGAAGTGGGTTGTCATGTCCTCCTCCAGGGGATCTTCCTGACCCAGAGATCAAATCTGAGTCCCTTTGGCTCCTGCATTGGCAGGTGGGTTCTTTACCACTAACATCATCTGGGAAGCCCCATATATGTAGCTGAGCTATGTACAAACCAATATGGTAAACCAGCCAGAAAAGAATACCTTGGAAGGAGATTAAAAGCCCAGAGAATTTTGTCTTCTTCCTTTCCAGATCTACCACTTATTTTCTTTGACGAAGAGAAAATGATTTAGATATTCAGATAAGGAAAACTTCACAAATCTTGTTTTTAATTTCTATGATCTAATTGATGAAACGATTGTATTTCTAAAGAGTAATACTCTGTGATCTGACTATATTATCTTTATTTTAGTCTTTTAACCTTGTAACAGCTGGGCAAAGTCTAAAGTTTCAAAGCATGAAGAAGTTATGTATTTCCTAAAATATTTACCACTTTAAATAAAATTTAACTTTTGTAATTTATAGGTTTTTAAAGGCATACTCCATATTTTGCTTGGGAAACAGCAGAATTATTCAAATATCTAAGTACTAGATTGTTTTTAGATATATCTGACCTTAGCAAATCCTAAATTGATACTGATTATAGCCTAAGAGTTCAAAGGAAAACAGTGAAGGGACATTAATTTAAGTCACTGATACAGAAACAAATCATTTACTTTTGAAATTTGGGGGATTTTACAAATACAAAGATAAAATATATGGGTTGTTACATTATTTATGTATCATAGAATAAATATTTACTTTGGGTTAAATGCAAAATATTTTCTTTAACATAAATCACACTGGAAATTTTTTACATTGATATTCCAACTAAAAACTATTTAAACAAACAAATCCAACAGGTTTTGGGAAAAGAAGCACTTGGCAACCAGTTTTTCATTCTAGCTTTGCCATACACTAGCTTGTTGATTTCAGGGAACTTAGTTATATATAAATACACACACAGACACACACACAACACTTCTGTTTTCTTTCCATCAAAAATGGAAGAAGGAGCCTTAAGATTTGTTTTTCAAGCCTTCTGTGGCTCAGTGCTAAAGAATATGCCTGCCAATACAGGAGATGCGGGTGCAATCCCTGGGTCAGCAAGATCCCCTGGAGAAGGAAATGGAAATCCACTCCAGTATTCTTGCCTGGGAAATCCCTTGGACAGAGAAGCCTGTGGGGGCTGCAGTCCATGGGGTCGCAAAAGACAGGCTTAGTGACTAAACAACAATAACAAGGTCTTCTGTAGGAACATAGCATAGTTGGGGGTTGAACAGAGGTCTAAACTCTCCATTAAAATAGAATGCATTAAATTGGTTAATGAAGAATGAATGGAAGATTTTAAATAAATTGTCCCTTAATGGCAGAAAGGAAGCCAAGGTCAACAGAGTACAAGATAAGGATAGCATTAGCAAGGGGCTGGCCAAGAGTGAAAGAGGACACAATTTCTCACCAATAATTCTTAAAGCAATATCAGCAGCACTCTTTGTAGTTAATAGCCTTTCTTCCTACAATTGGTAATGACGTTGTCTCATGAGAATGGACAGTCTGAATGGGTGTGGCGTCCAGCAGACGACAACGAAGGACAGATTGACATAACTTGGATACTTCATATAGACTTAACACTTGGAGTTTACAAAGCATGTCTCCTAGATTGGACCACTGTTTCTTCCCAATAACCCTATTCAATTTGCATTTAAATTCCAATTCCATCCCTCTTGGTTAGTTGACTTTGGACTGTTCATTCTTTTAACAAATAGGTGTAGAATCTGCTATGCTAAGCACTGAGAATATAGGAAACAGCCAATAGGGTAAACGGCAATTTCAGATTATGGAAAGTGCTCAGAAGAAAACAAAATAGGGTAATGAAATGGAAAGTAATGGGGCTGGGGCTAAATGGGACAGGGTTTTAGGAAAAACTATTCTGAGGAATTGAAACCTGAATGAAAAGGAGGAGTCAGACACAAAAAGGACTGTTAGAAGAGTGCTCCTAGAAGAAAAGAGCACATACAAAGGCCCTGTGGTGGTATAAGAAGCAGATTTTCAAGTGTGGCAAACTGTGAGTGATTTGACATTTTTGGTATAAACAGTATGTGGAGGAAGAACGAGGAGCTGAGGTTGGAGGAAAGGCAGTTGGGGTGTAATAATGACCAATAGTAATGATAATATGGTTGAAAACATAAACTAAATTTATAAGTTGAAAGTGAGTGGAATATCTGGAGAGTCAGGAACAGTGGGGCAATAATGGCATTAAAAAAATATCAATACATGGCACTTAAACATACTGCTTGACTTATGCTGTCTTGTATGAGCTTAATTATATTCTTTGCAGCCGAAGATGGAGAAGATCTATACAGTCAGTAAAAACAACTCCAGAAGCTGACTGTGGCTCAGATCATGAACTCATTGTAAATTTCAGACTTAAACTGAAGACAGAAGGGAAAATTGCTAGACCATTCAGGTAAGACCTAAGTCAAATTCCTTATGATTATACAGTGGAAAAGACAAATAGATTTAGTGGATTAGATCTGATAGAATGCCTGAAGAATATGGACAGAGGTTCATGACATTGTACAGGAGGAAGAGATCAAAACCATCCCCAAAAAAGAAATGCAAAAAGGGTATGGTTGTCTGAGGAGGCCTTACAAACAGCTGAGAAAAGAAGAGAAGCAAAACGCAAAGGAGGAAAGGAAAGATACACGCATTTGAAAGCAGAGTTACAGAGAATAGCAAGGAGAGATAAGAAAGCCTTCCTAAGTAACCAATGCAAAGAAATAGAGAAAAACAATAGAGTGAGAATGACTAGATATCTCGTCAAGAAAATTAGAGATGCCAAAGGGACATTTCATGCAAAGATGGGCACAATAAAGGACAAAAATGGTATGGGCCTAACAGAAGCAGAAGATATTAAGAAGAGGCGGCAAGAATACACAAAAGAACTATACAAAAAAGATCTTAATGACCCAGATAACCACTATGGTGTGATCACTTACCTAGAGCCAGACATCTTGCAGTGTGAAGTCAAGTGGGCCTTAGGAAGCATCCCTATGAACAAAGGTAGTGGAAGTGATGGATTTCCAGCTAAGCTATTTCAAATCCCGAAAGATGATGCTATAAAAGAACTGCACTCAATATGCAAGCATATTTGGAAAACTCAGCAGTGGCCACAGGACTGGAAAAGATCAGTTTCTATTCCAATCCCAAAGAAAGGCAATGCCAAAGAATGTTTAAACTGCTGCACAATTGTACTCATCTTACAGGCTAGCAAAGTAATGCTCAAAATTCTCCAAGCTAGGCTTCAATATTATGTGAGCTGAGAACTTCCAGATAGTCAAGCTGGATTTAGAAAAGGCAGAGGAACCAGAGATCAAACTGCCAATATCATTTGGATCACAGAAAAAATAAAGACAATTCAAGGAAAACATCTACTTCTGCTTTATTGACTATGCTAAAGCCTTTGACTGTGTGGATCACAACAAACAATGGAAAATTCTTAAAGAATTGGGAATACCAGATGATCTTACCTGCCTCCTGAGAAATCTGTATGCAGGTCAAGAAGCAACAGTTAGAACCAGGCATGGAACAATAGACTGGTTCCTACTTGGGAAAGGAGTACCTCAAGGCTGTATATTGTCACCCTGCTTATTTAACTTATATTCAGAGTACATTATGTGAAATGCTGGGGTGGACGAAGCACAAGCTGGAATCAAGATTGCCGGGAGAAATATCAATAACCCCAGATATGCAGATGATACCACCCTTATGGCAGAAAGTGAAGAGAAACAAATGAGCCTCTTAATGAAGGTAAAAAAGGAGAGTGAAAAAGCTGACTTAAAACTCAATATTCCAAAAACGAAGATCATGGCATCTGGTTCCATCACTTCATGGCAAATAGATGGGGAAACAATGGAAACAGTGACAAACTATTTTCTTGGGCTACAAATTTGCTGCAGATGGTGACTGCAGCCATGAAATTAAAAGATGCTAGATCCTTGGAAGAAAAGTTATGACAAACCTAAACAACTTATTAAAAAGTAGAGACATTACCTTGTTGACAAAGGTCTATCTAGTCAAAGGTATGGTTTTTCCAATAGTCATGTATGGATATGAGAATTGTACCATAAGGAAAGGTGAGTGCTGAAGAATTGATGCTTTGGAACTGTGGTGTTTTAGAAGACCCTTGAGAGTCTCTTGGACAACAAGGAGATCAAAGCAGTCAATTCTAACAGGAAATCAGTCCTGAATATTCATTGGAATGACTGTTGCTAAAGTTTAAGCACCAATACTTTGGCCACCTGTTGCAAAGTACTGACTCGTTATAAAGGACCCTTATTCTGGGAAAGATTAAAGGCAGGAAGAGAAGACAATGACAGAGAATGAGATGGCTGGATGCAACACTGACTCAATGGACATGAGTCTGAGCAAGGTCGGAGAGCTGGTGATGGACAGAGAAGCCTATGTGCTGCAGAGCTTGGGGTTGCAGAGTCGGACATGACCGAGTGACTGAACTGAGGATAGCACCTCCAGGTGTACTCAGAGCATAGAATACACATATGTGGAGACTGAAGCTCAGCTGGTACATGCCTTGCCCAGGTTCACTTGGATGGCAAATAAAAGAACCAGAAAGAGAAGTTAGATTGCTTCCTTCCATTCAAGCCACCTATCAACTACATTATATGTACCTGTGGCATGTGTAACAGTGAAGATTGTGGCGAAAGAACTAAAGAGAGAGCACTAAACTAAAGCAGAAGAGTTGGATGATGAGGACATTGAGAGCATAATGGAAGATTTAAAGAGAAGGTGACGTAGTGAAATTAACATCTATCTGGATAATACCCAAATATAGGTTTTGTTTAGTTACTCAGTCATGTCCAACTCTTTGCAACTCTATGCACTGTAGCACGCCAGGCTTCCCTCTCCACCACCATCTCCCAGAGCTTGCTCAAACTCATATCCATCGAGTTGGTGATGCCATCCAACCATCTTGTCCTCTGTCGTTCCCTTCTCCTGCCTTCTATCTTTCCCAGCATCAGGGTCTTTCCTTAAGAGTCACCTTTTCACATCAGGTGGCCAAAGCATTGGAACTTCAGCTTCAGCATCAGTCCTTCCAATGAATATTCAGGGTTGATTTCCTTTAGGATTGACTGGTTTGCTTTCCTTGAGTCCAACGGACTCTCAAGAGTCTTCTTCAACACCACACTTCAAAAGCATCAATTCTTTGGCGCTCAGGCTTCTTTATGGTCCAACTTTCACATCCACATATGAGTGCTGGAAAAACCATAGCTCTGACTATATGATAATGTCTCTCAAAATACAGGTTAACATTGGGGAATTGGGGAGAAAATGACATAGTGTCTGGAGGACAGCAGGACCCAAGGACTTTTAGAAGGAAGGAAAAAAGAACGGGAAAGAAACAGGAGAAAATAGGATGAAGTAAAGGGAGGAGGAAAAAAGTGAAAGGCACAGGAAAGATAAGCTGGCAGACATGCAAATGACTATGCCAGAAAAAATATATCCACGAATGAAAAACCAGGGATTTAAAAACTCCTGATGGATATGCACAAAGGGTTGGTAGTTCAAGGGTTATAACATTAGGTCTACATGGTTTGGAGCTGGAGAAGATTGTGGGGAATTTTCCTCTCTCCATTGTTTCAATATCTGTGTGCTTTCTCCATATGATCACATTTTCTGAACCTCAAATACACATAACCTGGTAAAGGAATTTTCTGCTGCTTTCAAGCAGGAAAGATCGTCTGTAAATGTAGCTTGTTGGCATTTTAAGGATTTTTCCGTGATATATAATTGCAGTAAGTGAATATGTGAAACTGGAACATCTCGGAAATTCCACAATACGTAATAATAACAATTAATCCTTTTTGAGTGCCAACCATTGTTCTAAGGGCTTAAGTCATTTAATCCTCTCAATAGCCTTATGAAGTAGGTTCTTTTATTATCTCCAGTTCACAGATAAGGAATTTGTAGCATGGTGGGTTTGAGTCACTTCTCAAGGTCACACAAACAGTGAATGGCAGAGCTAGCTCTGAGTTTTGTTCCTCCCCACAACTACATGAAATTCCCAAAGGGTATGATTACATTTCTTTTCTTTCTCTTTGGAAGTTATTAACGTTATCTCAAAGAGTTTTGGAACAGAAATTTTCCGTGTTTTAGAGATTCTGTTAATGTACATCAACAAACTTAATTCACCATTTTAAATATTTGTATATAGGTAATACTACGAACCATTGGATGATTTGGCAAAGAGCTTTGAGATCTTCATAGGAAGCTGATACAAATTGTTCTCTCTCTCAGTCTTTCAAAATGAAAAATACCTTACCAAACAAAGGTGAAAAGTCCCATGCCAAACACTAAAGTAGGTAGTATTTCTCTCTATGTTGCTTTATGAAATATTGGCAGTCAGACATATTTCTCAACCTTAGAAGACATAAATCTTTCAGAGGGAAACCAAATTTCGTTGGTTTGGCTGCCAAACTATGACTTCAGCCTTGAATCTCATCTCAGAAAACTGTGAACACCCTTTTCCTCCCCTGTGTTTAATTTTAAGCATATTTTCCTTTCCTGAAGACCATCTTTCTTCCTTTTTGGTGACTGTCTCTCACCCCTATCTTATCCTGGCTGACAGCCAGTGTGTGCTGATTTGCTGAGAGACAGGCTGCCCAGGCCGATGTCAAGCCCTTTGCATTCTCACTTCACACTCACTCCACTCTCCTTTCTTCCCTCTGCTTTCATCTTTTTCTTTTTACTAACAGTTTTTGGCTTTTAATTCACATTCCATTGTGGGTTGATTTTTCTCTGGAGGTCTTTTCCATGAACCTGCCGCTGTATCACAATGACCCTAGGCTTGTACTTTGTGTCTATGATGTGGTAGGATTCAGAGGTTTCATTTTAAAATGATCTTAGCTCCCTTTTCTAGTAACTAAAGACTAATTGGTTAACCCATGAACAATTAAGTCTAAATCTACATAAATATGAAAATATATGCTTTAAGGTAAAAGGAATTAATGTGCCTAGGAATGGGGAGGCAATGGTGTTTACTCTCCAGAAATTCAGGTCAGCATGAAACCTTACCGGTCTTCACAAAAAGGAGACAACAGAGTGTAGAGGAATGAACACTGGATTAGCAGACATAGAGTAAATCAGGTTAATAGTCCAAGTTCTGACACATAGACAAACCAGCTGTGTGACACTGGAAAGAAAATCATACTGTCATTCACTCTGAGTATCACTTTTTCATCCTTAAAATAAAGCACTGGACTAAGTAGATTTTAAACCTGCATAAACCTTGGAATTACTTGGAGACTTTTGCAGGGTCAAAAGAAAAACAGATTGGTTTAAGGCTTCAACACTAATATATTTAATTAGAACCCTGAGGAGCGAGCCCTAGAGTCTGAATACGTGAATTGCTTTGATTCATTAAAGTCTTATATCCAAGTCCCACATCTTTAAGCAGAGCCACATACCTGGGTCCAGCTTAGATCTGCTGATCCCCAGTCTGTCTGCAGAAGAAATAAATGAGTCTGATTTCAAGCCACTGAGTTTTGGAATGGTTTGCTACACTGCAATAACTGACTGATTTAGTTCATTACTCAAAATTTCCTGCCTTCTCCTAGTCAATGGGTGACATGTAGTCCAATCTGGACCAATCAGATCTCTTACCCCCAATCACAAACCACTGGTTAAGAGAGAGAACTGCTTCAGCCTCAGAAATCAGCTGCTCCTAAATATTCTTCATTAGTTGTTTATACATAGACTGTTTGAGCTTTCCTGGTGCCTGTCCTTGTCTTGCTCATTCACCAAACTTTCCTTATGCTTCACTCATTCTTCATATCCTTCTAATGGTGTTTCTTATCATCACTTCTTCTAGCGGGTGTTTCTTATTACCACTTATGTTTATATCCTAATTAGTTCTTTTTAATTTAGTTTAGGGTCTTTTCTATTGCTTACAACCAAAAAATCTTAATGGTACTGAGTAACTCAAAGAAAGAATGAAAGGGTACACAAAGCAAGCCTGACCTAACTCACAATGAGATGGAGTGAGGGGTTGTTAGCAAGGTTTTCCTAGTCCCTTTCTCACATTAAACCTACATTTGTCATGAAAAGAGACAGATTCTTTGAACTTGATATTCTTATAAATTAGTATCAATAAACAGATCTACTGAGGTGAAAGATATTTTGAAATTTTTTATGTATGATCTCAGAAAACAAAAAAATTTAGTAAGCTACTTAGAAGCATGCGTTGAGTGTTCAGTTGCTCAGCTATGTCCAACTCTTTGTGACCCTATGGACTGGAGCCTGCCAGGCTCCTCTGTCCATGAGATTTTCCAGGCAGTAATACTGGACTGAGTTGCCATTTCCTCAGGTATTATTTAAAAAAATAAATTATTCTCCTACAATAACTCCACAGCTAGAAGTGGACAGGACATATCCTATCCTGAAGTCCTATTGGTTGCCTGAGATTAAAATCTTAAATGTTGCTTGAAATCATGCTCCGTATTTGTTAATATTAGAAAAATAAGTCTTCCTTCAAGTTATATTTTCTTTCTTGCAGTAGCTTCATATGAAAGAAATAACATAGCTTTCATTTAAAATGATCATATCTATAGGGTCAAGGGTGATCTGAATCTTCTAGTACATTTAAATTTTACTTATGAATGGACCAACGATTGAGCACTCCTACTTTAGATATTTCTATGTGTCATAATGAATATTACGTAACTTTTTAGAAAGTCAAAACTGTGCCATTAAAATTGTGCAGCAATGTAGGTTCTGACACATATTAAGCACAAATTTCATCAAAACTATGAATCTTTGTTTCCATGAATCTTGAAAGAAAAACATTACCCAATATCTTTGAAATGAATATACAACAGAAAATAAATCCATGATAATCAAAAGGTGACTCAAAGGAAACAAGCTTCCAGAATGGGAAAAAATAAAAGCAGCTGCCAGACCCTATGGCATTCCCATGAATTGCTGAAGAGCTACTACCACCTCCAGTGATGATGTTTTGCCAAACCAAAGACTAAGGTATTCCTCGGATGATATGCTAGGTTCCTCATTGAGGCACATCTGTATATCTAATGTATTCTAATAGTAAGGAAAATTAGTTCCTCTCCAAGTACACAGAGTTGGTGAAAAGGGGGACATTTTCAGGGCACGTGTCTCCTGGCAGAGCTCTAGGCAGAGGTAGTATCCTTGAACACTCTTTCCCTTCCAGAAGAGTATGGGACTGTGTTGACAGCTTATCTTCAGAACACAAGGATAGTGTCCAAGAAACACAAAAACATCACATTAAGAAACCATCACTTCAATGAGAAAATGGAAAATGTGGTAACAGAATGGAGAAATTTTGTTTTGAATCCTAAAGTTTGTTGTAACTACATAGAACATATAAAAATATCTTAAATTACATTTTCAAGCAATCACCAGGACACTTATTTCCACTTTTAATTTCTGGACCAGTTGTTAATTTCTGATCCAGCAGGTATTACCAGGCTTCCACAATTTGCATCAGAATTATTTGTTGAATATTCTTATTACCTTATGAAGCTTGCTATTAGAGATAACTTCTATTTCACTTACAAATGAGTGTGGAGAATGGATGGATCCTATAACCATGGCAGTTCAAGCTACCTCAGAGAACTAATCTTTATTAAAATGATAATTTATTGTGAGCCAAGTACTGTGCTAAACAATAGAGAACCATAAATGAATAACAGAGTATCCCTGCCTCAGGGATTGCACATCCTAGAGAGGAGGAGTTCCAGAGTTTAAACTTAATAGATTGTTTTCAATTCTGTAGTACAGAGATGGAGAGACTCCAGACTGATATAATACCCAACTGCTTTCTTAGAAGCATGATACAAAAGGTTTTGCACATAGTCTCAAGACTCACAATGACTTAGACTTGCATCTATATTCTATCACCTACAGACTGGGTGACTTTTTAAGTTAGGTAGTTTCCATGAACTTCAGTTTTAGTAGCTCTAATATGAGGACCAAATCATAGCTACCTCACAGGTTTGTATGAAAATTAATTGAGTTCATACATGTAAGAAACCTAGTACAGAGTACACCATAGACTAAGCCCCAAATAAATATCAACTTAAATTATTACTGTATTCCAGGCACTCAGTGTTCCAAGATGAATAATTTACTGCCACTGCTATTGTGTGTATAGCCACTTCAGTCATGTCCATTAAGGATCATGAAATGCAGCGTGGAAGAAATCCCCCTCTGTAGGTAGCATCACTGAGAGTCCACTGTTCTCTCATTTAGACCTACTTTGGGTGTTCCTCCTTTGCCGTACCAGTGTCTTGGATTACATTGGAGAGTCTTATTATTATATTTTAGGAACCTCATGAAAAAACTTAAAGACATATGATTATAATGTCCCTATAATCAAACGGGATGAGACAGGAGAGGGATAAAATAGTAAGAATTGTTGAATTTTCTCTTTTGTTTTAAGGATTAATTTATTTGTTGGTCTGTTTACTTTAATAGTGTTACAGCATACATAAGATCTATAAATCATATGTGTATAGGTCAATAAAACTTATTTATGTACATACTTGTTAACCATCACCCAGCTCAAATTTGTCAGTGTTCAGAAGCCTTTCTCATGTGTTCTCCCAGTCATGATTTTTCTTACCAAATATAACCACTGTGTTTGACTTCTGTAACCATATATTAGCTTTGCACATTTTCGATTTTATGTAAATAGATTCAAACTATATGTACTCTTTGCTCTCTGATTCAACATTAGATTTGTGATACTCATTCATGTTGTATGTAGCAGTAGTTTGCTGTTTTTCACTGCTTCTAGCACTCCATTGTACAAATACAGCAAAATCTATTCATTTTATTGTTACTGAACATTTAGATTGTTTTTCACCTTTTACTCTGCTGGATAATAGCGCTATGAACATTCTTAAACATACACATGCTGCAAATGTGTATGCTTTTCCATTGGTACCTAAAAATAGAATTGCTGTGTCATATGATGTGTTACTATGCCAAACAGACTTCCAAAGTGATTATAGAAGTTTATACTTTCATTAGCAGTGAATGAGACTTTCTATTGCTTTATATATTTGTCTACTCTTGATTTTATCTATTTTTTCCCCAAAATTTTAGCCATTTTTTTTCTAAATTTTCCAAATTTTAGCCACTTCCAAATTTTACCTACTAGAGGGTAGGTAGTGATATCTCATTGTATGTTGCTTTATCCTGATAACTAACAAATGCTGATCATGCTTCCATATATTTATTACTTGTCTGTGAAATGTCAGTTCAAGTATTCTTTTTTTTACTATTACGTTTTCTGGATTTTTCCTTGTTAGCCTGTAAAATTTCCTCTATTATTGTGAATAGAATTCTATTCTGTGAATTGTATGTTCACTTTCTAAGTGGTATCTGTTCGTATATTTAATGAAGAATTCATGCCTATTATGCTTAGTGCTTCTGTGTCCTTTAAAAATTGTTTTGCACACCCCAAGGTCTCTTATATTATGTTCTGAATCTATTATTTTATATTTCACATTTATGTCTTTAATCCACCAGAAAATGATTCTATGTATAGTGTGAAGTATGAAGCAAAGGTTCTTTTAAAAATCTCTATGGATATTCAGTTGATCCAACATTATTCACTGGAAAGAGCATTCTTTCCTCATTGCACTGCAATGATGAATTTGGTGACTTTAAACACAGATTCTCTCTCTGGATTCTCTGCTATGTTCTATTAGTTTGTCTAGTCCCACAGCAATACCACTCTATTTTAGTTACTTTAACTTTATAATAAGGCTTGAGTTTGGGAATATAGGTACTCTTACTTTGTTGTTATTGTACCAAAACTGTTCAAAAATCAGCATATCAGTTTCCATCATGCTCTCCAGTGGGATTGTTTGTACATTAATTATAATTTATTGAGTCTATAGAGTTACTATTCTTCAATTTTGAATCTCTCAATCCATGAATACAACATAGCTTCCATTTGTTTAGGCTTTAATTTCTCACAGCAATGTTTTCTAAGGTTTTTATTTTTAGGTTTTCTAGGGTTTCTATTTTTATTTTTAGGGTTTTTCTTTTATTTTAAAAATAAAGTATATTTAAAATATTCATATTTTTTTTCCTAAACAATTTATGCTTTGCTGTTAGAGTAAATGATATCATTTAAATATTTCATTTGAAAATTCTTTTTTTGTTGTTAGTATAGATTTTTTTATATAATGATATTCTTGAATAAATAGGCCTTTCTATAATTTTGAATATTCTACCCTTTAAAAATTTCTGATCTGTTTAAAAAGTTTCCCTCCCATTCTGTCTCACCTTTCTTTGTAGACATAAGTTCCGTCTTCTCATTGTGTCCCATATATCTCTTATGGTCTTTAAAGCATCTTTTCTTCTCTCTCTGTTTGCTTCTGTCTAGATATTTTCTACTAACCCATCTTCTACTTCATTAATTCTTCTTATATTTTTATAATCTGCTGTTAAATATATTAATTATAAAATTTATCTTTTATTATTTTTCTAATTTCATAACTTACTGTGAAATTATCTACCATCCTGGATCATTTTTATGTTTCTATTTTCTCTTGATTGTTTTTTCTTTTCATTTGTTTATGTTTCTTGGCATGTCTGGTATTTTTTGAATGAACGCTAAGTGATATGTATGAATTATTTAGTTTTCCTGGGTGATATCATCTCTTCCAGAAAGGGTTTGAGTTTCATTTCTCAGGTGCAAAGAATATAGGTATATTGCCTTCATTCAGTAAGACTAGTCTATTTCTGGTTTGCTATTATTCCTAAGGGAGTAGGCTTTCGGAGTTCTTTACTAAAATTCTAGGTTGTTTATTAAGGCTCCTCCTCTTTAGAAACTACTGAAGCTGTGATCTCTCTGATTAGCTTAATAGTTACCTTATACTTACTTTCTCAGGATCTTGCTCTGTTCAAACACTAGTTCCAGGTCAGAAAATGTCTTGAGGGGAAAATGCCTACAAATGTAGCTCTTTCCTTTCTATGATTCTCTCCTCTCTGGATCTTAGCTTTTATGTCTTGACTATTTTGGCTGATCTCCTGTGCCTTCAAAAATATTTTCAATTGTTTTTATTGCTTTATTGTATCCAAATTTCAAAGTTCTTATAGAACAATTATTCTGATACCAGCTGTTCCATCATAATTGGCAGCAAAATGGTATTTAACATATTTTTTCAAATTATCTCATTTATACTAAACAACATGAGGAACTCAGGGCAGCTAGTGAGATCTATTTTCTAGGTGAAGAAATGGAAATTAAGCAGTATTAACAATTCCCCCAGATTGTTAGTATGATGCAGTGAAAGTCAGTTCTAGAATATTTTTATAACTCTTAATCACTGGCACTTTAACAATATACTAAGTGTTTATCAAACTTGAGTCATTGATAGACCACTTAATCATGTTTTGGAGCAATTGTAATCATGGACCTTCTGAAAAATCATCTTAATTATTTAATATAAAGCAAGAGATAAAATATAATTATCATTAATATATCTTTTTAAATCAAATATTGGAATGGTTTTACCTGGCATCCTCTCACAAAGATAAAAATTATTATTTCAAACCAGAAGTTTTCATTTTTTAGTATTTATATTAAATATGGTAAAATATCTTTTTGCAAATTATACATTGTTGAGAAAGGTAGCATTTGTTTGGAGACTGTTAGAGAATTTGAGATATTTCTATTGTACACTGACCAAAGAATTATAAAGAATTATAGAACTCTATATAATAATAGAACTGTAATTCTATAATTAATAAAACAATATTCAGTCCTCTTTCACCAATGAGGTCAGTGAGCAGAACATAAACAAAAACGAGAGGCTTCTAAGTTTCAAACTGGAAGATAAGCAAATGGATTACTACTACTATCCTTCAGTTATATCAACATCTGGAAAGTATTTGTTTATAGTCTGTTTGTTATTCAAATGTAATTTTCAAATGAAGTCAGTTAATTATTAATTTATTTATCTAACAAATGAAGCAAAATATCAAGTATTGACAAAGAATCAAAATAGAAGACATTGTCTTTGTAACATAAATCAATTTTGTGATAAATATTAGTGTGTCATAATTAACATTAAGAGTGATGACATTTCAACTTTGAAATAATAGTTTCACACTATTAGAAAAGATTTTTACTGGTATTATCAATTTTATAAAACATTTAAATTTTATTTAGTATTTCAAGTGTTTATCTCAATAATTTCCACTTGAAATGCAAACTAAAACCGCAGTAAAGTCCTTCTACACAATTTATGAGCTTGGGCAAATTTAAGTCTGACAATATCAAGTGTTGGTGAAGATAGGGAGCAAGAAACTTTCATACAGAGCTGACATGAGTGAAAACTGGTTCAAGTACTTAAAGTATTGTCCCTATCCAAACACCCATACTGAAAAAAACAATATCTTTATGACCAAACAATACCAAACATTACATTCTTGGGTATATATCTAAAGAAATATATTCACATGTGTGTTAGGAAACAAAATAAAGTTCATAGCATCAGTTTTTGCAATAGCTGAAAACAACTCTAACATCCATCAGGAAGTAAGAATATTATGATGGATAAATAAATTCTGGTGATTAATAAAATGTATTGATAATTTTGTACCACAATTAAAGTTTTACATCGCTCTAGTTTAATTGTGGAATTTTGTACCACAATCAAACTAAAGCTATGTACAACAAACTGCATCTTACAGACAAATTGAAAGAATTTTTAAAAAATAATGCATTGATATAAAATTTAAAACCAGTCCATATTAGCCATTTTATTTAGGGCCACATAAGAGAGCAATAAAAGTCAAGGAATTGTAAGAATTAAAGATTTTAAAATTAAAAAAATAAAAAACTAAAAAAAAAAACAAACAAAAACAAAAACAAAAAAAAGAAATTGATCTAAAAAAAAAAGTCAAGGAATATCAAGGAAAGAGCTATGATACATATCAAGATAATGTTTTTTTTTTTAATCTAAATAGCGTAAAGGAAATGTGATTGAGAAGAGATACCCAGAGGCAAGGAGGTGCTTCTTCAATGTCTGCAAAATTCTAATTTTTTACTTAGATGATGGCTAAAAGGGTGCTCACTTTCTAATGATTCATTATACATTTATGTTATATACACCTTTCTCTATGTGTGTTATCTTTCATCATTCTAAAAGTTATGAGAATTGCCTCTTGGAAATCAGCATACATACTTCAGTGTGGAAAAGTAGAATCTCATTTCCCAGACTAAACCACAAAGGCATATACCACCATCTGATTATACCCACAAATTTCTGTATTTCCTTCAACACAGAACCAACCTGAACCAACCATGATGCCTTATTAGTAACAGTGCCAATACTCTTTTTCCAATGTACATCATGCTTCAGAAAAATAGCAATGCTAGACGAATCATTTCTTCTAATGTGGACTTGAATGACTAACAGAACAAAAAGGCATGGTGGCTCAGAGGGCAGCTTAGAAGGAGCTTAATTTCGAGGTCACAATTGAGTAATGGTGGGCAATGTGAAAAATATGATATTAAAATTTAAAAATAAATTGTGCTCAAGTGAACTATGAATGAACAAGAACAAACAAAACACCCGAAACAACAAAACAATCAAGCATTTCTCCTCTATGTACGTATCTCACATTAGCCAAGATCTGATTCATACTTTATATACTAATGGTTTTGTCAACTGAAAAGCAAAATATGTCCTAAATCGTGAACAGTACATGCCATTAATGTTCCATCATATACAACTGTCATATCATAGGAAGTTTTTACCATTTTCATTTATTATGCTTTCTCTTTGAACTCATTATTTGTTATTAATTTTTAGTTAGTTTTACCAGCTGTCTTGAAAAATTACAGCTTGCATCTGTACCTGCTTTTGCTACAAAGAATGCAACTTCTGAATTATACCACTTTAGTTTTGATATTCCCATTTTTCTTTAGCAACAAAATCCAACAATTTACAACTGGAAATATTTCTATAGGAAAAAACACCATTTTTAAAACCAGAGTGGTACACAGTACTTATATGCAAAGATATGATGGCTTCATGCCACTATTTAACCAAGTCTTATAAAAAGCAGTTTACTATACAACAGGGTTAAATGACTGCTCGTCTCCTTAAATAAAACTTTCCATCATTTATCCTTTTTCCACTTTAAAAAAAATGTATTTTTTATTGAAGGATAATTGCTTTACAGAATTTTGCTGTTTTCTGTCAAACCTCAACATGAATCAGCCATAGGTATACATATGTCCCCTCCCTTTTGAACCTCCCTCCCATCTTCCTCCCCATCCAACACCTCTAGCTGATACAGAGCCCCTGTCTGAGTTTTCTGAGCCATACAGCAAATTCCCATTGGCTATCTATTTTACATATGGTAATGTAAATTTCCATGTTACTCTTTCCATACATCTCACCATCTCCTCCCCTCTCCCCATGTCCATAAGTATATTCTCTATGCCTGTTTCTCCATTGCTTCCCTGGCAATAAATTCTTCAGTACCATTTTTCTAGATTCTGTATATATGCATTAGAATATGATAGAATATGATATTTATCTTTCTCTTTCTGACTTACTTCTCTCTGTATAATAAGTTCTAGGTTCATCCATCTCATCAGGACTGACTCAAATGCATTCCTTTTTATTGCTGAGTAATATTCCATTGAGTATATATACCACAACTTTTTAATCCATTCATCTGTTGATGGACATCTAGGTTGCTTCCATGTTCTAGCTATTGTAAATAGTGCTGCAAAGAACAATAGCTACTTCTAGCTGCTTTTCCCTGGTCTTGGCACATATGTAATCACATTCTATATTCTCTCTGAAACCTGGTCACTAAAGATGATTATGGCAGTGTTGTATTTCTCTATCTTTATATTTGCATAAACTACTTTTATGTGATTGCTTCTTTAATAAAATTAGAAACTTAATAATAAACCCCAATAGTAACAATTTTTAAAAAGGCAAATGGAACAAATGTGAACAGTAACGTGTTAATAATGTGAAATAAATTAACCTAAATGCATTTCATCCGGTTAACTGAGAGGAAGCTAAGACTTAATCATCAGAGTCCTTGCAATGAGTGGGCTGCCTTTAGGTTGCTAATGACCATGAATAATAAAGTAGACTTCAGGAAGAATTCTATTTAATCTTATATTTTAAATTTGTTAAGTATTTGTGAACAAACTTTAAAAAAATTTCTTTTTCCTCTGAAATTTCTAAACAATTTGCTGAAAAACCACCAGAGGACACAAATGATTTATGGACTACACTTTGAGAAACACTGCTTCATATCACGTTATGATCTTTAAAACCATGAAAACCAAAACCTAAACTTTCACAACCAAAATAGCCAATTTCATGGGTCCTGAAATTTGGTTCAAAGTGCTTTATTTCTTAGCTTGTTCTATGACAAAATGTTTTTCAAAAAAATGTATTGTTACTTTATTTGCCCAAAATAATGATGAAGTTTATGGATAGTATTTTCTAAGACTGAAATTTAGATCTCAAAGATCCACCTTACTTTTTGCTACAGTCAGTCTTGAGCTAACAGGACCGTATATACTAATAATACTGTCAGACAAAGGAAGTTAATGATGGGAACAGTGTCCCTAAAAAATCCTTTCCCAGCAATGCAGAGCTTTAGGCAGAGAATCATATGTGAAAAGTCAGAATACTTACCTGAAGAGCAAAGCTTCAACCTGGGCAGGCCTGCCTCTGACTTGGGATCCAGACATCAACTCTTGTTTCCTCCAAGTTGTTAAATTTTTTTCAGTTTTATCACAATGCCTGAAATGAACAAAGTAAATATTTCATATTAATTTTCATGCTTTCTAAAAATACAAATAGCTCAAGATGATTAAAAGGTTATTCATACCTTAGCACAATTTATTTTACATACTGAAGTATAATTGATTTGCAATATTAGTTTCAGGTATACATCATAGTGATTTAGTATTTTTACAGATTACACTCCATTGAAAGTTATTGTAAGACAATGGCTATAAATCCCTGTGCTATACAATATATCCTTGTTGCTTATCTGTTTCACACACAGTATTTTGTACCTGTGAATCCCTTGCCTCTCGTGCCGCTCCCACCTTCCCTCTCCCCACTTGTAACCACTAGCTTATATCTGTGAATCTGTTTCTATTTTGCCTGGGGTCAGGCTAGCATGTGCACACTTCTCACAAGCAAAGTCCAGGGTTCCCCCTCACCCACTCATTAGTGCCAGGAGTTCCCCAACCAGCCAAGGGGGCTTGGGCTTGTCTCCCCCAGTAGGATCCTAGGACTGGCGAATCCATTCTGTGGTTCTCACAGTGCATACCCCAAGGCGTGTCTGCCTTTGTATTCCCTTTTCCTGAGTTAACTCCCAGGGACACAGGTCCCCTATCTGATTACTTTTTTCTCTTTCTACCCAGTCATACATACATCATTATTACAGTCTTGGTTGTACCAGAGTCCTTCTGCTCGTTTCCAGTTAGTTTTCAGTGAGAATTTTTCCACATGTAGATGCATTATTGATGTATTCATGGAGGGAGACGAGCTCTACATCATCTTTCTCTGCCATCTTCATTCTCTCCTCCCTAGCACAAACTGTTTTGATCACTAGGCAATTTTCCTGATGATACCAAGATGCTTGGAGGTGAGTGAAGGACTGTGCATAACTGGTGCCACATGTGAGAAAAGAAGAAAGGAGGGCTTCACAATTTCAAAAAGTCTAGGGAAACATGAAATAACTAGGACCTGAAAAACTACTGTGAGAAAGTAGGAGGAAAATTACAGATGCGTTTCCAGAATAGAGTGCCAAATCAACTTCTGACTCTCAAAATGTTGCTTGGGATAATCCTACCAGAAATTCAGGAAGAAACTCTTTTTTTCCTTCTTATTCCTTTACTCTTTGTCCTTATGCCTCTAGACTCCTATATAAATGGGACGTAGTTCATATCTTGAAACTGTTGAAATAACTTTCTAGACCAGATATTGAGCTGCTCCTGCCCATAGTGCCACATCGGCAAACTGGAACTTAGGTAACTTTCACATCCTTTTAAATCCTCCTCTTGACCATAAATGCGGTATATCCAGTCAGCAACCCCCAAATCCCAAGCCAAATCTGGACCTTCTCAGCCCAAACAAGTTGACTATGTGGCTTCTGCCAATCAGATATTTTCTGTCTATCTCTGCTTGTTCCTTATTCTTTATCCTATGAAAGTTTTTTGCCTTGTACTCTTTGTCTTTTGCAGTTCTGAGAAAGAAGACTATCAACTTCATCAAGTGTTAAAGCTCATCTGTATCACCTCAATGGTCTTCTTTAATTATTTTTTCATAAGAAAAAGACCTTTTATCCCAATACGATACTTTAAATATATTACAAGTTTTGTTATGGGTTAAAAAGTCTTTGTAAGAACCTTTCTCCCACTTACAACATTTCTTCTATAAGAAAGCACAAACTGAATTTCAAACAACTGAATTATAAATACACATTTGAAACACAGCCCACTTTTAAATAAAATATTCTGTATTTGCCAAAATGACAAGCCTCTCATTCCTGCCCTCACTTCCCTGAGAACACCCTGATGATATATGGAAATAGGATAATCACACATTGTTATGGGTGGGGGTCATATAACAAAAAAGGATTGCCAGAGGAATGGAACTGTTTATTTTTTTAAGTGGAAAACCCAAGTGACTTCATTCCCTAAGGATCTTTTAGGGAAGTATGAACAGATTTTGAAACCATATCCCAGCTGAGGGGGAAAAAAAAAACCCAACTGTGGAATGAATGAAGATATAGTTTTGAGATTTCACAGGAAACAATAGAGTCAAATCAGTCAGTGAGAACTCTCACTGCAAGGAGAATAGCTCATTTAAGGAAAAATGGAATGAACCATCCTGGGGGGAGTTGCTTGCTCATCTTTAGCTCACAGAAGTTCTTGGCACTATGCTTTCTCCATGGTTTCAGCCACAACTTCAACGTCTAACTGTGTAAAGCTATCACCACATTGGGTATCTCTGCTCACCCAGTGGTGCAGTACAGAAATTAAAGAAGCTAGCACATGGTTTCGGAGTTGTGATTGAGCCCTGTCAAAGCCATGAAAGTACGTTTTGTGTCTGATTTATTACTTTCTGAAAGCTGTAATGTAGAATTCACCTTCCCTGCAACACTTTTTGCTAGATGGAGGCAAAGGACAAAAAAAAAAAAAAAAAAAAAAAAGAGAGGACAAAAAATAAAAACTTTTAATAAATTTTTCAGTTTTTTGGAAAAATGTGTGTGTTTTGTCTAGCCTTGATTATTTATTTGGAATTTTACAGTTCACTTTAAAGCCTTGGTTAAAACAAGGGTACATAAATACACAGGTTGGGAAAACTGACCTCTCAATTTAGTACCCCAAATTCCTACTGAATGTACTTTGTTCTCCTAGGCAGTTGGATGTGTTAGGAATGAGCATGGTTGCCAACAACTTGAACAATAACCTGGCATAACATCATGTATTTGCTAGATTAGCTGAGATCCAAGTGACAAAGGAAACTAGGCTGAAGTATGGGGCTTGCTATACAAAAATAAATTCTGCCGAAGGAAAACAAAACGGAAACGTTAAGACTTTCAGAACAGCCAGTTTTTCTATGGGGACAGGGTAAAAATCTCAACTTATTAGTCAAAAGATATTTTTCTCCTGACAGGAAGGAAATAGTCTGCTGTCCTGTTGAGTGAGGTGTACAATGAGCCTAAGCTTTTTCACTAATGGAAAAAGCATTTGATCTCTTTGTCATGAATTACACTCCTGAACCTCAATCAAGTTAGGAAACCGCAAATGAGAGGAATTAACATATAAGTGAGAGGTTCACCCCTTTATATAAAGGAATGATCTCTTATACTGAGGTCTCAATTTGGAACACTTATTCAAACAGAAAGTAAGGCCCACCCTGTGGGTACTATTTTGTTTGAGTGATTTAAATGCAGTCATAGAAGTATAATGTCATAACTTTCCTTCTAGACAAACAGGTTCTTTATGCCACTGTTTCAGTTTAGAGGGCCAAATAATACCTTTTTTATTGCAGTATTTTTAGACATTGGATACATCTGGAAAAATATTCAAGCAGATAATTAGATTGCATTAGCAATGTGTCTGTTGTGGTTTCCCTGATCCCAGAGAAGGCAGCCCTTTATGAAGCGCTTGGCCACAGTCTCCACAAAATCTACTGTGTAAATTGGCCCACACTAAAGCATGTGGAAAACATTTTTTGGCTGAAACTCGAAACCATTCATGTGGCTTTGAGACTGGGAAGCTCAGGCTGCCAACATCAATAGAACTTTGTACTACAAACCCAAATGGTCATTTAGACATGTGTACTTCTATGCTCACAAATGCACTGAGGTCAAATATTTTTTAATCTTGGGAATTTTTCCTCTTTATACAGCCTCATATTTCATGCAGGAAATGAGACTGAGTACAACAAACACAAATCATTGAGACTGACAGAGCATATTGGGTTCAAAACCCAAGCCTTGACTCTAATTGCTCTCCAAAGGCCCCTGGCTCAAGGTAACTGTTGATTTAGTTCAGCTGTTTTCAATCAGCACTGTTAGGTCTTGCAAAGACAAACTGGTGAGGCCACAGTTACATTTGTATCCAGGATCCCTTGGGTATAAGTATAACACAGTTAGCATTCTAAAAGATTGCATTTGTCTGTACGCTGCAGGCAGTAATTACAAGCAGACAAATCTTTTGTGAAAGATGGTGTGACCTTCCTTATGGTGAAAGAGTGATGATGGCTTCTAGTGGAGGAAAAATAATGTTTCCATTCAGAGTTCAGAGAGGAGGCCCGCCTTTTTTCAAATTGTTGCCAAACCTGACAGCCAGTTGTTGTTCTGTTGTGGTGAATATCAAAATAATTTATTGCTTGAGGGGGCCAATTTCTTGGTATTACTTAACTGTTGAAGGATTTTCAAAAGCATAGAATCTGGACTCACAGCGAGGTGGTTGCTAAACTGCATGGAAATGTGCTTCATCAGCTGTCTTTAGTTCATCTATCCTTAATTTTCCTATGCAGCCTACAAGTAGTAGTAAAAAGCTTAAAGATATGAACATGTATTCTTCTACTTGGAACAATGTTCCTAATCTGTCATCGACTTTGAAGTTGCAGAGTGGACTTTAAAATGAATATATTGAACTATCCAGCTATGGAATTAAATTTGAATATGGGAATCAAGTGTAAATGTCTGCATTAGACTAAAAGGCTAAGATTATGGATAGGCTGTGTTGCTAATAGTGTCCAGGAGAACTTCCATATGTAGTTGATAGCTTCCCAAGGACCAATAGACTGCTGGGAGCCCAAGGAATTTTTATTATTTCAATAAGTTTCTTGCTACAAATTCATAAATTCTTTTTGTGTGTGGCATGCACACACACACACACACACATACACACACACACAGCTTCTCCAGCACCTGACAGAGTAGTAGGTACACAGGAGATGTTAAATATATATTCCTTGAGTGACTGACACTGAGGGAACAGATGCAATTCATGTGTATATTTAAAATATGGATGCCTTGCTTTGAGAAGACTAAGCATACACTTTTATTTTGTAAGTCACAAATTGCCCATAGAATCTTAACTTTTGAAAAAGAAGTAATGTTGATTATATCACTATTAAATTAATTTTAATTTTTAAAAATTTTAAAATAAAAAGGATGAGCAAGAACAAAAATTTAAAAAGAAATTGTTCAACTAAATATAGGCTCATCAAGTTAGTAAAATAAATTTAAGTAAAAATTCAATTTACAGTCAATTTTTCAGTACTATTTTTGACAAGGGATACGTGTGTATACATAGGAGTATATGTGTTAATGCCTGTGATAAGATATGGATGTACTTAACTAGGGAGATTATAATATTCATTACCTTTTTTGGAGTTCAAAGGATTCCTCCAAGTGCTTATGTGTATGTAGAAATGTATATACATCCATATACATGTAGACACACATATACGTGTATGAATATACGATGATGTGAATAATTTTCAACAATTCATCTGGACTTTCTATTACTGGCACTCTTTCATGGCAATTAAATTGTCCAGAATTCTGTTACTCAGTGTGACAACACTCCTTGTATTTAAGCTATGCCTTCATTGCAAGCAAGAAAATTTAAAGAACTTACATTTAACTCTTTTAACCATAAGGGTAATAAATTTCAGTTAAAACTATTTTTTCCAAAAACATTTACTATAATTTCCTAACATGTATATACCAGCAACACTATTGCACATTGAAAAAAAATGGCACATTGAAATATATTTATATCTTCTGTGGGTAAGAAATAATAATAACCCTTCATGTTGAAGCCTTGAACAACCTCAGTGTTAGGTTCCAAAACAAAGCAGCTGAAAAATCACATAAGTAACATGGCTCTGAAGGAAAGCTCCTGAAAGTGGTGGTTACTAGGTAAATTGCAGAAACTATCATCATATTCTCTAATGCATCCAAAATGTCTGAAGGTGATTGTAGAACTTTCACCTACACTGCTTTCAGGAGCAGCAATTATAGAAACCACAGCTAAGAACAGTCTTTCCAGTATGGAATCATGGGCTCCTGTCTCAGGAGAAAAAATAGGATGGAATCTTTGTACCTTCTAAATATTGAATTAATCCTCAGACAGGTATAGGTTCAAATTCTGGTGTGAGTCATTTATTTCTTTGAGGATCATTATGAATATGAAAGTAAAAGAGGAGAGTGAAAAAGTTGGCTTAAAGCTCAACATTCAGAAAACCAAGATCATGGCATCCAGTCCCATCACTTCATGGGAAATAGATGGGGAAACAGTGGAAACAGTGTCAGACTTTATTTTTTGGGGCTCCAAAATCACTGCAGATGGTGATTGCAACCATGAAATTAAAAGACGCTTACTCCTTGGAAGAAAAGTTATGACCAACCTGGATAGCATATTCAAAAGCAGAGACATTACTTTGCCGACTAAGGTCCGTCTAGTCAAGGCTATGGTTTTTCCAGTAGTCATGTATGGATGCGAGAGTTGGACTATGAAGAAGGCTGAGTGCCGAAGAATTGATGCTTTTGAACTGTGGTGTTGGAGAAGGCTCTTGAGAGTCCCTTGGACTGCAAGGAGATCCAACCAGTCCATTCTGAAGGAGATCAGCCCTGGGATTTCTTTGGAAGGGCTGATGCTAAAGCTGAAACTCCAGTACTTTGGCCACCTCATGCGAAGAGTTGACTCACTGGAGAAGACTTTGATGTTGGGAGGGATTGGGGACAGGAGGAGAAGGGGATGACAGAGGATGAGATGGCTGGATGTCATCACTGACTCGATGGACGCGACTCTGAGTGAACTCCGGGAGTTGGTGATGGACAGGGAGGTGGGGCGTGCTGCGATTCATGGGGTTGCAGAGTCGGACACGACTGAGCTACTGAACTGAACTGAATGAATATTAAATATTGGGTTAGCCAGTTTTCCCTAAGATGTTATGGGAAAGCTCAAACGAACTTTTTGGCAAACCCATCAAATTCTTCAAGCTAGGCTTCAGTAGTACGTGATCCGAGAACTTTCAGATGTACCAGCTGGATTTAGAAAAGGTAGAGGAACCAGAGATCAAATTGCCAGCATTTGCTGGATCATAGATAAAGCAAAGGAATTCCAGAAAAAAATCTACTTCTATTTCATTGATAATGCTAAAGCTTTTGACTGTATGGATGGCAACAAACTGGAAAATTTTATACAGATGGGAATACTAGACCACCTGACCTGTCCCTGAGAAGCCTGTATGTAGGTCAAGAAGCAACAGTCATAACCAGACATGGGACAACAGACTGATTCAAAATTAGGAAAGGAGTACAATAAGGCTGTGTATTGTCCCTGTGTATATTTAACTTATATGCAGAGTACTTCATGCAAAATGCCAAGCTGGAAGAATCGCAAGTTGGATTCAAGATTGCTGGGAGAAATCAACAACCTCAGATATGCAGATGATGTGACGTTAATTGCAGAAAGCAAAGAGGAACTAAAGAGCCTCTTGATGAAGGTGAAAGAGGAGAGTGAAAAAACTGGCTTAAAACTCACCATTAAGAAAACTAAGATCATGGCATCCGGTCTCATCATTTCATAGCAAACAGATAGGAGTAAAGTGGAAACAGTGACAGATTTTATTTTTCTGGGCTCCCAAATCACTGTGGACAGTGACTGCAGCCATGAAATTAAAAGACTTGCTCCTTGGAAGGAAAGCTGTGACAAGTCTAGGCAGCATATTAAAAAGCAGAAATACTACTTTGCTGACAAAGGTCTGTATAGTCAAATCTATGGTTTTTCCAGTAGTCATGTATTGATATGAGAGTTGGACTATAAAGAAAGCTGAGTGCCAAAGAACTGATGCTCTGAACTATGTTGCTGGAGAAGACTCCTGAGAGTCCCTTAGACTCCAAGGAGATCAAACCAATCAGGCCTAAAGGTAATCAACCCTGAATATTCATTGGAAGGACTGATGCTGAAGCTCCAATACTTTTGTCATCTGATGCCAAGAGCGACTCATTAGGAAAGATCCTGAAGTTGGGAAAGATTGAAGGCAAAAGGAGAAGAGAGTGGCAGAGGATGGGATGGTTAGATAGAATCACTGACTCAATGGACATGAGTTTGAGCAAACTCTGGAAAATAGGGAAGGACAGGGAAGCCTGGCATGCTGCAGTCCATGAAGTTACAAAGAGCTGAACATGACAGTGATTAAACAACAATAACAACAAATAAAACAATATGCCAATATTTGGGAATATGGACTGCTTTACATACCACATGTCTGCATTCCTATACACTAACAATGAAAAATCAGAAAGAGAAGTTAAGGAAACCATCCTATTCACCACTGCAACAAAAAGAATAAAATACCTAGGAATAAATCATCCAAAGAGACAAAAGACCTGTATGCAGAAAACTATAAGACACTGCTAAAAGAAATTAAAGATGACACAAACAGATGGAGAGATATATACCATGTTCTTGGATTGGAAGAATCAATATTATAAAAATGACTATACTACCCAAAGCGATCTACAGATTCAGTGCAACCCCTATCAAACTACCAATGATATTTTTCACAGAACTAGAATAAAAAATTTCACAATTTGTATGGAAACACAAAAGACCCCAAATAATCAATGCAATCTTAAGAAAAATAGAGCTGGGGGAATCAACCTAGCTGACTTCAGACTATACTACAAAGCTATAGTCATCAAGACAATATGGTACTGGCACAAAAACAGAAATGTAGACCAATGGAACAAGTCAGAAAGCCCAGAAATAAACTCATGCACCTACAGGCATCTTATCTTTGAGAAAGGAGACAAGAATATGGAATGGAGAAAACAGCCTCCTCAATAAGTAATGTTGGAAAAATTGGATAGTCATATGCAAAAGAATGAAACTAGAACACTTCTAACACCACACACACACACACACACACACACACACACACACACACACAAACAACTCAAAATGGATTAAAGACTTAAATGAAAGTCTAGAAACTATAAAGCAGAAGAAAACATAGGCACTAAACTCTTTGGCATATATAACAGCAAGATCCTCTTTGACCCAACTCCTGGAGAATTGGAAATAAAAACAAAAATAAACAAATGGGACCTAATTAAACTTAAAAACTTTTGCACAGCAATGTAAAAGTGAAAGTTGCTCAGTCGTCCAACTCTTTGCAATCCCATAGCCTATATGCAGTCCATGGAATTCTCCAGGCCAGAATACTGGAGTGGGTATTCTTTCCCTTCTCCAGGGGATCTTTCCAACCCAGGGATCGAACCCAGATCTACTGAATTGCAGGCAGATTCTTTACCAGCTGAGCCACAAGGGGAGCCCAAGAATACTGGAATGGGTAGCCTATCCCCTCTCCAGCTGATCTTCCCAACCCAGGAATTGAACCAAGGTCTCCTGCATTGCAGGTGAATTCTTTACCAACTGAACTATGAGGGAAAAGGAAACCATAAATAAGATTAAAAGACAACTCTCAGAATGGGACAAAATAATTTCAAATTAAGCAACTGACAAAGGATTAACCTCCAGAATATATAAACAGCTCACACAGCTAAATATCAGGGAAACAAACAACCCAATCAAAAAGCAGGCAGAAGACCTAAATAGACATTTCTCCAAGAAAAGGTACAGATGGCCAATAAACATCAAAAAGATGATAACATCACTCATTATTAGAGAAATGAAAATAATGAGGTTATTATTATTATTATTAACTACAATGAGGTTATCACCTCACATTAATCAGAATGGGGATCATCAAAAAAATCCACAAACGATAAATGTTGGAGAGGATGTGGAGAAAAAGAAATCCTCCTACATTGTTGCTGGGACTGTAAACTTATACAGCCATTATGGAAAACAGTATGGAGATTTAAAAAAAAAAACAAAAAACAAAACTAGGACTAAATCTACGACCCAGAACAATGGCAGAAAACAAAGAGAAACTGAAGAACATCTTGATGAAGGTGAAAGAGGGGAGTGAAAAAGCTGGCTTAAAGCTCAACATTCAGAAAACTAAATCATGGCATCTTGTTCCATCATTTCATGGCAAATAGAGGGGGAAACAGTGACAGAGTTTATTTTCTTGGGCTCCAAAATCACTGCAGATGGTGACTGTGCCATGAAATTAAAAGACTTGCTCCTTGGAAGAAAAGCTATGACCAACCTAGACAGCACATTAAAAGCAGAGATGTCACTTTGCCAACAAAGTCTGTATAGTCAAAGCTATGGTTTTTCCAGTAGTCATATACAGATGTGAGAGTTGGACCATAAAGAAGGCTGAATGCTAGAGAATTGATGCTTTTGAACTGTGGTGTTGGAGAAGACTCTCAAGAGTCACTTGAACAGCAAGGAGATCAAACCAGTCAATTAAAGGAAATCAACTCTGAATATTCATTGAAAGAATTGATGCTGAAGTTGAAGCTCCAATACTTTGGTCACCTGATGGAAAAGACCCTGAAGCTGTAAAAGATTGATGGCAGGAGGAGAAAAGGTGGTGACAGAAGATGAGATGGTTGGACTCTGGGAGATAGTGAAAGACAAGGAAGCCTGGCGTGCTGCAGTCCATGTGGTAGCAAAGAGTTGGACACAACTTATCAACTGAATAACATCAAATGAAACAGCAACCCCACTGCTGGGCATATACCCTGAGAAAATCATAATTGAAAAAGACACATGCATCCCCATGTTCATGGCAGCACTATTTCCAATGGCTAGGACATGGTAGCAACCTAGATATCCATCAACAGATGAATGGATAAAGAAGATGTGGTGCATATATACAATGGTATATTACTCGGCCATAAGAAGAACAAATCTGAGTCAGTTCTAGTTAGGTGAATGAATCTAGAGCCTTTTATACAGAGTGACGTAAGTCAGAAAAACAAATACAGTATATTGAACTGTGGTGTTGGAGAAGACTCTTGAGAGTCCCTTGAACTGCAAGGAGATCCAACCAGTCCATCCTAAAGGAGATCAGTTCTGGTTTTGACTGGAGGGACTGATGCTGAAGCTGAAACTCCAATATTTTGGCCACTTCATGCGAAGAGTTGACTCATTGGAAAGACCCTGATGCTGGGAGGGATTGGGGGCAGGAGGAGAAGGGGACGACAGAGGATGAGATGGCTGGATGGCATCACTGACTCGATGGACGTGAGTCTGAGTGAACTCCGGGAGATGGTGATGGACAGGGAGGCCTGGCGTGCTGTGATTCATGGGGTCACAAGAGTCAGATTCTACTGAATGACTGAACTGAACTAAACTGAACAACTATATAAGAAACCTAGAAAAATAATATTGGGATGAACCTATTTTCAGGGAAGGAATGGAGACACAGATGTAGAGAATGCCTTTTGGACACAGTGAGGGAGGAAGAGAGTGGGATAAATGGAGAGAGTGGCAAATATATCTATATCTCTATCTATCTATATATATATAGGCAAGTAGCATCTATCTATATATATATAGTGTATAGAATTATAAGATGTAACTGTAAGATAGTAGTTGGTAAAAAGTTTCTGTGTAGCACAGGGAACCCAGTCTGGTGCTCTCTGATGACCTGGAGGGATGGGATGGAAGAGGAAAGGGGGCATAGGGAGGGAGGGGATGTATATACGATTATGGCTGATTTACACTGATGTGTGACAAGCCAACAAAACATTGTAAAAAAGTTTTTTTTTAATTTAAAATTTTAAAAATATACATGTCCCATATTCTATGAAACTCTTTTTTCTCACTTTAATATTTCTGAAAGAAGGGGGTATCTTACAATTGGCACACTTTAAATTTTTCTTTCTTTCCTATCCCTAAAAAGTAATGACATTGCTGATATGTCCCAAAATTGTGGAATTACATTGTACTAGTTCCATCCATCTTTCACCTCCCTTCCCTACCACCCTCATGCCTTCATCTTTGGTTATTAATGGACAGCATAGCATGATGGTCAAGATCTCAGGCTTTAAAACAAGTGATCTCTGTTTGATGCCTAGCACCACCGCTTACTAGCTGTTGATCTTGGGCAATTTATTTAAACTTTTAAAGCTGCAGGTTCCTTACTGATGAAAAGAGAGTCGTGATATGAAACTCAAAATGTCATCATAAGAATTTGAAGTGTCAGCACTATATGTGGCACATAAAAAGCATGTAATACAGGTTTGTTAGCAGTTTTTATCACCAGGCCTGGCTTGTAAGGACAACAGATGACAATGTTTGGCAGTGTATTTAGAATTCTTGCTTGGTTCCTGGATCATTTCATAAGGATATTTGCCAGTCAGAGTACAGACTTCACTGATCTGGCTGTAATTGAGTTATATTTCCATTTATACTCCAATTTATAATTACTCAGAGCCCCCACTTGCACACTCCCTACCAGTTCTTTTGGAGAGTTACCACTGCTGCTTCGTTGATGTTCAGAATCTGGGCCCTCATTTCCCTTGGCTTATGTCCTCTATTTCTGCTCTCACTTTCCCCTTATGACAGAGTAACTCTTCTGCTGGGCACGGACATCCTGTGAGAATGTCTCTTCTTGCTACCGCCATTCTGTCTTTAGAGGGGAGATTGCACACTTCTATTTGACTTCACTGCTCTATACATTAAGCAAGGTTTTTCTTTAATTCTCCACAGTACCTTTAAGACCAGACTATAAGATTTTATTTAAATGATTTAATTAAACAGCAAGAACGATGAAAAGAAAATATTCTGGGTCATAAAAAAGTCACTTCCTTTCTACCCTAGTGTAGATCTGTTCCCATTTACCATCCAGTACAGATCAGTTCACCCATTTCAAGGGAATATTTTGAGTATGTAGGCTTTGGAGTCTAAGACCATCCATGGCAGAGTCCAGGGAATGGAGGAGTATCTTTCTTTCTCAACATTATGATTTATTCCAAGCCATGTTTATGGCCCAATAATGATCTTGTCCCAGTTTACTGACAGTTGGAATACCAATCCCATGATATAAAACACTGTGTGTGCCAGTTCAAGCATGGTCTGCTTTATAGCCCCACCAAGACATTCACAGAGACCAATGTAGTTCAATACCAATATGTTCTGGATTATTTGACCTCAAACATCAGAAGAGCAACCTAAATTCTGGCTGTAAAGAGTCAAGATCTTTAAACAGTCTTCCTTTCAGTTCAGTTCAGTTCAGTCGCTCAGTTGTTTATAACTCCTTGTGACCCTATGGACTGCAGCAGACCAGGCCTCCCTGTCCATCACCACTCCTGGAGTTTAATCAAACTTATGTCCACTGAGTCAGTGATGCCGTCCAACCATTTCATCCTCTATTATCCCCTTCTCCTCCTACCTTCAATCTTTCCCAGCATCAGGGTCTTTTTAAATAAGTCAGCTCTTTGATCAGGTGGCAAAAGTATTGGAGTTTCAGCTTTAACATCAGTCATTGCAATGAATAATCAGGACTGATTTCCTTGAGGATGGACTGGTGAGATCTCCTTGCAGTCCAAGGGACTCTCATGAGTCTTCTCCAACACCACAGTTCAAAAGCATCAATTCTTCGCTGCTCATCTTTCTTTATAGTTCCACTCTCACATCCATAAATGACCATTGGAAAAACCATAGCCTTGACTAGATGGACCATTGTTGGCAAAGTAATGTCTCTGCTTTTTAATATGCTAACTAGGTTGGTCACAACTTTTCTCCCAAGGAGCAAGTGTCTTAAATTTCATGGCTAGAGTCACCATCTGCAGTGATTTTCAGTTCAGTTCAGTTCAGTCGCACAGTCGTGTCCAACTCTTTGCGACCCCATGAATCACAGCACGCCAGGCCTCCCTGTCCATCACCAACTCTTGGAGTTCATCCAGACTCACGTCCATCAAGTCCGTGATGCCATCCAGCCATCTCATCCTCGGTCGTCCCCTTCTCCGCCTGCCCCCAGTCCCTCACAGCATCAGAGTCTTTTCCAATGAGTCAACACTTCGCATGAGGTGGCCAAAGTATTGAAGCTTCAGCTTTAGCATCATTCCTTCCAAAGAAATCCCAGGGTTGATCTCCTTCAGAATGGACTGGTTGGATCTCTTTGCAGTCCAAGGGACTCTCAAGAGTCTTCTCCAACACCACAGTTCAAAAGCATCAATTCTTTGGCGCTCAGCCTTCTTTACAGTCCAACTCTCACATCCGTACATGACCACAGGAAAAACCATAGCCTTGACTAGACGAACGTTAGTCGGCAAAGTAATGCTCTGCTTTTGAATATGCTATCTAGGTTGATCATAACTTTTCCTCCAAGGAGTAAGCATCTTTTAATTTCATGGCTGCAGTCACCATCTGCAGTGATTATGGAGCCCAAAAAAATAAAGTCTGACTCTGTTTCCACTGTTTCCCCATTTATTTCCCATGAAGTGATAGGACCGGATGCCATGATCTTCGTTTTCTGAATGTTAAGCTTTAGGCCAACTCTTTCCCTCTCCTCTTTCACTTTCATCAAGAGGCTTTTTAGTTCCTCTTCACTTTCTGCCATAAGGGTGGTGTCATCTGCATATCTGAGGTTATTGATATTTCTCCCAGCAATCTTGATTCCAGCTTGTGTTTCTTCCAGCCCAGCGTTTTGCATGATGTACTCTGCATATAACTTAAATAAGCAGGGTGACAATATACGGCCTTGATGTACTGCTTTTCCTATTCGGAACCAATCTGTTATTCCATGTCCAGTTCTAACTGTTGCTTCCTGACCTGCATACAGATTTCTCAAGAGGCAGGTCAGGTGGTCTGGTATGTCTATCTCTTTCTGAATTTTCCAGTTTATTGTGATCCACACAGTCAAAGGCTTTGGCATAGTCAATAAAGCAGAAAGAGATGTTTTTCTGGAACTCTCTTGCTTTTTCAATGATCCAGTGGTTGTTGGCAATTTGATCTCTGGTTCTTCTGCCTTTTCTAAATCCAGCTTGAACATCTGGAAATTCACGGTTCATGTGTTGCTGAAGCCTGGCTTGGAGAATTGTGAGCATTACTTTACTAGTGTGTGAGATGAGTTCAATTGTGCAGTAGTTTGAGCATTCTTTGCCATTGCCTTTCTTTGGAATTGGAATGAAAACTGACCTTTTCCAGTCCTGTGGCCACTGCTGAGTTTTCCAAATTTGCTGGCATATTGAGTGCAGCACTTTCACAGCATCATCTTTCAGGATTTGAAATAGCTCAACTGGAATTCCATCACCTCCACTAGCTTTGTTCATAATGATGCTTCCTAAGGCCCATGTACTTCACATTCCAGGTTGACCAGCTCTAGGTGAGTGATCACCTCATCATGATTATCTGGGTCATGAAGATCTTTTATGTACAGTTCTTCTATGTATTCTTGCCATCTCTTCTTAAAATTTTGTGCTTCGATTAGGTCCATACCATTTCTGTCCTTTATTGAGCCCATCTTTGCATGAAATATTCCCTTGGTATCTCTAATTTTCTTGAAGATCTCTCTAGTCTTTCCCATTCTGTTGTTTTCCTCTACTTCTTTGCACTGATCACTGAGGAAGGCTTTCTTACCTCTTCTTGCTATTCTTTGGAACTCTGCATTCAGTTGCTTATATCTTTCCTTTTCTCCTTTGCTTTTTGCTTCTCTTCTTTTCACAGCTATTTGTAAGGGCTACTCAGACAGCCATTTTGCCTTTTTACATTTCTTTTCCATGGGGATGGTCTTGATCCCTGTCTACTGTACAATGTCACGAACCTCTGTCCATAGTTCATCAGGCACTCTGTCTAACAGATCTAGTCCCTTAAATATATTTCTCACTTCCACTGTATAATCATTAGGGCTTTGATTTAGGTCATAGCTGAACGGTCTAGTGCTTTTCCCTACTTTCTTCAATTTAAGTCTGAATTGGCAATAAGGAGTTCATGATCCAAGCCACAGTCAGCTCCTGGTCTTATTTTGGCTGACTGTATAGAGTTTCTCCATCTTTGGCTGCAAATAATATAATCAATCTGATTTCGGTATTGACCATCTAGTGATGTCCACGTGTAAAGTCTTCTCTTGTATTGTTGGAAGAGGGTGTTTGCTTGTGATCAGAGCATTTTCTTGGCAGATCTCTATTAGCCTTTGCCCTGCTTCATTCTCTACTCCAAGGCCAAATCTGCCTGTTACTCCAGGTGTTTCTTGACTTCCTACTTTTGCATTTCTGTCCCCTATAATGAAAAGGATAACCTTTTTGGGTGTCAGTTCTAAAAGGTCTTGTAGCTCTTCATAGAACCATTCAACTTCAGCTTCTTCAGCATTACTTGGATTACTGCAATATTGAATGGTTTGCCTTGAAAATGAATAGAGATCATTCTATTGTTTTTGAGACTGCATCCAAATACTCAGACTCTTTTGTTGACTGAGATGGCTACTTCATTTCTTCTAAGGGATTCTTGCCCACAGTAGTAGATATAATGGTCATTGAGTTAAATTCACCCATTCCGGTCCATTTTAATTCACTGATTCCTAAAATGTTGATGTTCACTCTTGCCATCTCCTATCTGACCACTTCCAATTTGCCTTGATTCATGGACCTAACATTCCAGGTTCCTATGCAGTATTGCTCTTTACAGCATCGGACCTTGCTTCCATCACCAGTCCCATCCACAACTGGATGTTGTTTTTGCTTTGGCTCCATCTCATCATTCTTTCTGGAGTTATTTCTCCACTGATCTCCAGTAGCATCTTGGGCACCTACCGACCTGGGGAGTTCATCTTTCTGTGTCCTATCTTTTTGCCTTTTCATACTGTTCATGGAGTTGTGAAGGCAAAAATACTGAAGTGGTTTGCCATTCCCTTCTCCAGTGGACCACATTTTGTCAGACCTCTCCACCATGACCCGTAGGTCTTGGGTGGCCCTACATGGCATGGCCCATAGTTATATTGAGTTAGACAAGGCTGTGGTCCACGTGATTAGATTGGTTTGTTTTCTGTGACTGCGGTGTTCAGTCTGTCTGCCCTCTGATGGAGAAGGACAAGAGCCTTATTGAAGCTTCCTGGTCGGAAAGACTGACTGAGGGAGAAACTGGGTCTTGTTCTGATTGGCAATGCCATGCTCAGTAAATCCTTAATCTAATTTTCTGTTGATGGGTGGAGCTGTGTTCCCTCCCTTCTATTTACCTTGGGACAAACTATGGTGGGTTTGGGTACACTCTGGGAGTTTGTGATGGACAGGGAGGCCTGGCGTGCTGCAGTTCATGGAGTCGCAGAGAGTCAGACCCGACTGAGTGACTGAACTGAACTAAAACTATGGTGGAGGTAATGAAGATAATGGTGACCTCCCTCAAAAGATCCCATGCATGTATTGCTACAGTCAGTGCTCCCAACCCTGCAGCAGGCCACCACTGACCCACATCTCTGCCAGAGACTCCTGGACACCCACAAGCAAGTTCGGGACAGTCTGCTGTGGGGTCACTGCTCCTTTCTTCTGGGTCCTGGTGCTCAAGGTTCTGTTGTGCCCTCCGATAGTCTATTTCCCAGTCTTGTGTAAATTCTGGCAGCTCTATGGTGGTGTTAATGGCAATCTCCTCCAAGAGGGCTTATGCCATAACGAAGTCTGCTGAACCCAGAGCCTCTGTCCCTGCGGCAGACTACTGCTGACCAGTACCTCCACAGCAGGTGCTCAAACATAGTTCTGTCTCAGTCTCTGTGGGGTCCCTTGGTCCTGCTGCACACAAGAGTGGAAGCAGCCAGCAGTGACTGCATAGTGCTGGAGTGGCGAGAGGCCAAGAGGAAATATCCCACATCCAAGGTCAGGAGCAACGGCTGCACTTTGCTGGACTGGCTGTGTGGAGATACCCCACATCTAAAGTCAGAGAAACCCCAGTAAGACGGTAGGCGCTGGAGCGCCTATGAGGAGAAACCACAAGTCCAAGGGCAAAGGAGAAGCCCCAGCAAGATGGCAGGAGGGGCAAATTCGCATTTAGAATCAAACCCCATTCCCGCGTAGAGATGCTCAGTTCAGTTCAGTCACTCAGTCATGTCCAACTGTTTGCAACCCGGTGAACCGTAGCATGCCATCACCAACTCCCAGAGTCCACCCAAACCCATGTCCATTGAGTCGGTGATGTCATCCAACCATTTCATCCTCTATCAGCCCCTTCTCCTCCTGCCCTCAATCTTTCCCAGCATCAGGGTCTTTTCAAATGAGTCAGCTCTTCACATCAGGTGGCCAAAGTATTGGAGTTTCAGCTTCAACATCAGTCCTACTAATGAACCCCCAGGACTGATCTGGGTCCTGGTTATGACCAACCTAGACATCATATTAAAAAGCAGAGACATTACTTTGTCAACAAAGGTCCATCTAGTCAAGGCTATGGTTTTTCCAGTGTTCATGCACGGATGTGAGATTTGGACTATTAAGAAAGCTGAGCGCTGAAGAATTGATGCTTTTGAATTGCGGTGTTGGAGAAGACTCTTGAGAGTCCCTTGGACTGCAAGGAGAGACGCTCAGAGGGCTCAAACAAACCTTGTGCCCTTCAAGCAGGACATAAAAATCACATCAGCAGCATCTTTTTCCCATTCTTATTTGTATCATCTGTATTAGCTACTCAACTAAGAACAAAACCAACTCCCCTGAAACTGGTACTATAAGTTTACTACAGCCAAGAGATAGTTCTGACAATAGACACTCTTTATCATGTCTCTTCCCTTCCCTTTCCATCCCAATCTCACATCCTGCCTAAAAATAGCAAGGTTATTTCATAGTCTTGACTCTAAGTCAGCCTCACCCAGCAATTTGCATTTTTGCAAACACTTCAAGTATCCCATTAGGAATATATGTCTTAGCTTGTGCTTCTTTTGGAAACATGGCTCTACTGTGATGGCACTCCCCATGCTGATTTGAGAAATGGGTCATTTTCACAATCTATGTAGATCCACAAAAACACCTTGGGACATATATACAATGGAGTATACTCAGCCATTTAAATGAATACATTTGAATCAGTTCTAATGAGGTGGATAAAATTGGAGCCTATTATACAGAGTGAAGTAAGCCAGAAAGAAAAACACCAATACAGTATACTAATGCATATATATGGAATTTAGAAAGACGGTAACAATAACCCTCTATGTGAGAGAACAAAAGAGACACAGCTGTATAGAACATCTGTGAGAGAGGGAGAGGGTGGGATGATTTGGGAGAATGGCATTGAAACATGTATAATATCATATAAGAAACGAATTGCCAGTCCAGATTTGATGCAGGATACAGGATGCTTGGGGCTGGTGCACTGGGATGAACCAGAGGGATGGTATGGGAAGGGAGGTGGGAGGGGGGTTCAGGATGGGGAACACATGTACACCCATGGTGGATTCATGTTGATGTATGGCAAAACCAATACAATATTGTAAAGTAAAAAAAAAAAAAGGAAAAAAAATAAATAAAAATCACACACACAATAAATAAATCAATAAAATATAAACTGAATTTTGTAAAACAAACAAACAAACAAACAAAAACATCTGGGGTTGTTGACCGTCTATGAAACTACCAACCGTTGCTTTGCTTTTCTTCTCCTCTCTTCTTCTCTCGCCTCCTGAACCTTCCTCCCTTCCTTATTATTTTGCTCCCTCAAGACTTTTGCCCTCTTCATTTATACTCTGTCTTAAGCATGAGGAAGTATTATTAATATTTTTCCTCCTCATATATATATGTGTGTGTGTGTTAAGTAAATATTTTTTTTGGTAATATATAGACTACCTTCTCCATTTTCATGGTTGATGCTTGTAATTTATTAAAAACATGTTTTCTCCATAACTAAACATCATGACACTGAGATAGAGACATGGAACCTGAGAGAGGGAACCTAACCCTGAGTTTTAGGAAGACTAGGATAAGAACAGGAGGAGTTTTCTGAATCACTAAACTTTGCCTTAATTTTCTCCATCAAGTGGGTGGAATATTCTTTTTTGTGCAAATAATCTCTGACTGATATCTGAAGTTCTGTTATCCACAGAATGAAAACCTGCTCTTCCATCAAGTTTCTAACACTTGCTTCTCCCTATGAAGCTCACTCCTTACAACCTGAAATTCATGAAATGAAAGTTGGAGTTCTGGAAAGCAATTCAGTAGCCCAAGTTAAGAGGAAAGGTCAGGTGAGCCTTGCTTCCTCATGTAGAGGACAGCCACCATAGCAGAGGTCAGTCAGCTCAGGGACTCTGCAACCTGCAATTCCACAGGTCAACAGATTGTTGTGTAATCACTACAGGGTAACTGGAGATGTATTAAAGATATATTGCCTTGTTAATTTTAGGAAAGCCAACTCATATTTGTGTTGCTAGCAGGCTACCTGCAGGAAACATGGGAAAGTCAGAAATATTGGAAGGGTCTCTTACCCTGTTTCTTGAACTCCTTGAACTTCTTTTTCCTTTCCCATTCTCCCCTGAAAGAAGTGGTTCTGAATGCTGAAAAACCCAACTGCCATTCTCCCAAAATTCTGATTTGATTTGTTTGGGGTGCATCCCTAGCACTGTTTTTTCAAAGTTCCCACGATTCTAATTTCTGTTGTAATTGAGAATCAGTGCTCTAAAGCCTCCTCACTCTCTATATGTTATCCTCATGCAGTCCTATGTGGGTTGTGACCTTCATTTCTGTAGGAACTAGAACACAGAAAACGTATGCATTTGCAAAAAGAAGGAATGAATGTGGAAACAAAGGAGAAGAGGAATACGCAGTAGAAACACGAGGTTGTGATAAATGACAACTTGTCTCTTGCAAACCCTAGATTTCCTTCTACCTCTAAATCTTTTCCGTGAAAGAGCACCTCAGTGTTACCTTGCCACTATTTTAAAAAATAGTGTTTTTATCCTGGAATTCCTATCTAAATAGGCCAATGTAGTTTTTTAGACAGTGCCATTGGGAACAATATTTGTCTTCTTTTGAAAGACTGAAGGGGGAAAGACAATGACCAAATGAGAGAATGAAAGGCTGCACCACTGGGTGGCTTTTTGATTATCCTAGGGCCTCACATATCCATGCCCTAACTACAATGTGAAGCCTTGTTCTTTGAAAAGACACATTCGACTGTGTCAGAAAGAACAGCTGAGCAGTAGAATCAGTGGTGTATCTCCCCAAATTGTACATTTTAAATTGATAACCCTCCTCTGAATATACTTCCTATTATGTCAAAAGGACCCAGTGTAAAGACTTATTCATTTATGACAAGTGATTGGCTAGATATGTTCTCATTAAACTGGATTGTATTTAGTACATGTGGGAAGGGCAGGTATAAGTGGTAAAAGGTGTTTTTTTAATCATGAAAGAACATATTTTAGTAGACCAGAGTTGCTGGTAACTATGAAAATTTGATTCCAGAAGGGTTTCATTCAGGGGAAAATTCACCTTGAAGATCAAGGAAATATTGAACATTCATGACAAGCAGCTTTCTCTGTCTCCTAGTGTGCATGACGGGGACAGGATCAGAGTGTACTGTGATTGTGCTGCATTTGAGCAAGGACCCTGAACTGTCTGCACCAGGACACTGGAGGTGTGTATTAGCTCAGGTTGGCCCAGTGAGGGTAGAGGAGCAGCTCCCACGGAGGGCAGCACAGAAAGCTGGCTAAGAGTACAGAGATTGGGGTCAAACATTTCTGTGTTAGGATCCCTTTTACCTTTCATTAGATGAGCCTCTACTAAAAGAGACAGAGGGAGAGAGAGAGAGAGTGGGTTGCTGGGGCTGGGGCTCGGGGGAGAGAGAGAGGTTGAGAAAGAGAAGGAGACTGCGAAAGAGAGAGACTCGGAGCGGAGCTGAGCTAAGAAGGGCTTCTTCCTTAATGGTAGGAGGCCTAACATTTCCAGAAAGAAATCTCTTCATATCAGAGTCAAACACCTGTGTTTATTATTAAATTTCTGGTCATTACTGAGGACTATGTGGAAAGTAAGTTATAGTTCATAAGAACTATACATGAACATATAGTTCATAAGATGCTATTTATCTGGTAATCATAGTATATATTTTACTAAGAAAAACACTCAGCAAACCATATATAGCAAAGGCAGATGCTACCCAGAGAAGCAAGTTTCTATAAATTATCTGACTGTGTAAGAATCATGTAATAGCATAGTCACAAGAATATTGCTTCATAAAAGCATAGCTCTTGAAGGCTTTAAGTGGATAAATTCCATTTTTGTTTATAAAATATCTTTGCCTTCAACTTGTGTGGGACACTGTCAAGAATCCTGGATTAGAAAGACACAAGTTCTAATCCCAAATCTTACCTGGACAGAGCTGATGTTGAAAAAGTTCCTTAATATTTATGTTCTACAACATGGGGTTCTGTTTCAGGAAATGGCCAGAGAACTGAGTTAGATGGTTTTAAAGGTATCTCTTAAGCCCCAAGAGTTCTTTCTGATTTTTCATAGAATTTTTCACTCCTTGAAAGTTTATCAGAATATTTTGTTTTTCAAAGCTAATATCACAGTTGCAAGAATTTGCAAGTTTCACAGATGAACAATTACATTAACAGAATGGCAGGTGATTGTTAACCTTGTCTAGACTTAATTATTACGTTAGTAAGAGTTCATAATTGTTGCAGAATTGGGAAGCTGACAATCCTAAGTTTAAGCTTTGTACATGATTGCATAACAGATGGCAAGTTAAGGTTATATCATAATCAAAAACCATTCACCTTTTAAGGAACTAATATAATAGAGAATTACTGCTGACATAACCCTTCTTTAGGGTTTTCCCACCAACTATTTCTGGTTAACATCTTTAAAATGACTATACATTTAAATACAAAGATGTCATCTTCTATTAAATATTCAACTGCCATTTACCACTAATCAAATCTTCATGTTCAAATAATCTTTATTAAATACCAATGTGTATGATGTGGCATATGAGACATATTATATAGAGTAAAAAAATAAAAACAACCCAGAAAACAAAAACAAAACTTGGCATGAACATAGATGTTCATATAGATAGATAGATGGGCGAGCATAAAGTTCTTCAAAGAGAAATGTGGCAGTGCTAGGCAGGAACTCAAGATAATAAATGAGTAAAAAGTACAGTACAAATGTTTAACAACTTCCTACTTGTAAAGCTTTCTTACATGCCACATACACATTTTTATGTTGTATATATGACACATTTTACCACTTCTCTTAGGACATTCTCTCTGTTATGAATTTTTAGCAGTTGCTTTTCACTAAAGACCTTGAGAGAGTTTTACTGCCTCTTCATTATACATAAGCTTTGGTGCTCAGATTTTTATGGTGTTGGATGTGTTAGTAACTCTTTGGGATTAATGGTCATTATAAGCCCTCATCGAAGAAGAACTACTGACTGCTTTTTGTCTTCTGCCTGTTTCATCGTTAACTCCTTTAATTAATGTAATTATCACATTTGTGCATTTATGTTTTCATGCATTCATTCACTCATTAATTCTTCTATTTATTCAACAAATAATCACCAAAACTACACCTTAGAAAACACTTGCTCTCTGCCTTGTGGAAGCTCAGTCTTGGTGGGAGGAAAATGTACTTTTGAAGAGAAAATAGCGTAGAATTATGCCCTAATGGTGGTATGGGCAGGGTGCTGTTAGACTGAAGAAGAAAGGCTACCTAAATGTCATCAACAGCTCACCATAATTAGCCAACAAAATATACCCCCTCCATAGAAAGTTCAAAATAGAAACTACTAAGTAAAATAAAACCCAGAAGAGTTCTTAAGGACAGTTCATTTTTTTCCCAAACTGCAGCCATACCACCTCAACTTTTCCTCAGCTAATAGTAGGAAATTTATCAGTCCAATATAAGGTTGACAATATGCAACATGTTCAAGGGGCACCAGAATTGGCTACTGTTGAATCATCTGGTGAGGAGCGGGGGGCTTGTCAAAAATACAATCTATACACTTTGTTCAAATTGCCAGCAACTATTGGATAATAGAGAAAGCGAGGGAATTCCAGAAAATCACCTACTTCTGTTTCACTGGCTACCCTAAAGCCTTTGTGTGGATCACAACAAACTGCGGAAAACTCTTGAAGAGATGGAAATACCAGACTACCTTATCTGCCTCCTGAGATACCTGTATGCAGGTCAACAAGCAACAGTTAGAACCAGACATAGAACAACCGACTGGCTCCAAATTGGGAAAGGAGTACATCAAGGCTGTATATTGTCACCCTGCTTATTTAACTTATATGGAGAGTACATCATGTGAAATGCTGGGCTGGATGAAGCACAAGCTGGAATCAAGATTCCCGGGAGAAATATCGATAACCTCAGATATGCAGATGATACCACCCTTATGGCAGAAAGCGAAAAGGAACTAAAGAGCTTCTTGATGAAGATGAAAAAGGAGAGTGAAAAAGTTGGCTTAAAACTCAACATTCAAAAAAGGAAGATCATGGCATTGGTCCCATCACTTCATGGCAAATAGATGGGGAAACAATGGAAACAGTGACAGACTTTGTTTTCTTGGGCTCCAAAATAACCGCAGATGGTGACTGCAGCCATGAAATTAAAAGACACTTGATCCTTGGAAGAAAAAGTTATGACAAATCTAGACAGCACATTAAAAAGGAGAGACATTACTTTGCCAACAAAGGTCTGTTTAGTCAAAGCTATGCTTTTTCCAGAAGTCATATATGGATGTGAGAATTGAATCATAAAGACAGCTGAGTGCCAAAGAATTAATGTTTTTGAACTGTAGTGCTGGAGAAGACTCTTGAGAGTCCCTTGGACTGCAAGGAGATCAAATCAGTCAATATTAAAGGAAATAAACCCTGACTATTTATCAAAGGACTGATGAAGCTGAAGTTCCAATCCTTTGGCCACCTGATATGAAGGAAAAGACCCTGATACTGGATAAGACTGAAGGCAGGAGGAGAATAGGATAACAGAGGATGAGATGGTTGGATGGCATCATTGACTCGATGGACATGAATTTCAGCAAGCTCCTGAAGATGGTGAAGGACAGGGAAACCTGGTGTGCTGCAGTTCATGGAGTTGCAAAGAGTTGGACATGACTGACTGAACAAAAACATATTTCCTTCTGGAGATTCTGATTTAGTAAGTCTGAGATGAAGCTTAGGAATCCATATTTCTAATGTGGGTCTCAGGTAATTCCAATTATTAGCCAGATTGGGGGAAACAGCCCTAAATAAGAAATCAGAATTTCTAACTACATACATATTCGTGTGTGTCCTAGTGGTAAAGAACCCACCTGCCAATGCAGGAGACATAAAAATGTGGGTTTGACCACTGGATCAGGTAGATTCCCTGGAGGAGGGAATGGCAACCCACTCTAGTATTATTGCCTGGAGAATTTCATGGACAGAAGATCCTGGTGGACTATAGTCCATAGGGTTGCAAGAGTTGGACACAACTGAAGTGACTTAGCACACATGTAGATGTGTTATATGAAACACAAAAAAAGTGGGGCAGCAGAATCCCAGCTTTAACATAGTGCTTTTATAAAACTTCAGTTTAGCCTTTGAACATTAAGGGTAAAAGACGACATTTCATTTTGTAATACTCATTTCTTTTTTTTCCTATCAAAATATGTCTTCTCTCCTAACTTAGGCTTCCTTTACAAAATGATTTCACTGTGAGTTTTAAACTATTTTACATGGCTAATTAGATGTTAAATGAAATAACTTATTTGAGGAAGGTACTAATGCTTACCAAGATAAACGTCATTGGTCACAATGTACTTGCAGATGCCCTGGTGTCTTTCACCTCTCAGCTTCTGGCCTAATGTGCCAACTCTACATGAGCTCCATTACTACATGGGCTTTAGTGGGAAGGCCTCATCTAGGAGTTGGTCCATGGAGGCCTTATACCCAGTCTCGTGAACTGGGCTTTCCTGCCCTAGCTTGGTTAGACAGATGCTAGTACATGGTGCTCTAATTTAATAAAACTAAAGCACTTTTTAGGGTCTCTTCAACTTTGGGGTTGCATAGAGTCAGACACAACTGAAGTGACCTTGCAGCAGCAACAGCAACTTTGTGAACTCACTTAAGTAGCAACATGAACAAAGGCATGTTGACCTACAGAGTAAACCTACAGTGAGAACTGGGAGCCAGTCTTTTGTGTCTCACTGTCTTTCAGGGGCCGTTATACCATAGAGGAGGCTTGGCATGAGTTCCCTCATCTTCCTTTTGGTTGCAAAACATCACCTTTCCTCTGATCCTCAACCAACAAATACCCCAAGAAGATTCCACAGTATATCATCACTTTCAGTTATGGAATAGCAATGAGGATTCTGACTCCATTTTTTTGATGTTTTATGCAGACACATTTTAAGCTTACCTTCACTCTTTTCTCTGTGTCCCACATCAGGGTAAGCTGATTAGAAAATTTGGGTGCTTCCTCCTTCCCTGATGGCACAGAGGTTAAAGTGTCTGCCTGCAATGTGGGAGACCTGGGTTCGATCCCTGGGTCAGGAAGATCCCCTGAGAAGGAAATGGCAACCCACTCCAGTATTCTTGCCTGGAGAATCCCATGGATGGAGGAGCTTGGCGGGCTACAGTCCACAGGGTCACAGAGTGGGACACGACTGAGCAACTGTATTCACTTCACTTCCTCCTTTGATACAAGGGAGGGAGATTCAAATCATACAAGCCCCTAACTGCACATATGTGGGTGAACTCTCATCCAACCTCATTCCTTAACCACGATAAAAATCTAGGCCTGTCTCCTTTGCTAGCTCTCACAAGAAATCTTGAATCTGTTTGTGGGACATCCCCTGTTTTATCCAGACCTCAATTTTATAAATATCAATAGTAAACTTTTTAATATTTTCTTGCTGTACGTTAGTGTTTGGTATAATCATTCAAAATCTTCAAAATTACAACTAAACTTTGAGTGTGTGGTGTGGGGTGGGGAGGGTCCATCTGCTTCTGCAAGTGACCATAACAAGAGTTTTGTCTAGTCCAACTTAAAACTTCAATACCATATCTGATGTAAAATATTCCTTTCCCCATTGCCAGTGAGGCTTTAGCTTTAGAACAGTAAAGTGTGTGTGCATGCAAATGCATGACACATATGTGCTTTTTTGCTCCTTTTCTCACCCTCATCTTAGAGTTAGGATTGATTGGGAAACAGGATTTATTTGGGGTCATTTGTTCAGCTCCCTTTACAAAGCCCAACTTCATTCATATCAGCTGCCAAGAAAAGGAATAAGAGAGCAAAAAACAAGGGCCAATGAATTGGGCATGTGATTTCAGTTCTTTCCTGCTATTTGGCTGTGCTTCTCTGGCTAACAATGCCTACATGGCCTCAATGCCATCCATGCGGTACATGTGCAAATGCTGTTTCTCATAAGGACTTCTAGGAAGTCCTCTCATTTCATGATTCCACTTTCACTCCCCTTAGCTCCTACTCCCAGCAGTAATGAATAGGATTCTTGTTTCTGGGGTCAACTTGTCTGGTAAGCATTCCTCCTGGGATGGTTACAGGAAGAAGATTCAGTCTGAGCTACTTACTGAAATGCCATAGGAAATATGTAACCTTGCCATGCCAACGATGGGAGTACAGACTGCTCTACTATTCATCCAGCTCTGTTAGTTATTACTGTGGCAGATGCACACAAAGCCTACCAAATATTCCATGTGCTTTCCTTTATTTCTCAGTCCCTTCTGCACTTAAGAGTGCACCATGTGACTAGATTTGACCAATAATCGGAGTGGAAATTCAATGTGCAATATCTGGTTAGAGGCAATTAAGAGAAAAATGTAAGTTCTCCATACTTTCTTCTCTTTCACTGGCCACCCTGTGGAGATGGCAGAATCGTAACATGGTTCAACCTGGAGCTTGAAAAGTTATGCGGAATAGAATCCCTCATCAATCATGTTAGACACAGAGTGTGAAGAAGAAATAAATATTTGTAATTTAAGCCACTGAAACATGGGGATAAATTGGTCACTACAGCAAAACCTACCTTCCAATCCATCTTGCAATCTACCTAGGCAAATGTTCAAGTATAATTATTTTACATACAGATATCTATGATCTGAGTTTATATAAATATTGTATTTAGTTATATATCATGTTTATATGATAGAAATATTCCATCAGTTCAGTTCAGTCACTCAGTCATGTCTGATTCTTTGCAACCCCATGGACTGCAGCATGCCCGACTTCCCTGTCTATCACCAATACCTGTAGCATGGTCAGACTCATGTCCTTCGAGTCAGTGATGCCATCCAACCATCTCATCCTCTGTCATCCCCTTCTCCTCCTGCCTTCAATCTTACTCACCATCAGGGTCTTTTTTAATGAATCAGCCCTTTGCATTAGGTGGCCAAAGTATTATATGTTATTATTTTATTTTATATATGTTATGTAAATAATAAATGTTTTATAAAATATATCCCACATTTTATAAAATATATTAATAAAATGCACTAATATAATACGAGCGGTATTAGTAAAACAAATAATGAAACAAAATAAGCATGACCTGAAGCCATAAGGAGTCTGATCATTTAGAAAATAACTAAATTAGTAATGAGTACATGGTTATCATACTCATTGCAAAACAGACATTATAGCATACAGAGAAAAGTGATTCACTCTATGATGAATAAAAAAAGGATACACAAGGCAATCTGTAAAACTTGGAAAAGAGACAGACATCTAGATAATGAAGAATGTAGCACATCACATCCACCACATCCCTGAAAGAAACAGTCCAAAGTATGAAAGTCTCAGGAAGCTGCCAAACTTTCACAAAGCTGACGTAATTTACCATGTAGAAGAAGCTGTCCTTCTCTTCATGTTAGAACAGGGCCCAGAGTTTGTGTGAAACTCAGTACCCTTGGTCTGTAGATTGGAAGTAGCAAGAGAACAAGACCATGCTCTGGTGAAGTGGCCCCTCAACATCTAGGAAGGAGAGTTCGTTGTCAGCTCACAAGCCATCTGAACTGCAGCAAGAGCACAGTGCTACTTTAATGCAGTAAATTATGTTTGTCATGAGGAGCTTTCATCCTGCAGAATGTTGGAATGATATTGAATAATTTGTGATCACGAAGGTGTCAAATGAAAGAGCATTTCATTAAAATATACATAATAATAGTCACTCCAGAAAAGACCAGTGCAGAAAGAGACATATCAACATTTCACTTTTGACCTCACAGCTCTAACTCCACTCTCATGAGTATGGGGCATATGGCCATGTTTCTTAAGAATTGGAAGGTAAGGAGCATTACCCCTTCTTATCCTTGCCTCATTCTCTTATTAAACTCTGGAGTAGTGAATAATGATTTACTGGTAACACTTTTGGAATAGCACTCATTTCAATATGGTTTATTTGGCCAAGTTGCCTTCAAGAACTGTGAAGGGTCTGAGAGTTTGCCTGTTTTCAAGGTAACAAGTTGTAGGGAAAGAGCAAATTAACCATGATGGCATGGTCAGGCTCCCTCGCCCCGCAGCCTCTTGCTCTTGCCTCACGTTTTGTAAATAACGTTTCTGTAACAGCTGAGATCACTTACAGCACGGTGCATATGTGTCACGAGGTACTTGCTTACTCATGAGCCACTTTGTGTTGTATGCCTGTTAAAACTTCACCACGAAAGCCCTGGCTGCTGCCGCACTGGGCTAGATTGCAGTGACATCATGATTATGTTATATGAGGTTATATTATGGCTATGTTACGGTTATATTGTGGCTGGTGCTACAGCTGCTGTGTTAGCCAGGAGAGAAGCTGTGTTATGGCTGTCATGCCTACAGTTCCTTCAGCTCCTCAAGTCTTCTTTCAGCCTCTTAGCTTATGTCTTGCCTACCCTGGGTTCAGTGAACAGTGTGGACAGTGTGAATAGTGAGGCAATTAGCATCACAAACTGGATCAGTGAGACCCAAGTTATCCTGCCAGGTTTCATGGATGATGGTAGAAGATACAAGACTCCTGGGTCATAGATAAAGGACAGTTTATATCCCACAGCAATAGTAGGAGCTAGAGTATTTTTTCATAGAGCATTTTTACAGCAGTTCCATAAACTCAATTCCATGAGGCAGTCTGAAAAAAGCCAGAAGACACCTGCACACACAAAAGGTTGCATTACAAGAAGGGAACCCTGAGCTTAAGGAACTCAAATCATTTAATAACGATCACTAAGCATGACTGCCCTTTACTCCAGAGGAAGACATTGTCTTTGTTATAGTGGACATGCCTGTCCTTTGCTACCAAGGGAGGCACGATCCCTATCTGCCAAAGTTCCTCTGCATATAAATATCATCGAAGAGACATCCTGAAACAGATGGCAGGAAGTGCTTTCTTCATAAGAGGTGCAGTAACACAAGAGACTCATGCAGAGTTCTCTCTCAAACATTGTTTGGAAAAATATAATATCTGAAAAGTTTTGGGAAGCAAAAGATATTTATTACAGAAGGCATGTGGGTTGCACTTCAGATAGAATCCCAGGCCATGATCAGACCAAATGATGATATTTCAGGCCTTGCAAATGCTGGCTGACCATAGTGATTGTAACCTAAATACCCTGGACAAAGATTAATAAACAATCTTAGTGTCCTCATCTACTAAACCTAGCTACATGCACATAACAACAGAATGTAAAGTTTCTGAGAACTATGTCTGCTTCTGTACTGCTAGTTCCTAAAACAGCGTGTAGGAGGAATTCAATAAATATTTACTGATGATGAATATATCAGGGCGACCTCATTCCTTTTCAAGGATATTGACAATAACAAATATTTTCTGATTAAATCATGGCAGCAGTGTATCAGATAAAGCCATAAGTGGCAAAAAAGTAATGTATTTTTACTAATATATAGTTTTTCAGAGTTTAAAAAGAGTGATTTATTTGAATACATATGATTTTCCTTTAGAATGTATGTATTTTCTTTAATACAAATATTAAAAACTCTATATTTGATGTGCTTCTGAAAAGATGGAACTAAGACAGTGGAAAGGAGTGAACAGGAAGAAGATGAACAAAACTGTACCCGCAGTACTATCTACGTGAGATTAAGGAAAGAAACCATTGAGGCTACAGACAAATACAGAAGTTTCAAGTATAGGCAACACCTGTCTGAAGACAATGATAAGAACAGGATCAAGAAAAGAAGAGTCTCCTGATCTACCTTCAGGCAGATCCACCAGTCCTGCAGAGCTCAGTTACCACTTAGAATAGACTGAGTAAGTGTAGAGGAGGAGCAGTATTTAAGCCTCTGAGAAGGTTTACAGGAAGGGGAGGAAAAACTCAGTTCACTCTTACAAAGAATTTATTCTCTTATTGTCTCACCCCAGATAATTCCCTTATAGCTAGTTATGACACGCCAACTTATTGCCAAAATTAGTAAATACCTACTCCAGATTTACTATTTATGATTTATACAATTTCCCAAGAGAACAGCTGCAGGAATCTCATGTAACAAAATGCCAACAAAATGGGAATCATGGAATAGAAAAGAATCTTTAGAACCAATAATGAGACATTTATTCTTGTTGTGTTGTTTGCTTTGCATTAATGATTGATGTATATAGAATAAGTAGTTTACTACATCCCATAGTTTTGGAGTGTCATGTTTTCACTTTCATTTGCCTCTAGATATTTTTTTATTTCCTTTTTGATTTCTTCAGTGATCCCTTTGTTGTTAAGTAGCATATTGTTCCACATATCTGTGTTTTTCTGCACTTTTTTTTTTCTTGTAGTTGATTTCTAATCTCATAATGTTGTGGTTGGAAAGGATGCTTGATATTGTTTAAATTTTCTTAAATTTACTGAGTCTTGCTTTGTGGCCCAGCATGTGATCAATCCTGGAGCCTATTCTATGTATTCTTGTAAGGAATATATATTTTGCTGCTTTCAGATGGAATACTTTATAAATATTAATTTCATCTGGTCTAATGTGTCATTTAAGGCCTGTGTTTCCTTACTGATTTTTCTGATTTTCTGGATGATCATACATTGTAAGTGATGTGTTAAAGTCTACCACTATTATTGTATTAAGGTTAATTTCTCCTTTTACATCTGTCAATATTTCCCTTAAAAATTGAAGTGTTCCTATGCTGGGTGCATATATATTTATAATTGTCTCATTCTTGGATTGATCCCTTGACCATTATGTAGTGTCCTTCTTTGTCTCTTATAGCAGTCTTTATTTTAAAGTCTATTCTGTCTGATATAAGTATTGCAATTCCTGTTTTCCTTTGATTTCTATTTACATGGGATATCTTTTTATATTCCTTCACTTTTGGTCCGATTGTGTCCCTAGATCCAAAACCTATGGGATGTAGCCAAAGCAGTTCTAAGAGAAAAGTTTACAGAAATACAGGGTAACTAAAAGAAACAAGAAAAACATCAAACAAATGACCTAACCTTATATCTAAAGCAACTAGAGAAAGAAGAACAAACAAAACCTAAAGTTAGTATAGGAAAAGAAACCATAAAGATCAATGCAGAAATAAATGAAATAAAGATGAAGAAAACAGTAGAAAAGATCAGTGAAACTAAAAGCTTCTTCTTTGAATAGATAAATAAAATTGATAAACCTTTAGCCAGATTCTTCAAGAAAAAATGGAGAGGGCTCAAAAAAATAAAATTAGAAGTGAAAAAGGAGAAGCTATAAATGACACCACACTAAGACAAAGAATTATGAGATACTACTATAACAACTATATATCAACAAAATGGAAAACCTAGAAAAAACAGAAATTCTGAGAAGGGTACATTCTCCCAAGACTAAACCAGGAAGAAATAGGAAATACGGACAGACCAATTTAAGGTACTGTAATTTAATCTGCAACTGAAAAACTCCCAGCAAGGGCTTCCCTGGTGGTCCAGTGGTTGAGAATCTGCCTGCCAATGCAGGAGACACAAGTTTGATCTCTGGTCCAGGAGGATTCCACATGTTGCAGAGCAGTTAAGCTTGTGTGCCACAACTACTGAGCCTGTGCTCCAGATCTCTTGAGCTGCAGCTACTGAAGCCCACATGCCCTATAGTCCACGCTCCACAAGAGAGGTAGCCGCAATGAGAAACCCATGCACTGCAATGAAGAGTGGACCCTGCTCACTGCAACTAGAGAAAGCCTGAACATGGCAACAAAGACCCAGCCCAGGCAAAATAATAATAATAATAATAATAATAATAATAATAAATCTTTTAAAAAGAATTTAAAAATTCTTAAAGAAAGATCTTTCAAAAAAAGACTTTCTCAATAAATGAAAGTTCAGGACCCAAAGTCCAGGCTTCACAGGTGAATTCTACCAAACATTTAGAGAAGAGTTAATGCCTATCCTTTTGAAATTACTTCCTAAAATCATAGAGGAAGAAACACTTCTGAAATTATTCTATGAGGCCTTTATCAACTTAATACCACAAAAAAGATAACCACACACACACAAAACAAAACTGCAGGCCAATATCACTGATGAAAATAGACACAAAAATCCTCAACAAAATACTAGCAAAGTGAATCCCCAACAATACACTAAAGGGTCATACACCAAGATCAAGTAGGAGTTATCCCAGGGACGCAAAGTAGGAGTTATCCCAGAAACTCACATTATCAAACTAAAGAATAAAAACCAAATGATCATCTCAATAGATGCATAAAAAGCTTTTGACAAAAATCAGCATCCATTTATGATAGAAATTCTCTAGAAAGTGGGACTAGAGGGAACTTACCTTAACACAATAAAGGCCAAGTATTAGACAGAACACTCTCTGACATAAATCACAGCAAGATCCTCTTTGACCCACCTCCCAGAGTAATGGAAATAAAAACAAAAATAAACAAATGGGACCTTATTAAATTTATAAGCTTTTGCACAACGAAGAAAACTATAAGCAAGGTGAAAAGGAAGCCTTCAGAATGGGAGAAAATAATAGCAAACAAAACAATTGACAAAGATTTAATCTCCAAAATATATAAGCAGTTCATGCAGCTCAATACCAGGAAAATAAATGACCCAATCAAAAAATGGGCCAAAGAACTAAACAGACATTTCTCCAAAGACATACAGATGGCTAACAAACACATGAAAAGATGCTCAACATCACTTATTATCAGAGAAATGCAAATCAAAACCACAGTGAGGTCCTATCTCATGCCAGACAGAATGGCTGCCATCAAAAATTTTACAAACAATAAATGCTGAAGAGGGTGTGGAGAAAAGGGAATCCTCTTACACTGTTGGTGGAAATGCAAACTAGTACAGCCACTATAGAGAACACTGTGGCGATTCCTCAAAAAACTGGAAATAGAACTGCCATATGACCCATCAATCCCACTGCTGGGCATACACACTAAGGAAATCAGAACTGAAAGAGACACATGTACCCCAATGTTCATTGCAGCACTGTTTACAATAGCTAGGACATGGAAGCAACCTAGATGTTCATTGGCAGATGATTGGATAAGGAAGTTATTGTACATATACACAATGGAATATTACTCAGCTAAAAAGGAACATGTTTGAGTCAGTTCTAATGAGGTGGATGAAACTGGAGCCTATTATACAGAGTGAAGTAAGTCAGAAAGAGAAACACCAATACTGTATATTAATGCATATATTATGGTATTTAGAAAGATGATAATGATGATCCTATATGCAAGACAACAAAAGAGGCACAGTTCTAAAGAACAGACTTTTGGACTATGTGGGAGAAGGTGAGGGTAGGATGATTTGAAAGGATGGCATTGAAACATGTATATTACCATAAGTAAAACATGACCAGTGAAGTTTGATGCATGAAGCAGGGCACTCAAAGCTGGTGCCCTTGGACAACCCAGAGGGATAGGGTCGGGAGGGAGGTGGGAGGGGGGTTCAGGATTGGGGGACACATGTACACCTATGGCTGATTCATGTCAATGTATGGCAAAAACCACCACAATATTGTAAAGTAATTAGCCTCCAATTAAAGTAAATTAATTTTAAAAATAGTAAAGGCCTTGTATGACAAGGGCATAGCTAACATATTACTCAGTGGTTAAAAGCTTAAAGCATTTCCTCTAAGATTAGGAACAAGACAAGGATGTCTACTCTTGTCAGCTTTATTCAACACAGTTTTAGAAGTCCTAGCTACAGCAATCAGATAAGAAAAGGAAGTAAAAGGAATCCGAAGAAAAGAAGGAGCAAAACTCATTGTTTGCAGATGACATGATACTATACATGTCCCTGGAAATTCCTAAAGATACTACCAGAAAACTACTAGAGCTCATCAATGAATTGAGTAAAGTAGCAAGATATAATGGAGAAGGTAATGGCACCCCACTCCAGTACTCTCACCTGGGAAATCCCATGGATGGAGGAGCCTGGTAGGCTACAGTCCATGGAATCACTAACAGTCGGACACGACTCAGCAGCTTCACTTTCAATTTCACTTTCACGCATTGGAGAAAGAAATGGCAACCCACTCCAGTGTTCTTGCCTGGAGAATCCCAGGGACAGAGGAGCCTGGTGGGCTGCCATCTATGGGGTTGCACAGAGTTGGACATGACTGACATGGCTTAGCAGCAGCAGCAAGATATAAAATTGATACACAGAAATCTGTTGCATTACTACACACTCACAATGAAAAAAGAAAGAGAAAGAGAAATTAAGGAAACAATCCCATGTGATTATATCAAAAAGAATAAAATACCTAGGAGTAAACCTGTCTAAGGAGGCAAAAGATCTACTCTGAAACCTATAAGACACTGATGAAAGAAACTGAAGATAACACAAACAGATAGAAAGATATACTATGCTCTTAGACTAAACAAATCTATATTGTTAAAATGACTATACTACCCAAAGATATCTACAAATTTAATGCAACCCCTAATACATTATCAGTGGCATTTTTTTTTTCACAGAACTAGAGCAAAAATACTCTTAATTTAAATGGAAATGTGAAAGATACTGAATAGCCAAACAATTCTGAGAAAGAAAAACAGAACTGGAATAATCAGAATCCCTAATTTAAGACAATACAACAAAGCTACAGTTATTAAAACAGTATGGTACTCACACAAAAATAGACATACAGATTAATGGAACAGGACAGAAAGCCCGGAAATAAACCCATGTACCTATGGTCAATTGATCTACAACAAAGGAAGCAAGAATACATGATGGAGAAAAGACAGTCTCTTCAATAAGTGGTGCTGGGAAAACTGGGTAGCTACATGTAAAGAATGAAATTAGAACATTCTCTAACAGCATATACTGCTGGATATACAATATAAAACTCAAAATTGATTAAAGATCTAAATGTAAGGCCAGATATCAGAAGAAGACCAGTTTCCTAGAGGGAAACATAGGCAGAAGACTCTGACATAAATTGCAGCAATAATTTTGGATCTGTCTGCTAGAGTAATGGAAATTAAAACAAACAAAAAGCTAAATAGGACCTAAACTTAAAAATTTTTACACAGTAAAAGAAACCATAAACAAAATGAAAAGACAATGTACCAAATGGGAGAAGATACTGGCAAATGATGAGACCAACAATTTCCAAAATATACAAACACACAAACAGCTTATGTAACTCAGTATCAAAAGCCCATTCAAAAAAATAGGCAGAAGATTTAAATAGACATTTCTCCAAAGAAGCTATACAGATCACAAACAGACACATGGAAAAATGCTCAACATCACTAGTTACTAGAGAAATGCAAATTAAAACTACAATGAGGTATATAAAAATAACCTCACTCCAGTCCAGTCAGAATGGTTATCTACAAAAATGTCTACAAACAATAAATGCTGGAGAGGGTATGGAGAAAAGGAAACTCTACTACACTGTTAGTAGGAATGTAAGTTGGTCCAACCACTATGGAGAACAGCACAAAGGTTCCTTAAAAAATTAAAAATAGATTTACCATATGATCCTGCAATCGCATTTCTGGGTATACATTTGGAGAAAACTGTAATTCAAAAGGATACATGCACCTCAATGTTCACTGCAACACTGTTTAATACAATAGCTAGAAGGAACGTTATGACCAGCCTAGATAGCATATTGAAAAGCAGAGACATTACTTTGCCAACTAAGGTCTCTCTAGTCAAGGCTATCGTTTTTCCACTGGTCATGTATGGATGTGAGCGTTGGACTGTGAAGAAAGCTGAGGGCCCAAGAATTGATGCTTTTGAACTGTGGTGTTGGAGAAGACTCTGAGTCCCTGGGACTGCAAGGAGATCCAAACAGTCCATTCTAAAGGAGATCAGCCCTGGGTGTTCTTTGGAAGGAATGATGCTAAAGCTGAAACTCCAGTGCTTTGGCCACCTCATGCAAAGAGTTGACTCATTGGAAAAGACTCTGATACTGGGAGGGATTGGGAGCAGGAGGAGAAGGGGAAGACAGAGGATGAGAAGGCTGGATGGTATCACCGACTCGATGGATCCAAGTTTGAGTGAACTCCGGGAGTTGGTAATGGACAGGGAGGCCTGATGTGCTATGATTCATGGGGTTGTAAGGAGTCGGACACGACTGAGCAACTGAGCTGAACTGAACTGAAGACATGGATGCAACCTAAATGTCCATCCACAGATGAACGGATGAGGAATATGTGGCATATAAAATATATATGCATACACTGTGTAATATAACTCAGTCACATAAAAGAATGAAGTGATGCCATTTGCAGCATCATGGATGGAGCTAGAGATTTTCATACAAAAAGAAGTAAGCCAGACAGAGAAAGACAAATGTCATATGCTATCACTTACATGTGGAATCTGAAAAAAAGAACATACTAATGGACTTATTTCCAAAACAGAAATAGACCCACAGAAACAAACATGGTTACTGAAGGGGAAAGTGGGGGAGGGATAAATTAGGAGGACAGGATTAACATATACATACTATACATCATATTATTATATATATAATAGATAACCAACAAGGACCTACTGAATAGTATAGGGAATTATACTCAATATCTTGTAATAACCTATAAGGGAAAAGTATCTGAAAATAATATATATGGAGACTTCTCTGGTGTTCCAGTGGTTAAGCATGCACCTTGCAATGTAGAGGACATGGGTAAAATCCCTTCTTGGGGAACAAAGATCCCATAGGCTTCAGAGCAACTAAGCCCGCACACCACAACTACTGAGTTGGTGAACCATAATGAAAGATCCCACATGACACAAGCTGCGTGCTACAACTGATACAGCCAAATAAATGAATATTTTTTAAAAATTCAACAAGCTTTACATTAAGAATATATCTTTTTGATATATATATCAAATATATATGATTTCCCAGGTGGCACTAATGGTGAAGAATCTACCTGCAAATGCAGGAGACATAAGAGATACGGGTTCAATCCCTCATTCGAGAAGATCCTCTGAGAAGGGCATTACAACCTACTTCAGTATTGCCGCCTGGAGGATCCCACGGACAGAGGAGTCTGGCAGGTTATAGTCCATAGGGTTGCAAAGAGTCGGACACAATTGAAGTGACTTAGCACGCATGCATATATATTTTTATATATATATGTATACACGTATACGAATATGTAACTGAAACATGGTGCTGTATACCTGAAGCTAACACAATACTGTAAATCAACTATACTTCAATTAAAACATTTTTTAAAAGACAAATTGTTTACTATTTGTCTTTTCTAACTGTAAGCAGCAAATGCTGCTACATTTAGGCAGAATCCAATTTCAAGTTCTGAAATCTATGTTCATGATCATGAATAGTAGTTGAGACTTATCCTCTAAAATAAGAAGTTACAGTTCTATAATATCTTATAAAATTGAGAAGAATTTTACTTCTAATGATTTATCCTATACCATACATATTCTTTGGTTGTAAGAATATTCAATATCCAATCATTTTGTGTGTATTTTTTGTGGAATATAGATAAATACATTAATGAATACACCTGCTGCAAGGCGATGGCACCCCACTCCAGTACTCTTGCCTGGAAAATCCCATGGGCAGAGGAGCCTGGTAGGCTGCAGTCCATGGGGTTGCTAAGAGTTGGACACGACTGAGGGACTCCACTTTCACTTTTCACTTTCATGCATTGGAGAAGGAAATGGCAACCCAGTCCAGTGTTCTTGCCTGGACAGTCCCAGGGACAGAGGAGCCTGGTGGGCTGCCGTCTATGGTGTCGCACAGAGTCGGACACGACTGAAGCGACTTAGCTGTGGCAGCAGCAGCATATACATAGGTATATAACTGGCACATTATATATATAATACTCAGTTAAAGTAAACTCACATGGTAACTTTGACATTCTAGCCACCAATAAGTGAGGTCTTATTTTCCTCCCCTTGAATTTGACCCAGCTGTGACTGCACTGACCAACAGAAAACATACAGTGACCCTATTCCAATTCTGGTTTGATCACTGAGATCCCTGAGCTGCCACATAAGAGAGCACTTCAGACCAGACCAGCCACCAGCTGAATATTTCCTAGAAGCCAAATCAATGCCTCATAGAACAGAATTGTCTAGGTGAGCCCTGTTCAAATTCCTAATATACACAATCAGAAGATACAACAAGATGGTTATTGTTTGAAACCACTAAGTTTTGGGAATAAAATCAGAAAATAATAATATATACATATTTTACACATACATTGATAATTAAATACATAAATACACATACACACACTGATATATGCATAATTTTTTCTCCTGAGATTAATAAAGAGCTGTTACAGCAGCTTCTTTATGGGATAGACACTTAAAGGAAAGTTTTTGCTCTTCAGGATACAACTATCTTTACCCTGAATTTTTAAACTTTGCTTTTTAAAATTGCTTTCTCTTTTTTCATTAGGAAAAAGGTGATGGTGACATAAAAGAGCTTCCTTATGTTTTTCTATATTTAAAAGAACTAATAAATTTTAAGAAAATTAAAGTTAGCTTGTGGCACTGAAAGAAAAAATGAATATAAACTTTCTAACCATATTTTCTTAGTGTAATCTCATTTCTTTACTTTGTACAATGATTTCTATCTCTCTAATCCCATCCACCTAATTTTAGGCATATTTTAAAGTACTAGCAATGTTCTAGCCTATTTCTAATTCTGTCCTTTTCCTATGTTCCATTTCCTCCATTGTATTTTGAAATCATCACCCTTCACTTCTTGGTTCTCAGTCACAACACTATGTTCTTAGAGTCAAATCAAATCCACTTCAAATAAAATATCAAATCTACCAACAAAGACCCTGCTTTCTCTTTGCAAGAAAGGAAAAATTGAATGAAGACGTGCTCTCTTTGTCATAGGCATTGTTACTGGTGCTATCAAGTTGATATATTCAGGCACTGCAGCACACAGTTATAAAACCTTTTTTGATTCCTGTTCAAATTAACCAAAGAAGTGAAAGTCGCTCAGTCGTGTCTGACTCTTTGTGACACCACGGACTATACAGTCCATGGAATACTACAGGCTAGAATATTGGAGTGGGTTGCCTTTCCCTTCTCCAAGAGATCTTCTCAACCCAGGAATCGAACCCAGGTCTCCCTCATTACAGGCAGATTCTTTACTAGCTGAGCCACAAGGGAAGGCCAACCAAAGAATTTCAGTTCAGTCACTCAGTCATGTCTGAGTCTTTGCAACCACATGGACTGCAACAAGCCAGGCTTCCCTGTCCATCATCAACTCCCGGAGCTTGCTCAAACTCATGTCGATCGAGTCGGTAATGCCACCCAAACATTTCATCCTCTGTCATCCCTGTCTTCTCCTGCATTTAATCTTTCCCAGCATCAAGGTGTTTTCCAATGAGTCAGTTTTTCACATTGGGAGGCCAAAATATTGGAGTTTCAGCGTCAGCCTCAGTCCTTCCAGTGAATATTCAGGACTGATTTCCTTTAGGATTGATTGGTTTGATCTCCTTGCAGTCCAAGGGAAAGTAGTCCCCAAATGTCCTACCTGAATTGGAATGCATCTGCCATTTTTATTGTTTTTTTATTTTTATTTTTTATTTTTTTTTTATTTTAAAATCTTTAATTCTTAGATGCGTTCCCAAACATGAACCCCCTCCCACCTCCCTCCCCATAACATCTCTCTGGGTCATCCCCATGCATCAGCTCCAAGCATGCTGTATCCTGCATCAGACATAGACTGGCGATTCAATTCTTACATGATAGTATACATGTTAGAATGTCATTCTCCCAAATCATCCCACCCTCTCCCTCTCCCTCTGAGTCCAAAAGTCCATTATACACATCTGTGTCTCTTTCCCTGTCTTGCATACAGGGTCGTCATTGCCATCTTCCTAAATTCCATATATATGTGTTAGTATACTGTATTGGTGTTTTTCTTTCTGGCTTACTTCACTCTGTATAATCGGCTCCAGTTTCATCCATCTCATCAGAACTGATTCAAATGAATTCTTTTTAATGGCTGAGTAATACTCCATTGTGTATATGTACCACAGCTTTCTTAGCCATTCATCTGCTGATGGACATCTAGGTTGTTTCCATGTCCTGGCTATTATAAACAGTGCTGTGATGAACATTGGGGTACATGTGTCTCTTTCAATTCTGGTTTCCTCGGTGTGTATGCCCAGCAGTGGGATTGCTGGGTCATAAGGTAGTTCTATTTGCAATTTTTTAAGGAATCTCCACACTGTTCTCCATAGTGGCTGTACTAGTTTGCATTCCCACCAACAGTGTAGGAGGGTTCCCTTTTCTCCACACCCTCTCCAGCATTTATTGCTTGCAGATTTTTGGATCGCAGCCATTCTGACTGGTGTGAAGTGGTACCTCATTGTGGTTTTGATTTGCATTTCTCTAATAATGAGTGATGTTGAGCATCTTTTCATGTGTTTGTTAGCCATCCATATGTCTTCTTTGGAGAAATGTCTACTTAGTTCTTTGGCCCATTTTTTGATTGGGTCGTTTATTTTTCTGGAATTGAGCTGCAGAAGTTGCTTGTATATTTTTGAGATTAGTTGTTTGTCAGTTGTTTCAGTTGCTATTATTTTCTCCCATTCAGAAGGCTGTCTTTTCACCTTGCTTATATTTTCCTTTGTTGTACAGAAGCTTTTAATTTTAAGTAAACCCTATTTGTTCATTTTTGCTTTTATTTCCAGAATTCTGGGAGGTGGATCATAGAGGATCCTGCTGTGATTTATGTTGGAGAGTGTTTTGCCTATGTTCTCCTCTAGGAGTTTTATAGTTTCTGATCTTACATTTAGATCTTTAATCCATTTTGAGTTTATTTTTGTGTACGGTGATAGAAAGTGATCTAGTTTCATTCTTTTACAAGTGGTTAACCAGTTTTCCCAGCACCACTTGTTAAAGAGATTGTCTTTACTCCATTGTATATTCTTGCCTCCTTTGTCAAAGATAAGGTGTCCATATGTGTGTGGATTTATCTCTGGGCTTTCTATTTTGTTCCATTGATCTATATGTCTGTCTTTGTGCCAGTACCATACTGTCTTGATGACTGTGTCTTCGTAGTAGAGCCTGAAGTCAGGCAAGTTGATTCCTCCAGTTCCATTCTTCTTTCTCAAGATTGCTTTGGCTATTCGAGGTTTTTTGTATTTCCATACAAATCTTGAAATTATTTGTTCTAGTTCTGCGAAAAATGTGGCTGGTAGCTTGATAGGGATTGCATTGAATTGGTAAATTGCTTTGGGTAGTATAGTCATTTTCACTATATTGATTCTTCCGATCCATGAACATGGTATATTTCTCCATCTATTAGTGTCCTCTTTGATTTCTTTCATCAGTGTTTTATAGTTTTCTATATATAGGTCTTTAGTTTCTTTAGGTAGATATATTCCTAAGTATTTTATTCTTTTCGTTGCAATGGTGAATGGAATTGTTTCCTTAATTTCTTTTTCTACTTTCTCATTATTCGTGTATAGGAATGCAAGGGATTTCTGTGTGTTGATTTTATATCCTGCAACTTTACTATATTCATTGATTAGCTCTAGTAATTTTCTGGTGGAGTCTTTAGGGTTTTCCATGTAGAGGATCATGTCATCTGCAAACAGTGAGAGTTTTACTTCTTCTTTTCCAATTTGGATTCCTTTGATTTCTTTTTCTGCTCTGATTGCTGTGGCCAAAACTTCCAGAACTATGTTGAATAGTAGCGGTGAAAGTGGACACCCTTGTCTTGTTCCTGAGTTTAGGGGAAATGCTTTCAATTTTTCACCATTGAGGATAATGTTTGCTGTGGGTTTGTCATATATAGCTTTTATTATGTTGAGGTATGTTCCTTCTATTCCTGCTTTCTGGAGAGTTTTTATCATAAATGGAAGTTGAATTTTGTCAAAGGCCTTCTCTGCATCTATTGAGATAATCATATGGTTTTTATTTTTCAATTTGTTAATGTGGTGAATTACATTGATTGATTTGCGGATATTGAAGAATCCTTGCATCCCTGGGATAAAGCCCACTTGGTCATGGTGTATGATCTTTTTAATGTGTTGTTGGATTCTGATTGCTAGAATTTTGTTGAGGATTTTTGCATCTATGTTCATCAGTGATATTGGCCTGTAGTTTTCCTTTTTTGTGACATCTTTGTCAGGTTTTGGTATTAGGGTGATGGTGGCCTCATAGAATGAGTTTGGAAGTTTACCTTCCTCTGCAATTTTCTGGAAGAGTTTGAGGAGGATAGGTGTTAGCTCTTCTCGAAATTTTTGGTAGAATTCAGCTGTGAAGCCGTCTGGACCTGGGCTTTTGTTTGCTGGAAGATTTCTGATTACCATTTCAATTTCTGTGCTTGTGATGGGTCTGTTAAGATTTTCTATTTCTTCCTGGTTCAGTTTTGGAAAATTGTACTTTTCTAAGAATTTGTCCATTTCTTCCACGTTGTCCATTTTATTGGCATACAACTGCTGATAGTAGTCTCTTATGATCCTTTGTATTTCTGTGTTGTCTGTTGTGATCTCTCCATTTTCATTTCTAATTTTATTGATTTGATTTTTCTCTCTTTGCTTCTTGATGAGTCTGGCTAATGGTTTGTCAATTTTATTTATCCTTTCAAAGAACCAGCTTTTGGCTTTGTTGATTTTTGCTATGGTCTCTTTTGTTTCTTTTGCATTTATTTCTGCCCTAATTTTTAAGATTTCTTTCCTTCTACTAACTCTGGGGTTCTCCAACTCTTCCTTTTCTAGTTGCTTGAGTTGTACAGTTAGGTTATTTATTTGACTTTTTTCTTGTTTCTTGAGGTATGCCTGTATTGCTATGAACTTTCCTCTTAGCACTGCTTTTATAGTGTCCCACAGGTTTTGGGTTGTTGTGTTTTCATTTTCATTAGTTTCTATGCATATTTTAATTTCTTTTTTGATTTCTTCTGTGATTTGTTGGTTATTCAGAAGTGTGTTGTTCAACCTCCATATGTTGGAATTTTTAATAGTTTTTCTCCTGTAATTGAGATCTAATCTTAATGCATTATGATCAGAAAAGATGCTTGGAATGATTTCGATTTTTTTGAATTTATCAAGTTTAGATTTATGGCCCAGGATGTGATCTATCCTGGAGAAGGTTCCATGAGCACTTGAAAAAAAAGTGAAATTCATTGTTTTGGGGTGAAATGTCCTATAGATATCAATTAGGTCTAACTGATCTAATGTATCATTTAAAGTTTGCGTTTCTTTGTTAATTTTCTGTTTAGTTGATCTGTCCATAGGTGTGAGTGGGGTATTAAAGTCTCCCACTATTATTGTGTTATTGTTGATTTCCCCTTTCATACTTGTTAGCATTTGACTTACATATTGCGGGGCTGCTATATTGGGGGCATATATATTTATAATTGTTATATCTTCTTCTTGGATTGTTCCTTTGATCATTATGTAGTGGCCTTCTTTGTCTCTTTTCACAGCCTTTGTTTTAAAGTCTATTTTATCGGATATGAGTATTGCCACTCCTGCTTTCTTTTGGTCTCTATTTGCGTGGTATATCTTTTTCCAGCCCTTCACTTTCAGTCTGTATGTGTCCCTTGTTTTGAGGTGGGTCTCTTGTAAGCAGCATATAGAGGGGTCTTGTTTTTGTATCCATTCGGCCAGTCTTTGTCTTTTGGTTGGGGCGTTCAACCCATTTACGTTTAAGGTAATTATTGATAAGTGTGATCCCGTTACCATTTACTTTATTGTTTTGGGTTCGAGTTTATACACCCTTTTCATGTTTCCTGTCTAGAGAATATCCTTTAGAATTTGTTGGAGAGCTGGTTTGGTGGTGCTGAATTCTCTCAGCTTTTGCTTGTCTGTAAAGCTTTTGATTTCTCCTTCATATTTGAATGAGATCCTTGCTGGGTACAGTATTCTGGGCTGTAGGTTATTGTCTTTCATCACTTTAAGTATGTCTTGCCATTCCCTCCTGGCCTGAAGAGTTTCTATTGAAAGATCAGCTGTTATCCTAATGGGAATCCCCTTGTGTGTTATTTGTTGTTTTTCCCTTGCTGCTTTTAATATTTGTTCTTTGTGTTTGATCTTTGTTAATTTGATTAATATGTGTCTTGGGGTGTTTCGCCTTGGGTTTATCCTATATGGAACTCTCTGTGTTTCTTGGACTTGGGTGATTATTTCCTTCCCCATTTTAGGGAAGTTTTCAACTATTATCTCCTCAAGGATTTTCTCATGATCTTTCTTTCTGTCTTCTTCTGGGACTCCTATAATTCGAATGTTGGAGCGTTTCATATTGTCCTGGAGGTCTCTGAGATTGTCCTCGTTTCTTTTAATTCGTTGTTCTTGTTTCCTCTCTGATTCATTTATTTCTACCATTCTATCTTCTATTTCACTAATCCTATCTTCTGCCTCCGTTATTCTACTAATTGTTGCCTCCAGAGTGTTTCTGATCTCATTTATTGCATTATTCATTATATTTTGACTCTTTTTTATTTCTTCTAGGTCCTTGTTAAACCTTTCTTGCATCTTCTCAATCCTTGTCTCTAGACTATTTATCTGTGATTCCATTTTGATTTCAAGATTTTGGATCATTTTCACTATCAATATTCGGAATTCCTTCTCCGGTAGATTCCCTACTTCTTCCACTTTTGTTTGGTTTGGTGGGCAACTCTCCTGTTCCTTTACCTGCTGTGTATTCCTCTGTCTCTTCATCTTGGTTATATTGCTGCGTTTGGGGTGGCCTTTTTATATTCTGGGAATTTGTGGAGTTCTCTTTATTATGGAGCTTCCTCACTTTGGCTGGGGTTCTATCAGTGGCTTGTCAAGGTTTCCTGGTTAGGGAGGCTTGTGTTGGAGTTTTGGTGGGTGGAGCTGGGTTTCTTCTCTCTGGAGTGCAATGGAGTGACCCGTAATGGGTTACGAGACATCAAAGGTTTGGGGATAATTTTGAGCTGCCTGTATATTGAAGCTCAGGGGAGTGTTCCTGTGTTGCTGGAGAATTTGCGTGGTATGTCTTGTTTTGGAATTTGTTGGCCCTTGGGTGGAACTTGGTTTCGGTGTAGGTATGAAGGCATTAGATGGGCTCCTATTGCTTAATGTTCCCTGAATTCAAGAGTTCTCTAATGTTTTCAGGCTTTGGATTTAAGCTTCCTGCTTCTGGTTTTCAGTTTTATTTTTACAGTAGCCTCTAGACTTCTCCATCTATACAGCACCGATGATAAAACATCTAGGTTAAAGATGGAAAGTTTCTCCACATTGAGGGACACTCAGAGAGGTTCACTGAGTTATAAGGAGAAGAGAAGATGGAGGGGGTAGTTAGAGGTAACTGGAATGAGATGCGGTGAGATCAAAAGAGAAGAGAGCAAGCTAGCCAGTAGTCACTTCCTTATGTGCGCTCTATAGCCTGGACCGCTCAGAGGTATTTACAGAGTTATACGGGGAAGAGGAGAGGGAGGAAGTAGACAGAGGTGACCAGGAGGATCAGAGAGAGGAATGAGTAGGAGCGAGACAAATCCTGCCAGTAACCTGTTCCTTAGGTGTTCTCCACCGTCTGGAACACACAGAGATTCACAGAGTTGGATAGAGGAGAGATGGGGGAGAAAAGAGACAGAGGCCACCTGGTGGAGAAAAAGGAGAGTCCAGAGGAGGAGAGAGTGGTCAAGCCAGTAATCTCGCTCTCAGGTAAACTGGGATAGTGAAGTTTGGGTTTTTAAATGTACAAAATTGACCACAAAAACCTAAGGGCAAAGATTAAAAATCTAGAGTAGAGGTTGGATTTTCAAAGATACAATATTAGAGAGAAGCAGAAGGAAAAAGGAAGAAAGAAAGAAAAAAAAAAAAAAGAAAAAGAATTATTAAAAAACAAACAAACAAACAATCAAAAAAAAAAAAAAAGCCATCAACAACCATCCAAAGACTGTATATGGGTTTGCCTTAAAAAAAAAAAAAAGTCTTTTTAAAAAACAAAAAAAATATAGTAATAATAGGTTATAGAAATAAAAATTAGAGGAGAAATAGAAGACTTAACAATTAAAAAAAAGTTAGAAAAAAAAAGCAAAAAAAAAAAAAAAGGGAATGATTTTATAAATATTAAAAATATCTGGCCCTTTCTGGTGTAATGGGCCGTGTGGGATCACTTCCAAGGTGGTTCCCTCTGTTTAACTTCTTCTGTTTGCTGGCTTTTTAGGCTCACAGTTGCGCTGTGGGGAGGGGGGCTGCTGCTAACAAATAGCACTGTCGTGTGCACGCAGTATCTCTGCCCGGCTTGACCTGTCCTTTTTCGCGGCGCACAAACCGCTCCGGCTCTAGGATGCTCAGCCGGGAACCGTCTGGGGCCGGCCCTAGGCTGCGTGCACTTCCCCGGTCCAAGCCTCTCAGGTTCGGCGCTCAGGCAGCCCTCAGAGGCACAGATTCGGCTGGAACTGCGCTTTGTGCCCTTCCCAGGTCCAAGTAGCTCAGGAGTTTGGCGAGCGCGATCGCCGCGGCTTGTCACCTTTTCTGCCGCTGCTGCTCAGCTTTCTGGGCGGGCCGCTGGCACACCCCGTGCGGTAGATTGTGACTGTCCAGCACCCCCAGAAGTCTTAGCAAAGGAGCTTGCTTGCAGTTAGGTAAGTAAAGTCTCTCCGAGTCTGCAATTGCCCCTTTCCAGTCCTTACGACTCTGGCTGCCTGTCCCCGATGGGGGATGGTCTGCGGCCGGCTTTTCCCGTTCCGTCCTTTGTTCTGTGCTCGGTCCTGGCGGTGTCTTATGTTCGAGTTTTTCGCGTGGTAGCTATCCCACAGTCTGGTTTGCTAGCCCCAGTTAGATCGTTCTGGTTGTGCGTGGGGCGTTCCTGCCTGATTCTTACAAAGCTCTGCTGCCCGCGCCTCCCCCGTGTCCCTGCCCTGCCCCCACTTCCCAGTGGCGGATGCAGGCGTCTGTGCTGCTTTTCCGCTGGGGGAGTTACTGTTGGGCTTGTAATCTGTTGGTTTTAATTATTTATCTATTTTTCCTTCCTGTTATGTTGCCCTCTGTGTTTCCAAGGCTTGCCACAGACTCGGCAGGGAGAGTGTTTCCTGGTGTTTGGAAACCTCTCTTCTTAAAATTCCCTTCCCGGGACGGGCTTCCCTTCCCGGGACGGAGCTCCCTCCCCACCTCCTTTGTCTCCTTTTTCATCTTTTATATTTTTTCCTACCTGTTTTTGAAGACAATGATCTGCTTTTCTGGTTGCCTGATGTCCTCTGCCAGCCTACAGAAGTTGTTTTGTGAAGTTTGCTTGGCGTTGAAATGTTCTTTTGAGGAATTCGTGAGGGAGAAAGTGGTCTTCCCGTCCTATTCCTCCGCCATCTTTCCCTCCCCCCCTGCTTGCAGATTTTTGGATCGCAGCCATTCTGACTGGTGTGAAGTGGTACCTCACTGTGGTTTTGATTTGCATTTCTCTAATAATGAGTGATGTTGAGCATCTTTTCATGTGTTTGTTAGCCATCCGTATGTCTTCTTTGGAGAAACGTCTATTTAGTTCTTTGGCCCATTTTTTGATTGGGTCGTTTATTTTTCTGGAATTGAGCTGCAGAAGTTGTTTGTATATTTTTGAGATTAGTTGTTTGTCAGTTGCTTCATTTTTAAAACACATTCTATTTTATTGGAAGTTGAAAGGGAATTACATTTAAAGAAGACTCTAAGTCTGTAATGGGCAGGCATATTATAGTTTGTTTTCCTAGAATGAAACATCAGAAGAAATTATCTCTGGAAATACATGTGTCTGTCACAGGTTAGGTTCTGTGGAGGCAGACAATGAAATGGAATACAGTATGCCAAATATTTATCAGGTTTGGTTAGGAATCCATACTTGTGGAATGGAAGAGGAGAAAAGCAGGACTGATCAGAGAGAGAAGTCAAACTGATGCAGGTCCACAAAACCTTGTCCAGCCACATGGGACTTTCTGGAGGGCATATGCATAAATGTGTCCTGTGCTGTGCTTAGTCACTCAGTTGTGTATAACTCTTTGTGAAGCCATGGACTGTAGCCCACCAGGCTCCCCTGTCCATGGGATTCTCCAGGCAAGAATATTGGAGTGGGTTTCCATGCCCTCCTCCAGAGGATCTTCCCAACCCAGGGATTGAATCCAGGTCTCCCGCATTGCAGTCAGATTCTTGCCCATCTGAGCCACCAGGGAAGCCCCTGGTATCCTACAGTGGACAGAAAAAGTGTCCTACATGGACTAAATGGCTGAGCTCGATATCCTCATCACAACTAGGAATCATATTTGGGTCATTCTGGAAAAGATTTACTGTTGGGTGATGCAGCTTTCTTCAGCTGGGGCAATCAGGACTGGGAGCTGGTTGGTGACTGTTGACAGCACTCCCAGGAGCTGGCCTACAAGTCATTTCTTAAATGGGAATCTGATCAAAAGCTTCTCCATGCCTGCCACTATGCAATTCCGTACATTTCTGCCCCAGTATCACAAGTACTCTCAGGAGTTACTGACTTAAGAAATAAAGCCAGAGTTTGAGACAGAGATTCTCATTTTTTTTCTAATCCTCTAATGGCCCACACAGGCAAAATTACTGTCATGAGTATGATAGAGATAAGAAGGTAAATTAGAATGACAGGCATTTGTATAACACATTACCATCTTTAAAGTGTTATTCACATATACCAGCCCTTTGACTCTAATGACAAATTTAATTTCTTTTTATAATCCATTCTCAGAAATGATAAACCTGAGGTTCAAAGAGCAAATGATTTGCTCAGTTTTATCACAGATAATTAGAGGCACAGCTATGATCTTCTGACTTGAAGTTCCATCATCACAGACGCAATGTATCACGGCAGAAAACCATACGATTTGGACTCAGACAACTCTGGTTACATGCCAGCATTTCCATTTATTAGCTTTGTAAGCTCGAGCAACTTTGCCTAAAATCCATAAGGCTCAATTCTCCACACATAAAATAATAATACTAGCACCAACACACTTTCTGAAGTCATTTGATGTGTTCATTTAAACCAAGTGTGTAAAGAATCTGGTACAGCACATGGCATATAATAGGTATTTAATCAACTAAGTTCTTTATTACACTTGAAGTCCCATTTCACTTGTGTTTGAGCACAAATAAACCAGTATTACCACCAGAAATGGTCCACTCTCAAAGGTATAAACACAAACCATCTACAGATGGGTGGCAAACAAATTGAGTTTTAGTTTTAAATACAATAAATCAAAAGGCTTAATTAGAGTCTATGTGATGCAATGATACCATTAATTTTTAAATGTCCCTGATTTAGAGGAGTTGTGACAAATTTTTTGGTCATATATATCTGCTGAAAAAGTTTTGTTTTTCAGCTTTAACAGTAAACCCAAGCTACCCAGATGGCACTAATGGTAAAGAATCAATCTGCCAATGCAGAAGATATAAGATATTTAGGTTTGATCCCTGGGTTGGGAAGAGCCCCTGGAGAAGGAAATGCCAATCCCCTCCAGTATTCTTGCCTAGGAAATCCCATGGACAGAGGAGCCTGGTGGGCTACAGGCCATGGGATTTCAAAGAGTCAGACATGACTGGGTACATGCATAAACAAACAAACCAAAAAAAACAAAATCCATTAAGGAATAATACTGAATCTTTTTATACCAACACTAGTCTCATAGGAGAGTGGTCACTAAATTGCAGAGCACCCTGAATAAGACTTTTACCCTATCAAAGTGCATAAAATACATTGGGGAAGATACAGAGACCATAGAAACGGAGTCAAACTCTAGATTTAATAAATGTGGGAATTTTAGAGTAAGCTTGTGTTAAAAAAAACATACAATCTTGTACAAGTTACATGTTGTTTCTCAGCCTCAGTGTCCTTTTAAAAATAGATATTTCAGGATGGATTAGAATTTATATTATCAAATCCAGACCCCAAATTCCAAGAGTGTATAAATTCACTGAGAAAAAAACACAAACAAACATGTGCTTACAGTGCTATTAGGTGAGTGAAACAAGAAAGGAATAATACAGGATAACCGCTGACTATGGGAACCCAGTAAAGCATGGACTCTTCTGAAACAACCCCTTCCATACAAAGCCTCCAATGTTCATAATAATTTTTGGCACAGCCACTGAATGATTGTGTCTGAACTCAACCTTGAACTGACCCCAAAAGTACCTTCCATCAAACTTGGTCAATATTTGAACCAAAAAAAATTGAACCAGGAGGATCTGTTCTGGAAAAGATCAAGCCTATAGTCCTAACTACCAAGTTATGAGAAATACCAGGACAAGTACATGTTAAATGGACACCAAGGGGATTCATTCAGTGAAACTCAAATGGTAGGAAATTGTATGGAAGTTTGTATGATAACTAAAAAGAAAAGTGAGAGAGACAAAGAGAAAGAGATTGAAATATAATAAAGAAGCTTATAGATAAAAAGTATCTGACACATAATCAATCGATTACAAAACAGTCGAGTATTTGAGCAAATAAAATTTAAAAAATAACACGAGAAAACCATGGAAACTTGAATAATGAATATTTAGTGAATTTATTGATGATTCCTAAGTTGGTATAACACTTTTTGGTTATAGAATTCTTATATTTAGATATAGATGCTGAAATATTTGTTGATTAAATAATATGGTATCAGACATTTACTTCAAAATAATCAGGGATATGGAAGAATGGGTAAAAGTAGATTTGGAGGCAGAACAGATTTGGACTTAATGTATTATTACTTGTGATACCATACTCTCTGCTATTGTGTTTGGAACTTTCCATCATAAAAGTTTTAACTTTAAAAAAAACACACACACACACACACACATACAAAGACTGAAGTCAAGGGAAGTGACAAAAATCCTATCAATAGGACAACTGAAGCATGCATTTAGAATTCTCTTTCCTTGGAAATCTCTTGCTGACACTATGAGCTAAATATGGATACTGTCTACTGGCCACAAAGTTTCCATGAAATGGAACAGAGATTATTTTAGAACTTTCTACGGAAAACACCCAGAGTGTTACTGGAAACCCACAGCATCAAAGCAAAAATTTTTCATAAGTCCAGCAAAACTTTCTGCAAAAAGCTTTTCTGCCCTATCAAAATTTTGTCAAGAAATCTATGTGAATTTTCCTTTCATTGTGTTGGTCCTGGGTCTTTGTGTTTGAAACTTTCCAAACACAAAATTCTAAACCATTTGTAGTGTCTGTATCTGGGAAGAAAAATTTTTATATAGGTTAAAAACTGGGGGAGATTTATTTTCACAAAGGTGTTTGTTCTGAAGCAAGTCTATTTCACAGATGAAGCAAGTCACTGTCTCTAAAGAGACAGAGAGCAGGGAAAGGGGGAAATTGTAGCCAAAATTAAGCTATTTTTTAAAATTCATGGCTATCTTTATACAAAGTCTTCACATTGTCCCACTGATGGCAGCAATCAAAAATAGAAAATGGTAACACAAAATTCTGACATATATGTGTGCATCACAGACACACACACACACACACACAGATACGCACAATGCAAGAATGACAGCTGCTGGACAGTGATGGTTCTTTCCAGTCCCAATTATGATTGATAGCATTCCATTACCTTTATGCTTATTTTAAAATTCCCTTGACACAGATTGATTAAAGGCACAGCCCTCTATGAACCTATGAAAAATTTATGGATTTTGAAAGAGCTTTAACATGTACCATTTGAGCACAAATCATTTCCTGGCTGTCACTGTTTTTCCCACAATCTTTCTTATGTTGGTAATATATGTTTAATAATCAAAAACTGATGCTAGGGATTAAAGCATCAAGATGTTACAGAATAATGCAACAACAAAAAAAGAAATTAGATTTGTATGATTTTAACTATTCTTTAATCTGCTTCTGGGCAACAAAAGTGATTTGTGTCAGCCGTTATTGCATTAAACTTTAATTTTCTTCCACCGGCACAGGATTATATAAAGGAGTATTGGATTGCACTCAGCATGGATTAGCCGAGCACTGTCTCTGCTGCCAAGGAGCAAATGGATTTCCTTCTTTCTTTGATTTATATTTTTATTGCTGTTTCCCCCCACCTTCTAATTCCCATTACCCTTCTGTTTGCCAGAACTGAGATACCCTGTAGGAGCAGCAGAAAGGCAGGCAGAATTATTGGCTTATTGCATATATTTATGTTCCAAGGCTTCTCAGTCATCTATGTCAGAAGAATAAAGTAGCCTCCAGCCATGGAGAGTGCATGCCAGTTTTAAACTATAAAATCAAAACTTTTTTTAAGGTGACTTTTTACCTTTTTACAGTTGTCAGTGACCTGCATGGAACCTAGAGGGGATGCTAGGGACATGGCTCTAAGATTACAGTGGACTGACTGGTTATTTCAGGCTGAAATAAGGCAACCCAAGCCTTCTAAAAGGGTTTCCCAGGTGGCTCAGTGGTTAAGAATCAGCCTGCCAATGCAGGAGATGCAGGAGACGTGGGTTCAATGCCTGGGTCGGGAAGATTTGCTGGAGAAGGAAATGGCAAACCTCTCCAGTATTCTTGCCTGAAAAATCCCATAAACAGAGGAGTCTGGCAGGCTATAGTCCATGGGGTCACAAACTGTCTCACACAACTGAGCAACTGAGCATACATACACACAAGCATTCTAGCTGTGGCAAGGAATAAGAACAACAGTGCCTTAGGTTTGGTCTGCATAAATCTCTGTATTTCTGAAGAATAATATATAAGCTTAACCAATTTCGATGCTGGTTTTGGTTTTCACAGGCTTGTTGAGAATAATAAATTCCTGAGTCTCAGGAGGGTGGCTATTAGGGGGCATCTCCATAGCAGATGCTACTAAACAATACTGCTTAAGAAGGTACCAGGCTTCTAAACTGGGGTTTGACTCTTCTGATCATGAGCATCCACTACACTGGGGACTTGAATTTATTCTCCAAAGGCACCCACAAGGGGTTGGCCCAAGCCAAAGAAGTATGTATGAGATTAAGAGAAACATTTCAAAGAACAAAGATTGAGAAAACCATTGCCAGGCCATTCAAATAAAAGACTGAGATCTTATTAATGGAACAAAGAAGTATCCATTGAATTTGAAGATTAAAAAGCATTGTTCATGAATTCAACCTTAAGCATCTTTTGGATACACAATCCATTCAAAATTTGGAGAACAAAAGAATAGTTAGATGTAAACCATATTCATTTAGACTATTTAGTTTATCTAATCACTGCAGATGGTGATTGCAGCCATGAAATTAAAAGACGCTTACTCCTTGGAAGGAAAGTTATGATCAACCCTAGACAGCATATTAAAAAGAGACATTACTTTGCCAACAAAGGTCCATATAGTCAAGACTATGGTTTTTCCAGTGGTCATGCATGGATGTGAGAGTTGGACTATAAAGAAAGCTGAGCACCGAAGAATTGATGCTTTTGAACTGTGGTGTTGGAGAAGACTCTTGAGAGTCCCTTGGACTGCAAGGAGATCTAACTAGTCCATCCTAAAGGAGATCAGCCCTGGGTGTTCATTGGAAGGACTGATGTTGAAGCTGAAACTCCAGTACTTTGGCCACCTGATGCGAAGAGCTGACTCACTGGAAAAGACCCTGATGCTGGGAAAGATTGAGGGCAGGAGGAGAAGGGTACAACAGAGGATGAGATGGCTGGATGGCATCACCGACTCGATGGACATGGGTTTGGGTAGACTCTGGGAGTTGGTGATGGACAGGGAGGCCTGGCATGCTGTGGTTCATGGGGTCACAAAGAGTCAGACACGACTGAGCGACTGAACTGAACTGAACTGATCTGACCTGATTCACACTGTAAAGAATCCTGCTACAGTACAGGAGACCCCAGTTTGATTCCTGGGTCAGGAATTTCCCCTGGAGAAGAGATAGGCTACCCATTCCAGTCTTCTTGGGCTTCCCTGGTAGCTCAGATGGTAAATAATGCTCCTGCAAGGCAGGAGACCTGGGTTTGATCCCTATGCTGGGAAGATCCCCGGAGGAGGGCATGGCAACCCATTCCATTATTCTTGCCTGGAGAATCCCCATGGACAAATGAGGCTGGCAGGCTACAGTCCATGGGGTCACAAAGAGTCAGACATGACTGAGTGACTAAGCACAGCACTGGAGTCACCAAAATCCTACTGCAGGCAGTAAATGTGTCTTGATTAGGGCCCAGAAGTAAGTTCCTAAACTATTGTTCCCCATGGTTCTTTGATCCACCCTCTGTGATACTTTCTCTTTCACCTTTGGCTACATTTGAAAAGACCACCAGATGATACGTCCTTTTAAGGACCTGAAGAGTGTTCCTGCCTATATAAAGTTGAAATGCCAATGTTCTTTTCATTGCTCATTCTTAAAACAAGGCTGATGTACTTTTGTAAATACAGCTTTCTGAAGCTTATCCCTCTCCTTTTATAGAAAGTATTTGAGCTTGATCAGTCAGTCTCATATGCCCAGTGCCACATTCATAATCCTTTTGGGGGCATGTCTCTCTCCATATAGACCTAACTGCAAGTCCTTTTGCTGTATTTTCCTTCAATGGGATTATATTCTTAATCTCCTATATAGGAGTATTTTGTCCAGTTGTAATGACCTACTGAGCCCTATCTTAAGTTGTTCAGCATTCTTAACCAAAAGTGCCACAGCCATGTTCATGTTTTGTCATTTTTGTGAAGCTGTCTTTAAAATCAAACCCTCAATTTGATTTTTGCCATGAGGCCATGTCTTAGAAGGCATTTTAAACTCAAAATATTACTTAATTTTATTTTCAGCTGGTGGAGATTTGAGTTTCATTTTCAACCTTGAAAATTCTAGATTTTCTGAGCATTCTATATTACCTTTTAAATATTCTTTTCCCTGAGTTCCTCTGTTTGTTGTTTCCCTGGTGGCCCAGATAGTGAAGAATCTGCCTGAAATGCAGAAGACCCAGGTTTGGTCTCTGGGTTGAGAAGATCCCCTGGAAAAGAGAGTGGCTACCCTCTCCAATATTCTTCCCTGTAGAATTCCATGGACAGAGGAGCCTGGTGGGGTTCATGGGGTCACAAAGAGTCAGACACAACTGAGACTAACACTCACTGGTTTTTCATCTAATCCTATGTGAACTAATATCAATCAGCTCATTTTATTGATAATCTGCCTCAAAATTTCCATGCCCAATGTCACAAGTTCATTAGGAGACAAATTTACCAGACGTTCCCCCCCCCAAAAATATGGGTTGCTATGTTCAGGCTCCTTACAACAGTTTCTCATTCTAAAGACAATGCCACAAATTTAGGTTGCTCTTACAGCTGCATCACATTCTTACTACCAATTTTTGCACATGTTCTGAGTCCTTTCAGTCGGACATGACTCCTTGCTACATGATGGCCTGTAGCTTGCCAGACTTCTCTATCCATGGGATTCTTCAGGCAAGAATACTGGAGTGGGTTGCCATTTTCTCCTCCAGGGGATCTTTCCAACCCAGGGGTCGAACTCGTGTCTCTGACGTCTCCTGCATTGGTAGGCAGGTTCTTTATCATTAGCGCTACCTGGAAAGCCCAATGTGTTGCTTGAATAATGCTCCATAACCAACATTCCTAAAACTTAGTGGTATGCGATAATAAGCATGTGTTTCTTGCTAAATAATATGAAACTAATAGTTTGTTATCTTATAAATATATGCATATAAAATATATGTATGCTATATATATATATTTAGTTTCATGGTAAATATAGCATGTAGTTGCACGGTTAATGACTTGTTTATTTTAGAATGGTTTTAAAATCCTAAAAACCAAAAAGAAAAAAAAAAGACATTTTATGTAATCTAGCAAGTTCACTGCTACATATTTACCCAAGGGAACAGAAAAAGAAAATTTAGTCACAAATATTTGTAAATGAATGTCCATATCAAGCATATTCACTAGAGTCTCAAGCTGGAAACAACCCAAATGTCCATCAATCTGTGAATGTATAAACAAACTTGTATATCCATACAATGGAAAATTACCCAGCAATAAATAGTGACAACACAGGGATGGATCTCAAAAACATTGTGCTCTGTGAAAGAAGTCAGATTTAAAAGACTACATATGGTATAATTTTTGTTCACATAAAATTCCCAAAAAGGCAAAACTATAATGACAGAAAGCATTTCACTGGTTGACAAGAGGCTAAAATAATGGGAAGGCATTAATTGAAAAGGGGAATAAAATAATTTCTTGGGATAATACAAGTGTCTTACTTTGACTTTAGAGGTGGTTACATGGCTATACATTTGTCAAAATTCCTTGAAATTGAAATATTTAATAAGTCTTATTATATGGAAAGTGTACCTCAATAAAGTTTATTTTTAAAAGAAGGAAAAAAGCCATTGCTAGATTTTCTTTGTTTTTTTTTTTAATGCCCAACTCATCTTTTTTAGATAGAAAATAATAACATGCTTCTAATGATGGTTATAGATATTTCCTAGAATTTAAGGAAATCTTTTACCCTCTTTATCCAGGTGCTAAAGGAGAATATTAAGACAAATATGCCTTCTGTGCCAATGGAAGATTGAACCAAACGATACATTCAACCATATGTTCTCGTCTCAGCCTGACCATCTGCTGGCTGTGCACTTAAATACATCATCTAGTTCACTGATTCCCATTTGAAGGAAACCTATGAGGAAAAAAAAAGTGCAATAAAATAGTAAACTAGCTAATAGCTATGTTGAAGAAACCTAAGTATGCATTGTTGTCTAAGAATAAACTATGCACCCTGGGGTAAATAAATTCATTCATGATATCAAGGTAACTGAGTTTTGAGGGGAAAAAAAATGTTTTATATCTGTAGGGAAAAAAACAAAAACCAACAGAACAGGAACTGTGTCTCAATCTTGACATAACACAATCACAAGGGTGAATCTGTTGTTTTGCTTTCTCTAGATTGTCCTTAAAAAATAAATTAGATACAAATGAGAGCTATAGGTGTCTTTCCATTGCTACTTTGAAGTCTATATTTCTGTCCTGAGAATTTTTCTTGTTGAGGTAAGCAGTCCATGTGTATGAGTTTCTAACAATTGTGTCAAATTCTATTCCTACACTTCCTTGGAGTGGCCCATCATTTTTCCTGAGCATTTGGAGAATAATCTTGATTCTTATATTCTTACTTCTCCACAGGTAGAATTAAATAGTTTAAAACATACATACTCACAGGTTGTTTGCCAAACTACTAAAGGTGTATTAACTCCCATTGTTAAAACCCCAAAGTTCATATCTGCAAGAGTGGGTTAGTTCTTAACTAAAACCGTATCTATAGAGATGTACAATCCACTCTCCATTCATTCCAAACATACGATCATCAGGATAAAGTTTCTGATGTTTGCAAAGGTAAGTGCAGGTCTGCTTTTTGAGAGATTTTCCTAATTTAACCTCTCCCGTATTTCATCTCCTTAGCTCTTCAGACTCCCATCTTTCCCCTGCCATTGGTAAATGGTGCCCTTCAGCCATTATCCTTTTCCCAATCCAGCATTTAGTACATTGTAGCCACTGTCAGAAAAGCAGCCTGTCAAAGACTAAATCAGAAAGGATGGACCCTGCTGTTTCCCTCACATCAGACAGAATCCCCTGGGGTGACTTTAAGACAGTGTTCACCTGTCATTTCTCGCTCATCTGCAGAATCCACTTGGGGCACTTTTCATACTGTCAGGTAGTCACATGTCTTTCCTTGTGCCTTTTATTTATGAAAAAAGGCACACCCCACAGAAGGCCAAACCAGCACTCTTCTCAAAGGAAAATTCAGTGAGGTACAGATAGCAAATGAATAATCTGTTTGCACTGTGCAGCTTTCAATCAGGCTTAAAACAAAGCATTTTATAAGGCCAAGCTGGAATTATAGTATAACAGACTCAAAATCCCTTTTTAGGCCCAGTGGTGAAAATGGCTGCATGTTTAGCTAACTCAAGGTACCTGAGCCAGGAAGAGAGCATTTTCAGCACCTCCTTCCACATCCTCTGATTATCTGTTAGGTGCTTTGGCTTATTGTCATCCAGGGAACCTTAGATCTGAGGTTGCTTGCTAGGCTCAAGGTTTGAGGAGGGTATATCTTAGTCTAAGGGTGAAGATTTAAACTGTATTCTAGAAGTGTACTCAAATCTGCCTAGTGCAACTAAACATAATTCTTAAAGCTTATGATTGCTGAACTTCCTAAGTGCTCACTCTAGCCCTCAGAGTTCCTTCCAGATGAGATAAGTGCATTTTGCATATAAATTTTGTGATTAGAGATAGGCATTTAATGGAACAATTCAGTAGATATATGATAGATAAAAACATTGGAAGAAAAGGGATTATCTTCTGATAACCTGAGATTGTTGAAAGGTAGCCAATCTTTTAGCAGGGAAAAGGCTGATAGAGAATATTTGCAAAATGCCAAGAGAATCAGACCTATCAGAATGCCTAACTGGAACAAGCATTCTTTCTCTGGCTCCAAAGCTTCCCTCCCAGGCAAGGCCCATTCAACAGAGGCCACCTAATTTGTTGTCCTGCTTTCTGGAGCTCTCTCATTCCATCTACTCTGCATACCACTGCAAAATAAACCTTTACACACTTTTCATTAAAATGCTCTCACACTTAATTCTTGTCAGATATATGATTTACAAGTATTTCTCCCTTTCCATAGGTTACTTTTTCATTTTATTAACTGTGTCTTTGCTGTGCAGAAGCTTTTTAGTTTAATATGTCCCACTTATTTATTTTTGCTTGTATTATCTGTGCTTTTGGTGCAATATTAAAAAAAAAAATAGTTGCCAAGACCAATCAACTTCAATGACCTTTCCCCCATTTTATTCTAGGAGTTTTACAGTTTCAGGTTTCACATTTAAGTTGTAATCCATTTTGAGTTATTTCTGTGAGTGGTATAAGATAGGAGTCCACTTTCATTCTTCTGCATATGGATCTCCAGTTTTTCCAAAATCATTTATTAAATAGACTATCAGTTCCCACTGTGTGTTCTTGAAATTCTTGCCAAAGATGATGGTTTAGACTTTTCACTTATATCCCTCACATTATCCAGCATAAGGTTTATGTATAACTAAAGGAAGTAAGCATGGAATGTATAAAACTGCTTATGTGCTTAGTCGCTCAGTCGTGTCTGACTCTTTGCAATCCCAAGGACTGTAGCCCACTAGGCTCCTCTGTCCATGGGGAATCTCCAGGCAAGAATACTGGAGTGGGTTACCATGCCCTCCTCCAGGGGATCTTTCCAACCAGGGATCGAACCAGGTCTTCCACATTGCCAGCTGATTCTTTACCATCTGAGCCACCAGGAGAGCCTGGAATGTACAAACAGTAGAGGCCTAAAATAGGCAGCCCCAGGATGAAGTCTTTTGTCTCAATCTTAGACAGCACTGGAAATAATCTATATTGAAAGAGAATACATGAGAGGCTCAAGAGGGAAGGGATATATGAATACTTATGGCTGATTCATGTACCACAGAAACCAACACAACATTGTAAAGCAATTATCCTCCAATTAAAAATAATAAATATATTTTAAAAAGAGAATACAGCCAAAAAGGAAATGAGTCATCTTCTAAGAAACATTCATTCATTCGATCATTGACCAAAGACTTAATGAGCATGTGTAATGAGGTAGATAACACATTACCATAAGAAAATAGGTAACAGACTCAATCCAAGAGCAGTAACAGTTCCTGGCATTTGAAGGTACATAAACCACTTTTCCTTTGCCCTTTCAATTTTACATGGATTCTCAGTTAGGAACAGAACTTATGATTGCATCAGAAATACATTTGCAAGGCTTGGTGTCAATGAGGCAGAAAGCTCTTTGCTCCAAGCCATTACTGACAGGAGGAGTAGGTATATTCCTAATTTTGCCAGTGGCCCTGTCCAACCTTGTCCACAGTATGACACAGAAGCAGGTAAAATGGTTAAACACAGAGCCATGGAGAACTAGGATGGTTTTAGAGGTGGATTTAGACAAAGCCAGGATGGGCACTAGGACCAGAGATTCTCTCATTACCCTGGTGTCAGAGCTTCTCCAGCTCCTAAACATGGAAGATACTTGGTTAACACAAACCACATCCTGCATAATCTGAAACTTAAGGGAAATTATTTATGTCTAAGTTTCTCATCAGTAAAGAGTGCTTCTTAGACAGTTTCATACTGTGGGTTTCATTCTCCAAGTGGCCTTTTGCTGCCCTCCTAAATTTCCAAATTAAAAATCACGTATATTGTTAAGGTGGGATACTTGCCTTGGGTGGACACTGCTATTTTGGCAACTGCCCTGAATGCTACAAGGTACAAAGGACTTAAAAATTTAGAACAGACATTTGCTTTAATCTACTATACATGAATTATTCATTCTCACACACTATGAATACCCAATCAACAACTGGTTGACTAGAATGTCAACCAGTTGCTTGACTGAATCCAGTTATTGAGCTGGAATTTCCCATTATATACCCCAGGTAAACAAAGCTTCAGGTAGGACTCCAAAACTCCTTCCACACTGGAGCAGGGAACAGGCTTGCAGCTAAGTCTCCAGCAAGCTTAATATTTTCTGCTATTTACCCTGGAGTTCAGTCAAACCCATCCACTGTCCCTGTGCAGGAAGCATTACAATCACCAATGTGATTAATATGCTCCTTCTGCTGTGGCAAGAGCTGCCGAAAGCCAGCTTTCAGTGAGCTCTGTAAATGTCTTTTTTATGCCCTCCATTGAGTATATACCTACAGAGTTTAAGTAAACAAGAGTATTTGAGAGTGTGGATTATATTGGCAAATACATTCCTCCTACTTTTTATTTAGTCTTCCCTATGATAAAGCAAAAGTGCTATCCCGCCTGACTGTTTACCACGTCTCTAAGTTCATAATGCCATTAACACGAGCAGTTATTAGGTGACACTCTTATTTCACTTTCAGTTCAGTTCAGTTCAGTCCCTCAGTGCTGTCCGACTCTTTTCGACCCCATGAACTGCAGCATGCCAGGCCTCCCTATCCGTCACCAACTCCTGGAGCTTACTCAAACTCATGTCCATCGAGTTGGTGATGCCATCCAGCCATCTCATCCTCTGTCGTCCCCTTCTCCTCCGGCCCCCAATCCCTCCCAGCATCAGAGTCTTTTCCAATGAGTCAACTCTTCTCATGAGGTGGCCAAAGTACTGGAGTTTCAGCTTTAGCATCATTCCTTCCAAAGAACACCTAGGGCTGATCTCCTTCAGAATGGACTGGTTGGATCTCCTTGCTGTCCAAGGGACTCTCAGGAGTCTTCTCCAACATCACAGTTCAAAAGCATTAATTCTTTGGCACTCAGCTTTCTTCACAGTCCAACTCTCACAGCCATATATAACCACTGGAAAAACCATAGCCTTGACTAGATGGACCTTTGTTGGCAAAGTAATGTCTCTGCTTTTCAATATGCTGTCTAGGTTGGTCATAACTTTCCTTCCAAGGAGTAAGCATCTTTTAATTTCATGGCTGCAATCACCATCTGCAGTGATTTTGGAGCCCCCCAAAATAAAGTCTGACACTGTTTCTACTGTTTCCCCATCTATTTCCCATGAAGTGATGGGACCAGATGCCATGATCTTCGTTTTCTGAATGTTGAGCTTTAAGCCAACTTTTTCACTCTCCATTTGCATTTTCATCAAGAGGCTTTTTAGTTCCTCTTCACTTTCTGCCATAAGGGTGGTATCATCTGCATATCTGAGGTTCTTGATATTTCTCCTGGCAATCTTGATTCCAGCTTGTGCTTCTTCCAGTCCAGTGTTCCTCATGATGTGCTCTGCATAGAAGTTAAATAAGCAGGGTGACAATATACAGCCTTGACATACTCCTTTTCCTATTTGGAACCAGTCTGTTGTTCCATGTCCAGTTCTAACTATTGCTTCCTGACCTGCATATAGGTTTCTCAAGAGGCAGGTCATGTGGTCTGGTATTCCCCTCTCTTTCAGAATTTTCCACAGTTTCTTGTGATCCACACAGTCAAAGGTTTTGGCATAGTCAGTAATGCAGAAATAGATGTTTTTCTGGAACTCTCTCGCTTTTTCGATGATCCAGCAGATGTTGGCAATTTGATCTCTGCTTCCTTTGCCTTTTCTAAAATCAGTTTGAACATCTGGCCCCTGAAAAATGATAACAAATCATGCAGAGAACTTAAGGAATTTTGGTAAAAAAAAAAATCTGTCTTTTGTAATTGATTGTGAGTAAAAAGATACAGAATGCTTCATAGCTTGCTGTCCACATCTGTGCACAGAAGATAGAGGCAGTCCCTCAAATTGGTCCACAACGTGGTCAGTTTATGAATGGCTGATCCTCTCCAAGCCAGGTGAGCAAGTCTAGAACATTATATATGGGGCTCCCTTTTGGCTTGCTCTGTCAAGAAAGGAAAAAAACCTAACATGGTGCAAATGGTCCCTAGAAATCAACGCTTGGATGAGTCCTTGGAAGTGTGGAACAAGATAAGAAGCAAGACCAGCATTTGACCTGGTTAACAGCTTTGTGATCCATTCTGCAGTTTCAGAACAAACTGCTGGGGTTTGTTGTGCTACAAAGATATTTCACCAGAGTGACAAAGTCCAAGCACAACACATGTGAAAGGCCAGGTAATGTTTTGAACTTTTAAAAATCCTTCGGGCACTCCAATATAGACTTGTGTTCTACCTAGTAAGTTCATAGCATTAGATTTACTGCATGTGGGGTTTAGAAAAAAAATTCCAATTTCACTTATTTGTTATTTTTATCTGTATATTGATTTATTGCTTAAACAGTTTTAAGAGAAATATCAAACTAAGAGTGGCATCATATTTCAGTAAAAGATGCTATTGAGTCAAATCTTTTTCTTAGAAACTCCTCCCCACACACTGTGTATATATACATATATATCTGTATGTGAATATATATACATATACATGAATGTAGGTTTATACACACACACACACAAATGTACATTTCCAAATGTACATTCTTCACACAGAAAGATTCACAGTTCTTTATATCTGATTTTCTGTCTACCAGGTTCACTGTAAAAAATGAACCTGGCAGATGATGGTGACTAATTTTCACCTGTGATGAGTCTAATGTATTTACGCTTTAATGTAGCCATTTTTCTTTTTTGAAACCAAATAAGCTAAAATGAATGGTCCTGCCCTCTGATCATGATATTGGCTGCATAAACCAAAAATATAGAAAGATACAGAAGAAAATACAAATGTAATATTCTCAAAATATAAAAACTGACAAGTTACTTAGATAATTGCTTAATATATTCAGAGTATGAAAATTTTGTTTTGTTTACAGAGTACTGAAGCATGTTTTTTTTCCTGATTTAAAAAAAAAAAAAGAATTAATTCCTAGCCACCTAGTCCTTGTCCCATTTTAGTAGATCCTTCTGCAAAATGGCCCCTTGGTGACTCTGATGGAAATATTGAGAGATACGAGATTAAAATTTCACCATATGTTAGAATATATGTATAGGGGAGCTCGCCTTGAACACTGTCAACAAGGGGATTCTTCAGCTTAACTGTGTCATTTCAACTGTACCTTAAACCCTCGGTAATGCTTTCTGTTCTTTGTTTTCTTTTTATGAGAGGGACCCTTCAAATATAAATGTTTGCTAAAACAAATTGCATACCAAGATTCAAATAATTCATCATTATTGAGGTTCTGTGTATTTTAATGATTGTCTAATGTAATTTGCCATACTTTTGATTTGATTTTTATTTTGAACAGTGCGATTTACATACTCAAAATTATTACAAAACAGGTGTCTGCTGACCTACCCGTTCTCACCCCAGATTCCTAAATTTTTTAAATATACATTTTCCACATCTTCTCCTAAAATTTGCCTCCATATTTCTCTGCAGGTAAATAATGTTCTCACTTCCTTATTTATTCATTTTTCTATTTTAGAGACTATCTTTCAGTTTCCTCTGAGGGATATAAGGATTTCAGCTTCTTTCCATATCCACCCCAAGATACAACTATACACAATTTTGTTATAAATATGTCACAATTTTAAACAAATAGCCATAGTACCTTTGTGGCTCAGCTTGTTATTTTTTTCTAGTGCTAATAACTGTCCTCCTTTTTCTTCTTGGTTTTCCAAATCTCTATCCTTAACACATTCCAAGAGTGTAAAAGTTTTTTCAATAACCTAATCAGGAACAGGAAATTGTTTTCTGTAAAGGGCCACAGAGTAAGCAGTTTATGCTTTGCGGGCCATATGGTCTCTGTTGCAACTTCTCAACTCTGACTCTGTAACAACCTAAATGAATGGGCATGGGGATAGTTCAATAAAACTTTATTTAAAAAACAAGCAGGGAGCCAGATTTGGCCTCAGCCATAGTTTGATAAACCTTGGTCTTACATCAGGTGGTCAGTTCCCTTTGTTTTCTTAAAGATATTACTCCTAGCCATTTTAATATTCTTGCTTTAATCTGGACATGCTTCTTTCTACCTCTGCTGCATAGTCATCATCCTCATATTCCCCTGTACTTTTCTCCTAGGCCGAATTCTTTCCTTCCTGAATCCCATGTCTTTCTTGCTTTATGCCATCCTTTGAATAGTTTGCTTAGAAAAAGTTCATTGAACATAAATTTTTTGATATCACATAGGTTCTTCAAATGACTATTCTATCCACATCTTTCATATTTCAACTGTGTATAGAATTCTAGATTAGAAATAATTTTCTCCTCTGAATTTTGAACTGTATCTTCATTTCCTTTGAGCTCCTAATTATCATTGAGAAATATGACTATTTTGATTCCTAGTCTTTCCCATGTGACTTGTGTTATTCTTGCTGATGGCTTCTCAAATTTTTTCTTCAATGCCAGAAATTCTGTGAATTCTATGATGATGCATCTTGTTGCTGTTTTATTTCTACCAATATTTTAGAGACAATATTTTAATGAGTCTTTTCAATATAGAAATGCATATTTATCATTTGTGGGGAATTTTTGAATAGTTTTTTGGATAGTTATATCCAATAAAGGTTTCCTTTCTGAAATTTCTGCCAGTCAAGGACTTCATAATTCATCTTATCTTTTCACTCCCCCTTTCCCACTTCTGAGCATTTTGGTTCTGTTTTTGAGGATAATTTTTCACTTTATTGTTCTAACAAGTATGAAAGTTACAACAGACATGATCTACTCATTCTTACTTCTGATTCTTATGTTTTCTAAATGTCTATCTCCACCATTTTCTCCTAAAATTTACCTCCATAATTGAATGGAGGTATTGATGAAAATATACAAAAAGATCACAATTAGAGGATGTGATTAAATTAGGTTCTTTGATGGCAAAGGATCTGGAAACTTACAGAACAAGTCTATACAAAGCAGGCATACAGTACAGGTCTGGACACAGGTTATACTTTCTGGATCCTTTTTCCCAGGTCCTCTCTGCAAGGAAGCACAGCCTTGGATGACACCTATTTCACCAACAAAAATTCAAACAAAAAGCATCCCTGATGTTATAGAATATATATGTATAGAAGAAATTTTTCTTAATTAAAATTTCTTTGCTTTGAGTTTATTTGTTCTATACATCTGTTTTAGTGTCGCTTCCATTTTAGACGCTTTCCTTAAATGTTTGTGGCTTCTTAGTTGTTGTTCATATGCATGAACACTAAAAAGCTGATTGGAATAAGACAGACAGTAGTTTGATAAGATTTATAGAATTCACTTCCCAGCTGTGTAAGCTTAGACTAAAATGTAAACTTTGGCGAGCTATATTATTCTTACCTATAAACCGGGGATCCTGAGTCTCTCCTGAATGGCAGTTTTAAATACCTGATAAGATCATGTAAGCCAAAGATCTATCAAAAGCCAGGCCCTTGAAATTTGTAATGGGCCCTTAAAATTGGCAATTCCTTTTCCTGTTATTAGCATAAGAAAGGAAGTTATATCATTTATTATCAGTACAATGCACCCAAAGGATGCTTAAGATTAAAATAAACTAAACAACTTTATTATTTCATTCATTTGTTCATTAAAAATATTTATTAAATGCTATCCCTGCCTCTTACTACTTGAGTGAGCTTAGGTAATTTCTAACATTCCTCAGCTTTAGTTTAATCATCTATGAAATCAAGATAGTAATATCTATCATAGTAACATGGTTTTGAAATGGCATGAAAACTTGTAGCAAATTATCAGCAGTGACAATTTTATTATGCTAAATGATTAGTTTAAGAAATGAATCACTAGGGGGTCACTTAACGTGAGTTTTTTACAACTTGGTTTTCTTGAAGTATGAACTAGAACAACATTAACATAGCCATACACACACTTTTCTCTATGCTTCTATTGAAGACAAAATATACCATCTATTCAATCTATTTGCCTAATGTTATGTTGGTACTAAAACTAGGGCTCCGTGGACCCTTCAAATTTACATCTTCAATGATTTTAGGATATTTAAAATTATCAGTGCTTGGGCTGTATCAGCCAAGGTAAGAAGCTGTAGGAAACGTTTTTGCAAAAGCAATATGTCAGGAGAAAGAGTCTCAGCAGCCTGACTTTGCTTGTGAAAGCTAGCTTATTAGCAAGGGCATTTCCCACTTTCAGCTTTTTTCCCATGATGTGATTTACCATTGAAAAAACTGAATCTGGAGGTCTCTGACCTATTTTAAAGCTGTCTTATCTCAGGAGGCATCTCTTTACTGACTCCAAGAATAAAGCTGAGAGATAGGCATTGAAGTTCTGCCATATGGTGCAACATATGTACAGTCAATATACATGCCTTGAATGGGTAGCAACATAAAGACACACTTTATATACAGTATATCATTGCACATAAAGCTTTCAAAAAAAGTCCAGAATATGTGTGTGCATGCATATAACTATAGGAATACATATGCATAAATGTGCATACATATGCATATTTAGATTTTCAACTATGTGAGTATACAGCTGAGAACTGTTTTCATGGGGGGCTTAAAATATTGGGAGATGCCTGCCTTGACAACTCTACAAGCCTAATTGTGAATTAATTAATTTGTTAAAAAATTGATTGACTATATATTATGTGTCCCATTGTGCACAGTATTGAATGCATCATTGGCTTTGCAAAGAAATGATGTTTTGTAACAAAGAGAATGTGTCACCTTCTGTAGAAGATTTTTAGGAAGAAATGGCTGAACAATATTTCCTAAATTCTCAGTAAGAGTGTTCTTTGGCAAACGTTAGTTCCATGGTTAAGGATTGTTTATGTGGCAAAAAAAAGTACCTCTGTTTGTTTATACATTTTTCTGTAACTGTGAAAAAGATGAGAAAACTACTAATTTACTCATGACTTCAAGTCATACCTTTCCAAGAACTCTCTGTGCTCAATTAAACATTAAAGAATTACAGGTTTTCCCTGCTTTCCAAAAGTAGAACATTCCTATGAATCCTTTCATAAGCTGAAATGGTGGTAAAGCAAAGAATCAACTACCTGAGGATCCATTCTGCTAACAGATGCATAAAGTAAATCGAGATAAAGCACAGATGCTCACAGACACAGTTCAAAGCTGGGGTGGCTTAAGGCTGAGATGCTAAGTGTAGTTCCAGAAAGCAGCTCTGGGTGTGTACTGCCTCTATAATGACTACCTGCAAAACAATGACTGAATGCTATTTTCACGTTTTCCCTTTTTTCATAAAGTGAAAATTTCCTTTGGCTAGCTTTTGGATAGCAAAAATGGGTACTAACATAGGTCTTTGTTAAAAGCCAAGGGGCATAGGTCTTCCCAGGTGGCGCTAATAGTAAAGAACATGCCTGCCAATGCAGGCAACGTAGGAGAGATGGGTTCAATCCCTGGGTCGAGAAGATCCGCTGGAAAAGGGCATGGCAACCCACTCCAGTATTCTTGACTGGAGAATCCCACGGACAGAGGAGACTGGCAGATTATAGTCCTTTGGGTTGCAAAGAGTCAGACATGACTGAAACAACTTAGCATGCACACAAGTGGCATAAAGTGAACTTTCAGAAAGCAGTGGGTACCTATAAACAGTTACACACACGTATATCACAATAACTACTAAGAGATGATGAAAATGAAGAGGGAACATTGTTCTTAGAAAAACTGAAAGGATCTGTGGAGTGTCCTCAACACCTTGAGAAGAACCTGGTCTGTCTTCAAGAGAATAAGAACTTGTATACAACCACTTAGGTATTTGTTTTCTTTTTACCTACTCTTTCCCTCTACGAAGCACTTCTTGTGAGTATTGATGCTCTATCTCACCTATTTCTTTTCTTCTGGCTTTTTTCTGCTTTGACAGTTCCCCTGTTTTACTATACTAAACATCCATTTTGGTGTGAAAGTGAAAGTCTTAGTTGCTCTGCTGCTGCTACTGCTGCTGAGTCGCTTCAGTCATGTCCGACTCTGTGTGACCCCTTGGATGGCAGCCCACTAGGCTCCTCTGTCCCTGGGATTCTCCAGGCAAGAATACTGGAGTCGGTTGCCATTTCCTTCTCCAGTTAGTTGCTCAGTTGTGTCCAACTCTTTGAAAACCCTTGGACAGTAGCCCAACATGGACACTCCTCTATCCATGGAATTCTCCAGGCAAGAATACTGGAGTGGTTTGCCATTCTCTTCTCCAGGGGATCTTTACAAGCCAGGGATTAAACCAAGGTCCCCTGCATTGCAGATTCTTTACCAACTGAGCCACTAGGGAATCCCCCTAAAAATATTAGTATAAAGACACTCTACAATACAACCAACATGCATAAAATCTTGGCAAATGATTACAGAAGAATTTGCCATCAATATGATGGAACAAATTCAGATTTTGAAAAAAAAAAGGCCATTGAATCCAAACACTTTTAGAAGTCTGAATATTATCATAATCATTATATCTGCTGAAAACACCTCTACTATTCACAGGTCACTGTGATGAGGCACCTATAAAACCCTCAAAGGTATATTCTAGAAGTTTCCATTCATGAAATGTATTCTTCCTCTCAAATATATTGTACAAAAGGCATAAATAAAAGACATGACACCATAAAACTAGAGGAGAGCAAAATATTCTCTGACATATATTGTACCAATATTTTCTTAGGTCAGTGTACCAAGGCAATAGTAATAAGAACAAAAATAAACAAATGAGACCTAATCAAACTTACGAACCTTTGCACAGCAAAGGAAACCGTAAAAAAATAAAAGAAAAAGAAAAGGCAACCTACAGAATGGGAGAAAATATTTGCAAATGATGTGACAGATAAGAGTTTAATCTCCAAAATATACAAATATCTCATACAACTCAACCATAACAATATCAAAACCCAATCAAAAAATGGGCAGAAGACATTTATAGACATTGCTCCAAATAAATCATACAGATGGCCAATAGGCACATGTCTTCTGCCTACTGTGATTGTCCAGGTAAGAATACTGGAGTGGGTTGCATTTTTTCCTCTAGAGGATCTCCACAATCCAGGAAATGAACCTACATCTCCTGTGTATCCTGCATTGCAGCTGGATTTTTTACCCACTGTGCCACCTGGGGAATCCTAATTATCAGAGAAATGCAAATCAAAACTACTATGAGGTACCACCTCACACCATTCAGAATGGTCATCATTAAAAAGTCTATAAATAACAAATGCTGAAGAGGTTGTTGAGAAAAGGGAACCCTCCCACACTGTTTATGGGAATGTAAGTTGGTGCAGCCACTATGGAAAACAGTACGGAAGTACCTCAGAAAACTAAAAGTAGGACTACTATATGATCCAGCAATCCTACTCTTGGGGATATAGCTGGGACAAACTATAATTCAAAAAGATACACACACAGCTATGTTCACAGCAGCACTATTCACAATAGCCAAGACACTGAAACGACCTAAATGTCCACTGATAGATGAGTGGATAAAGAAGAGATGTTGTACATACATGCAATGGAATACTATTCAGCCATAAAAAATGAACTAATGCTATTTGCAGCAACAAGGATACAACTAGCGATTATCATACTAAGTAAGTCAAAAAGAGAAAGACAAATACCATATGATATCACTTATATGTGGAATCTAAAATATGGCACAAATGAACCTATCTACAAATCAGAAACAGACTCACAGACAGAGAACAGACTTGCAGTTGTCAAGGAAAAGTGGGGGATGAACTGGGAGTTTGGGGTTAGTAGATGCAAACTATTACATTCAGAATGGATAAGCAACAAGGTCATATTATATAGTATAGGGAATTATATCCAGTCTCTTCAAATTAGACAAAAAAGGAATAAAGGAAAACAATATAAAAAAGAATGTTTATATGTGTATAACTGAGTCACTGTGGTGTACAGCAGAAATAAGCACAACATTGTAAATCAACTACTCAATAAAAAATTTAAAAAAAGAAAATGAGAGCACATTTTTCTCGAAAAATAATAGTCAATTAGCAAGAGAAAAATACATATTTCAAATAACAGGTGATTTTAACATAACAATATATTTTAATAGAGCAAAATTTTTACATCAAAGAAAAACTGTCCAGTGCATTATATTTTAAAACAGTAAAGCCAAGTCCAGTTACTTTTCATATGATTTTAAGTGCTTTGTTTCTCATTGACCACCACAAAATATTTATGATTAAATTGTTATACCTTGGTATTAATGCTGAGTGCTGTTTCTGTCAGTGCATTTGTTTAGAGCAAGTACTTAATGCCCATGAATTTAATCAGTCTTCTTTCATTATTAGGCCATTCAAGTGTAATCTCAAGTCTCTCCAACAGCCCCTGATTTTCTTTTCTTCTGTTAGATTTGTCATTGCCAAGAATGACACCAGAATCCACAGACAAACCACTAAGACCACTTCCATGTTGTTGCTATAGTCCAAGAACATGGTAGAATTTTCATGTAAGACAAGGGATCTGCCAAAATATTTTCCAAATCACTGAAACCAACAGCTTTGACTTATCTGGGAACTGGTTTCAGTGAAAGGCAGGTATGTGGTTAAGGTTTTTGTCAAACAGCATTTGACATCTCTCCAGGCTGGACAACAATGTTTAACAACAGCAGCAGTAACAAAATTATAGCTTCATTTATGGGGTAAAACTGTATGACAATGTGCTCTATGGACACAATCTGATTTTTAGTGTGACCTGACACTAATGAGAAATTATTATTATACTAATTAGTAAATGAAAAAGTTGGAATTTAAAACTAGATTTACATCATTTGAATTCTATGTCATTAGCCAAAAGGATATATTGCTTTTTCCCAGCTCTTCTCACTGACTCCTTCATTTCTGTGAAGATCCTAAACATTCTCCAACAAAAATCAGTTCAAAGTCTTGGATTCTCTTTTTATTCTTTCCTTTTTCCTCGCCACAAGCAATTTGTTGCCTCCCCCCCCCCTTTTTTTTTTTTGCTGACTCTACCTTTAAATATTTGGTATAGCTACCTCTGTTTTTGTATTTTTATGGCCACCAACCCGTTGAGATCCTCTTTCTTTTCAATAGGGTCTTAACTCTTTTTCCCACTTCTAGCAGTCCACTCCCCCATCATCCCATCTCAGTGTGCTTCAACCTCAGCACCTCTGACACATGGGGCCATGTAATTCTTTGTTCTAGGAAGCACTGTAGGACTATTTGCAGCAGTCTAAACTCTACCCACTAGATCCTACTCCCTCTTTCCACCCAACTGTAACAATCAAAAGTATCTTCAGTATCAGTATCAGTTCAGTCACTCAGTCGTGTCTGACTCTTTGTAACCCCATGAACCACAGCACACCAGGCCTCCCTGTCCATCGCCAGCTACTGGAGTTTACCCAAACTCAGGTCCATTGAGTTGGTGATGCCATCCAACCATCTCATCCTCTGTCATCCCCTTCTCCTCCTGGCCTCAATCTTTCCCAGCATCAGGGTTTTTCAAATGAGTCAGCTCTTCGCATCAGATGGCCAAAGTACTGGAATTTCAGCTTCAACATCAGTCCTTCCAAAGACTCAGGACTGATCTCCTTTAGGACAGACTAGTTGGATCTCCTTGCAGTCCAAGGGACTCTCAAGGGTCTTCTCCAACACTACAGTGCAAAAGCATCAATTCTTCGGTGCTCAGCTTTCTTTATGGTCCAACTTTCGCATCCATACACAACCACTGGAAAAACCATAGGCTTGACTAGACGGATGACAAAGTAATGTCTCTGCTTTTTAATATGCTATCTAGGTTGATCATAACTTTCCTTCCAAGGAGTAAGTGTCTTTTAATTTCATGGCTGCAGTCACCATCTGCAGTGATTTTGGAACCCCCCAAAATAAAGTCTGACATCGTTTCCACTGTCTCCCTATCTATTTGCCATGAAGTGATGGGACCGGATGACATGATCTTAGTTTTCTAGATGTTGAGCTTTAAGCCAACTTTTTCGCTCTCCTCTTTCACTTTCATCAAGAGGCTTTTCTGCCATAAGGGTGGTGTCATCTGCATATCTGAGATTATTGATATTTCTCCAAGCAATCTTGATTCCAGCTTGTGCTTCTTCCAGCCCAGTGTTTCTCATGATGTGCTCTGCATAGAAGTTATATAAGCAGGGTGACAATATACATGTCCCTGGGGGATAAAATCCCCTACAGTTAAAAACCATGTATCCATCCTAGTACCGCTAATAGTTAAGCACTCAGGCTTTGATAGTGCTCCTCCCTGGCTCAGCATATTTCATTCAGTACAAATGTTCCAAATTTATCTCTATTTCATTTTCTCTGGGTGCATCCCTTGCTCCAGCAAATAATCCCAATCATTGTTACCTAAATATAGCCTGTATTTTTGCCCTTGTCTACTCGGTTTCTTCCATCTTAATATAAATACTTTTCAGTTTCTCCTCCTAAAATTCCACCCAATCTCCAAAGTCTATCCCAAAAGCTGCCATCCCTAGAGACTTCTGTGATACTCTCAGCCAGAAATTATGGATCCCTTCTCTATGTTGCTTCCATCAGGGATTTGTCTCTTAGGACACTAAACTGATAGCAACACTCTTTGAATTGCAGCTACCTGTACCCTCTTCTTCCCTACTATACTGTTAGCTCCTCAGAAATGGCAGTCATGCCACAGTTATAGTTAAAACCCTAACCATGTCTGATCTCTATTAAGAGTACAAGAAATATTTTTGAATTAAATGCTATTTAAAAAAGAAATCCTAATGCCTACAGTGAGAAAGAAAATGAAACTGTTGGTCGCTTAGTCGTGTCCAACTCTTTGTGACCCCATGGACTATAGCCCACGAGGCTCCTCTGCCTGCGGAACTCTCCAGGCAAGAATACTGGAGTGAAACATAGATTCAATGTCAGGAAACTTCCTTTAGTCTTGTCCACACAGCAGAGAGAAATGTAGTACTAAGCTGCCAGTGCAGACAGTATCCAATTGCAAGAGTTTCTAGATTCAAAGGAAACTGGAGTATATGTCCCCAGTTTTGCTAGTGGGATCATAACTGTTTCTGTCTCTTACACAGCTTGGTGATGTTTGAGAGACAAGAACAGTTACTATGTCAGTGCTGAAGGGGACAAAGTGGCTGAGTCACGCTGGGGGTGCTAGCAGGACCGGTGGCAGGAAGCAAGTGGGAGTCCTGAGCAAGGGAGCTCTAGTCTAGAAAGCAGCCTATCATGCAAGGAGGCAAGATGTGGCCTGTGTCTGTGGAGGCTGATTGCTGGCCAAGACAGTCTTTTGGTTCAGAGTATGTTTCCCAAAGCCAAAGGTGTGGCCGAATGGAAATTTCTCTGGTTTGACATAAATCCCAGTTGTTAAAATCTCATAAAAATCCACATCCCCAAATGATAGAACACATAATCAATCATTCCTGACATCTTCCAGGCCTGTGGTATAAACACTGTGACTGAGGAGAGGGACAGAGGAACTTTGGAAACGTCTTTCAGATCATTATAGACATTTGGGCAGGGACTGCTTTAAGGGCTGTTATATTTATAGCCGGTACGCAAGGTACATGCTACCATTAGATGGGGCTTATGCTGTAGAATAGCATGAAACTGACAACTGGTAAACATGTGAAGCCAGTGCCCTTTCAGAGTTTAAATAGAAAAGTGACATTTCACAATGTGTCACACAAGTCCACCAGATTGGCTGTAAACCAACCCAAAACATATTTAGCACTTCATTCCAGAAGATCTCCATGAGCAGTAATATGCATTTACTGTACTTCCCATCTAATCTCTACCCCAAATACGATTGTTGGTACAACATACCCTGCCCCAGACCTACTGGGAACTGCAGGCTTTTGTGGCTCCAGGCTCCTCTTGGGATTGCATATTTGTAGCTGTCCTGATGAGACTTCACAGGGACTACAGGTTTCAGTTCTTATACAATTGAAAACTGCCTTATTGGTGGCAAGGTGTGTGTGCGTGGGGGGTGGGGGGGTGGGGGTGGAAGCAGATCGAATTCAGGATTCTTGCATTTTAAAGCATATTTTGAATGAATGCAACACATATCAATAACTGCAGAGCAGAATATTGTTTCTCTGAGCCAGGCTTCCAACAAGAGACTGTTGCTTATCTTCATTCTTGTCATACACTTCTCCTCCCTCAGCCCCCCTTCTTTTCCGCCCCCACGTTCATTTGTGATTGTTGAATTTCCTTTGAAGCACATTTTCTTATCCACAATGTATGTTACTAGAGCTCTTTTATTTGGGATTTTTCACACATCTTTCACATCTTCTTTGCAGCTCTAGTCAATAAGCGCTAAGACCTAAATGCGCCTTTGCACTTCATGGCTATTCCCTTATCACATGCATTTTCTGTTGCCTCAAGGAAGACCTGTACAATTTTTGTTATTGAAATCTGAATTTTTTCCCTTCCAAGCAGATGGAGGATGTGTAAATGTGTCTAAAGACTTAGAATAGCATTAAATCTGTTTTTTTCCCCCTTCCTACAAAGCCCTGGGAGTCAGACTATTTCTGACCCATTAAAACCAAGAGAGGAGAAAAGCAGCAATAATTGCACAATCCAGAAAAAATTGCAAGAGCTTGTTACCAAGCCTCCCTTGACACAAAGACTTTAGTTTGGATAAGGGAATCAGTCTCCCCATATTTGGCAACACGGTATGGTTCCCAAGTCATTCATGGATGGGCTTCTATTATACATTCTATTATACAATGGACTTCTCAGGTGGCTCAGTGGTAAAGAATCTGCCTGCCAATGCAGGAGACACAGGATACGTAGGTTTGAAATCTGGGTCAGGAAGATACCTTGGAGGAGGAAATGGCAACCTTCTCCAATATCCTTGCCTGGAGAAATCCATTGATAGGGGAGCCTGGTAGGCTACAGTCGATGGAGCTGCAACGAGTCAGACATGACTGAGTGAGCGCACATGCACATTATACAATATATTGACTAAAAGATGTGAGGCTTTTATTGTTGCTGTTTATCAGGGCCTCTTGCCAGGAGATGTGTGGGAAATATGCTATACAGACAGTCCACCTTACCTACCTGCTACACTCATAATCTCCTTCATAAATTGATTTGGTGGACATTAGATACATTTCCCAGAAAAATAAGACCATCTTGGGTGGGTTAGGTTCCCAGGATAGATCACTAAGGACAAATTAACCCTTAATAGGATACTCCTCCGGTTTTAGCTTACGTTTTTATGTATTTATTTACTTCCACCAAGCCACTCTTTGATCACATGACACACACATACACAGACAATTCAAACACATCTCTTGCTATTTTATATTTCGAAGGCTTCAAGTCACCTATTCTCATTGATACAAACATCCCTCCCTTCTCCATTCATGTGACTCTAATAAATCACCTCTGAGCTTTTTCTGACTCCTTCCCAGCCCACCCATCCACCAGCGGAGTTAGGTATGCTCTCTAGACACCCATTGTAATCCAAGTGTGTGTGGTGCCATATTGTAAATGCTTACAATATTGGACTAAAACACTATTCTTTGCCTTTTGTTTTATTAGACTTAAACTCCTTGAGGACTTGGTCAACATTGTGCCCAAGAAATAGTAGCTGCTCAATAAATTTTCATAAATAGCAACTTAATTAGCAGTCACACAACAACTTCTGTCTCCAGGAGTCCCTGTCCAGCACACTATCTCCCTCTCTTCCGGCACAACACCAACTGTGATGCTCTCTTAGATATTTGAATTCAGTTCTAGAAGAGTCTGAGTCATTAGCAGCAAAGAAGTCTTTGTGTGTCTACCTAATTTTGGGAAATCCAGTATCATTTGAGATGGAGGCAGAGTGGATTATACATGTGAAATCTAGAGGCAGCAGAAATATGTGTTCCAAGAGAAAAAGTGGGGATCTGAGATATCTTAAAGTGGACAGAGGGGTCTCTACAGAGGCTACTCAGGGGACAACTGGCATCATATTGTTGACTCCTATAGGTAAGTCAGGTCCTATAGTCGCATTGCTCTGCATGGAATGGCAAGAATTTCTTAGGCTCTGCTGTAACTCAGGAAGATTTACTGACATTTATTCACCCACTCAATGAGTTTCTAATCCAACAAATAAAATAAAGATTCTCCCTGTATCTTATAGTGCATGGAGTTTTCTCTTATCACAGTGATTCTTCTTTCTCAGGTATTCACAGCTCTTAGAGGTCAATGTTTCCTTCAGGTTCCCATCTTACTTTCGCTGTCACTCTCTGAGAGCATTTAACTACTACTCCCTTACGGCTCTGAAAGCAAGCCTGCAGTCACAGAATCTCAATATTGGACAGAATCTTTAAGTCCATAGAGTTCATCTCTCTCATTCTGCACCTAAGGAAACCAATATCCAAGAAAGTTAACATGTCTTGCTCAAGTGTTCACAATTAGAAGGAGAGCAGGGACGAGGAATCTATATAGTCTAATCTCAAGATCACTCTTCCACTGGTACATTAATAAATTAAGTCTTGTCATACTTAAATTCTGTCTTGTCATATTTATGTTGATACATGCTTTATCTTCTCTTTGAAGACCTGATACTTGTCTGATTTATTTTTGTATGAGTTTGAATCCAGAAGGGAAAGAGACAGAACCTTAAAACTGAGCAATTTATATTGAACTTCAGGGACTATCTGCAAAACTGTGGTGGGTATGCTTTCCTTAACCAACACAAGAGAGTGCACTACTCCAGGATGAGCAGCTACAGGGAACCATTACTTCTCTGGGCATGAAGGGCAGGGCACCAAGCATTTACTAGAACCTGAAGAGAGTGGCTCTGGGAGTAAAGCAGCCCATCTAGGATAATTCAGTAAGAAGGGAGTCAGGAGAATAACTACTACAACTTCATTCTTTACCTACCCTCGATCTCATGCCAGTGTCTCCCACTGGCCAAACCTAATGAGAAGCAGTAAGGCAAGGGATCCTGTACAGATGCAAGCTATGTGTGTCCACCACTCTGAGCTGAGAGTGAATAGTAAATCTGAAGAAAAATTGGAGACACCAAAAGAAATGCTTAGTACCCTGGCTTGTACAGAGTAGAGGCTCAGGAATTTTTTTAGTGTTTTTGATGACAAAAACATTCATATCTTTATTTTATATTTCAAGTGTGAAATCTTGATTTTCTAACTCAATTATAAAAGTATTGAGGGTTTCCTCACATTGTATAAGGTAATGCTGTACCCAGCTGCTACTGCTAAGTTGTATCAGTCATGTCCGACTTTGTGCGACCCCATAGACTGCAGCCCAACAGGCTTGTCTGTCCCTGGGATTCTCCAGGCAAGAATACTGGAGTGGGGAGTAAGCATTAAATAAGTGTTTGGTAAAAGAAAGATTAAGTAGCCCACATAAACAAAAAGTAGAATCATTTTTCCTGGACAATAATAAGGCAACCTCTTTACAAATATGTATGAAAGCCAGGCTCAGTTAGTGGAACAGATTCAACATTTCCATACGCTGACAAAGATGACACTCTCCTGTTACTTAAAAGCCTTCATGAACTCTCTGCAAGTCATTTCCATGTTTTGTAGGTTCTTTTCATCTACATTAGAAGTTTGAGGAACAGAGGGGACTATACATTCTTTAATATATTTATTGTCTGATTAGACTGAGGTCCTTTTAAATCTCAACACTCTTTACTATATGACTAGTTCCATTGTTCTTCAATTCCACTAGATATTAAATATCACACTGGTGTGATCACTCATCTAGAGCCAGACATCCTGGAATGTGAAGTCAAGTGAGCCTTAGAAAGCATCACTACAAACAAAGCTAGTGGAAGTGATGGAATTCCAGTGGAGCTGCTTCAAATCCTGAAAGGTGATGCTGTGAAAGTGGTGCACTCAATATGCCAGCAAATTTGGAAAACTCAGCAGTGGCCACAGGACTGGAAAAGGTCACTTTTCATTCCAATCCTAAAGAAAGGCAATGCCAAAGAATGTTCAAACTACAGCACAATTGCACTCATCTCACTTGCTAGTAAAGTAATGCTCAAAATTCTCCAAGCCAGGCTTCAGCAATACGTGAACCGTGAACTTCCAGATGTTCAAGCTGTTTTAGAAAAGGCAGAGAAACCAGAGATCAAATTGCCAACATCCGCTGGATCATGAAAAAAGCAAGAGAGTTCCAGAAAAACATCTATTTCTGCTTTATTGACTATGCCAAAGCCTTTGACTGTGTGGATCACAATAAACTGTGGAAAATTCTGAGAGAGATGGGAATACTAGACCACCTGACCTGCCTCTTGAGAAATCTGTATGCAGGTCAGGAAGCAACAGTTAGAACTGGACATGGAACAACAGACTGGTTCCAAATAGAAAAAAGAGTACATCAAGTCTGTATGTTGTCACCCTGCTTATTTAACTTCTATGCAGAGTACATCATGAGAAACGCTGGACTGGAAGAAACACAAGCTGGAATCAAGATTGCTGGGAGAAATATCAACAACCTCAGATATGCAGATGACACCACCCTTATGGCAGAAAGTGAAGAGGAGCTAAAAAGCCTCTTGATGAAAGTACAAGTGGAGAGTGAAGAAGTTGGCTTAAAGCTTAACATTCAGAAAACGATCATGGCATCTGGTCCCATCACTTCATGGGAAATAGATGGGGAAACAGTGTCAGGCTTTATTTTTTGGGGCTCCAAAATCACTGCAGATGGTGATTGCAGCCATGAAATTAAAAGACGCTTACTCCTTGGAAGAAAACTTATGACCAACCTAGATAGCATATTCAAAACTAGAGACATTACTTTGCTGACTAAGGTCCATCTAGTCAAGGCTATGGTTTTTCCAGTGGTCATGTATGGATGTGAGAGTTGGACTGTAAAGAAGGCTGAGCACTGAAGAATTGATGCTTTTGAACTGTGGTATTGGAGAAGACACTTGAGAGTCCCTTGGACTGCAAGGAGATCCAACCTGTCCATTCTGAAGGAGATCAGACCTGGGATTTCTTTGGAAGGAATGATGCTAAAGCTGAAACTCCAGTACTTTGGCCACCTCATGCAAAGAGTTGACTCCTTGGAAAAGACTCTGATGCTGGGAGGGATTGGGGGCAGGAGGAGAAGGGGATGACCGAGGATGAGAGGGCTGGATGGCATCACTGACTCGATGGACATGAGTCTGAGTGAACTCCGGGAGTTGGTGATGGACAGGGAGGCCTGGCGTGCTGCGATTCATGGGGTCGCAAAGAGTCAGACACGACTGAGTGACTGAACTGAACTGAGGATGTATAGTTTGACTATCAAACATATACGTTTTCAAGTTATTATACGGGTAACAGATTCTTTAGAAACCTCATATCTATAGCAAGAAACATACTGAAAAACCTAAGAAAAAACCTAAGTGTTAACTAAATATTAGTTTACTCTGAAAGAATAAATACTGATAGTAGGTTCAGAGCCTCCTTGAACATAACTTTATGCTTTAAAGAGGTTTTTTTTTTTAATTCTTATAAAATTTTATCCTCTAATTCCACTTCTCCTCTCATTACGCACACTGCCAAGGGCTGGACACTGTGAAAAATGACCAAGGCAGCTCATGCTCACAAAGCTTTCCAGCAGCTTAAGAAGACCAGAGGAGTCAAGCTCAAGGTTGGTTCATGGCTCAGCTGTGGGATAGTTCTGTGGAATGCAAAGGCCCCTTTTGAATTTACGGTATCTTTCCTTACTAGCAAACTAGTAAAGAAGAGAGAAGATTTTAGAGGATGAGCATATACCTGTAGTCATCTCATTAGTGATTGTTAGAGGCAAAAGTGAGGGGCTTTGCATGCCCATGTCACTAGAAGAAGACTTCCCTAGAATCATCACACTAATGTGGGAGGCTTTCTAAGACCTTCTCTCCTGATCCCTCGTTCTGCAAAAAATATATGACTCTCACTGAAGCCAGTGGGATTTGTCCATGCCTCTCCAAGGATAGAATGTAACTTCTGTATACTAAGAGTCATGAAAACCATAAAAGAATTAACTTTGTCTTTATATGCTTATTCCTACATCCATGGCCTTACCTTTCTTTGTTTCTTGTGGACACCTCCTCTCAGGAAGGCTAACCTGAAATGAGACATAAATGAATGAATAAGATATTTTATGCATTTCTGCCTAGGGCAGAAAAAAAAAAAAAAAACTAACACACAAGAGAAATAGGATGCTCCTCAGTAGGAGGAAAGGCTTCTGAGATGGAGCAGGTGGACTCAGCTTTATATTTTTTGTTCATTGCCTGGTGTGTGACTGTTTCTTTCAGGACTTTTCAGGAGGAGAAACCATTGTAGGTATTTTAAACAGTAGTAAATTTAATACAGGGAATTAGAAGCTTATCCAACCATTGGGATGGCTGATGGGCTAAGATCAGAGAGGTCTCTGCTGGCTTGAGGAGTCTAGAAGTACCAGAAATTCAGGGAAGCTGCTACCAAAAATCTCAACTGTTTGTGGTACAAAAATGGATGATGCTCAAGAGAACGCTGGTGAAATCCAGTTTCCTCTTCCATCTGCTAGTGCCTGTGCACTTTCTGCCACAGAAAATAATGCTTTCTCCTTCTCCCCTCCTACCTTCCAAATCTCACAGAAATGCATCTTAATGGGAAAATCCAAATCGAATAAAGAGAATAGGTTTGTTACTAACAGATAAGAAACTATAGCTGACATATGGACTGGGTAAAAGAGATTTTAAAAATATTCACTAAATAAATGGATGAATGAATAGATGGCAGGATGAAGAGGTGGATGAATGGATGGATGGACACGGATGGATGCGTGGATGGATATTTTTCACAGCGTAGGCCACTACTCCCCAGAGATTGATACAGTGGAGTTCAGTGTCAGGTAAAATTAGACTAGAAGACTGGTAAGGCCATTTTAGACTCTTAGGTCTGTGGGCCTCATGCTTGAATTGACTGCACCTACCAGGCCAGAGCTCTCTTTTTCTTTGCTCAAGGACTCAAGTCTCTAATTTTAGGTACTTTCTAATCTGTGATGAGAAGTTTTACAGATATATTATGGATTCTCTTCTAGAATCTACAAACCTTGTCATGAAGGTTGTTGCTTCATTCTACCTACTAGTAAAGAATGTTCATGTAATAAAGCAGGACACGTGTGTGTCTGTATGTGTGTGTGTGCATATTCTCTCTCTCTCAGACACACACTCAATTCTCCATTTATATCTTGTTCAGAGATTAGTCCTAATTTAGAAAGTTTAATAAGAAATGGACATCTCATATAGATGCAATTCTACCTTTGTTAGATGTAATTATCCACTATTGTTAATAAACCTCTATGGATAAATTATATTAGAAAAGATCAGGATTTCAGCTAATAGAGACCTGAGTCTAAATACCAGTTATGAAAGTGATTTCCTGAATGACAAAACAAGCATTTCACCTCTTAGACCCTCAGTTTCTTAACTTGGAAATTAATCTTGAAGTATATAATCTCTTTCACTTTCGTCAAGAGGCTTTTTAGTTCCTTTTCACTTTCTGCCATAAGGGTGGTGTCATCTGCATATCTGAGGTTATTGATATTTCCCCTGGCAATCTTCATTCCAGCTTGTGTTTCTTCCAGCCCAGCGTTTCTCATGATGTACTCTGCATAGCAGTTAAACAAGCAGGGTGACAACATACAGCCTTGACAGACTCCTTTTCTGTTTGGAAGCAGTCTGTTGTTCCATGTGTGGTTCTAACTGTTGCCTACTAACCTGCGTACAGGTTTCTCAAGAGGCAGGTTAGGTGGTCTGGTATTCCCATCTCTTTCAGAATTGTCCACAGTTTATTGTGATCCACACAGTCACAGGCTTTAGCATGGTCAATAAAGCAGAAATAGATGTTTTTCTGGAACTCTCTTGCTTTTTTCATGATCCAGCGGATGTTGGCAATTTGATCTCTGGTTCCTCAGCCTTTTCTAAAACAGCTTGAGCATCTGGAAGTTCACAGTTCACATATTGCTGAAGCCTGGCTTGGAGAATTTTGAGCATTACTTTACTAACATGTGAGATGAGTGCAATTGTGCGATAGTTTGAACATTCCTTGGCATTGCCTTTCTTTGGGATTGGAATGAAAACTGCTGTTTTCCTTTTGATGAAAGTGAAAGAGGAAAGTGAAAAAGTTGGCTTAAAGGTCAACATTCAGAAAACGAAGATCATGGCATCTGGTCCCATCGCTTCATGGCAAACAGATGGGGAAACAGTGGAAACAGTGTCAGACTTTATTTTTTGGGGCTCCAAAATCACTGCAGATGGTGACTGCAGCCATGAAATTAAAAGATGCTTACTCCTTGGAAGGAAAGTTATGACCAACCTAGATAGTGTATTCCAAAGCAGAGACATTACTTTGCCAACAAAGGTCCATCTAGTCAAAGCTATGGTTTTTCCAGTGGTCATGTATGGATGTGAGAGTTGGACTGTGAAGAAAGCTGAGCACCAAACAATTGATGCTTTTGAACTGTGGTGTTGGAGAAGACTCTTGAGAGTCCCTTGGACTGCCAGGAGATCCAACCAGCCCATTCTAAAGGAGATCAGTCCTGGGTGTTCATTGGAAGGACTGATGCTAAAGCTGAAACTCCAAGACTTTGGACACCTCATGAAAATAGTTGACTCACTGGAAAAGACTCTGATGCTGGGAGGGATTGGGGGCAGGAGGAGAAGGGGACGACAGAGAATGAGATGGCTAGATGGCATCATCAACATGATGGACATGAGTTTGAGTGAACTCTGGTAGTTGGTGATGGAAAGGGAGGCCTGGCATGCTGTGATTCATGGGGTTGCAAAGAGTCAGACATGACTGAGTGACTGAACTGAACTGATATCATCTCTGATACTATTCAAAGTTCAAGAGTTTTGGTTTTATAATTTACCTGTTGCCTGTATTTTTTTAAAAAAGTGACTATTAGTCACTGGTGACATTGCAACCTTGTTTGCATGTTGTTTGCATGACCTCCTATCTTTTCTGACCACCTCTTCTCTTTTCTGACCACTCATTCTATCATGTCAGGATTTTGTGGTTGGTTGGATTATAACCTAAGGTATCTAAAGCTTCCTTCAGCAATTTTTTTGGCCTTTAAAGATTTCGTGAAAGAAAAATGTGTTGTTTAATACTAAAGAGTCCTGATTGAAAGATCATAAATTTTTATCTGTGCTCTTTCTCTTATCACTGGACTTGGGATGACATCAAGTATTATTAGAATGGTTTGAATATGATGTTTGGCCACAGATCAATAGTGTATGAATATTGCTTTGGCTCAGGATTTCTCCTGTCAACAGATTCCCTAAGGGAAAAATATGTACTAAGGAGCTAGGGTACAAAGAAGCTAAAGCAAAGTAATGATTCATTATTTGGCGGATTTTAACCCCCGACTCCAGTGAGTTGGATCATGTGGAAAGCTCCTTTTACTTCAGTTAAACAGGCCAAACAACCTTGAAGCAAAGCAATTCTGGAGAACTGCTACACCTATTCCACTCTCAATGCATTAACTCTAGTGTTAGATCTTACCACTATGTTAAAAGGCCAATCCAAAATGTACCTGCCAGAGCCTGAGAAGCTAGAACTAGAGGGAGAAAAGAAGAGAGTTTGTACCCAATGCCTGATGCCAAGCCAACCTACAAAGTGAACAGGCCAGTAGTCCTAGTCCTGGGGGCCAGGTAGGAGGACAAGGAAGGAGAGAAAACGATGGCTAAGATTGCTCCCCACCCTGCCACTGGCTTCTGAAAAGGAAAGGAGAAACGCTCAGACTGTATGCAATTAACTGTTAGTCACTTTCAGTTCCAACCCTAGAATATTGCAGCCTAAGCCTAATACTGGTTACGTATTTTTCAGGGGCCAGTGCAAAATGGAAATGTAGGGCCCCAGCCAGAGGTGGGAAAGTCAACATCTATTTCACAAGGGTGTTTCTCCAACTCATGGCAGACAGGCAACTCCCAAGGGCTTGCAGTCTCCACACAGGACCCAGGGGTACCTGAAGTCCTGGGTGAAGAGTAGCGGGGTGTGGGGAGGTTGGGCATAGTCTGGTGAGTCAGAGGGCAGAAAGCAGACAACCCATGCCAAGGAGGCAGGAGGAGGCTTGAGGAGAGGCTGGTATGAGCCAAGGACACTCTGAGCACATGCTCCATTGTCCCGTCAGACTTTGCTTATACAACGTAAAGTCAAAGATTAAATTGGTAAGAATTCAAAGATAGCAATGGCAGATCTTTAAAATCTAAGTGTAAGGCTCCTGTGAGCAAAGCCCCCATGTGACTAGACTGACTGTTTGCTTGGGAAGGTGATCTTGCCACAGCCCAAGCTTTCCCATCCAGGTTACTGCTCTTACCCTCCCAAAGAGCTACAAAGTGTCTGGCAGGGGAGGGACAAATGGATGGTCATGGGCTGCAAGTGAGATGGGCAACCAAGGTCCAAATAGGAAAATTCCACCAACCTGTCATTATTATCCACTTTCTCATGTATGGTTTGAGGCAACTAATGACTTCCTGCAAAGCTTTGCTTGATTCTTTTTTGCAAGTCTCATCTACCCAAGAGAGTTTCTGAAGTACAACAAAAGGACTGTGGGCTTTGGAGCCATGGAGACCTGGATCCAAATTTGACCCTGGTTCAACTGGGTACAAACTATTTGATCTGTTTGAGCCTCAGGCTCCTCAAATGTTGAATGCAGATACTAAGATCTCCTATAGAGTGTATACAATAAATTGTCTGACAGAGTACAGTAGTATGGTGTCTGCCTGGGGAAGCAACCTCCATCAGCAGGAATTTTGCATAAAGACTTTCAGCATCATGTCCTGTAGCTGATGTCTCCAGTCAAGAGTCTATATCCATCTAAAAATGGCTTTCCAGGCTTTTTAGTAGCTACATCATCAGCCATATTTAGCCATGTGGCTTTCTTGCCTGTGGCTTCTGGAGTGCCCTGGTACCTCCTGCTTCCCAGGAGAGCTCTAGACAGATGGAAAAGTCAAGGTTCTTTTCGTTATCAGCCCTCTGGTTCTTGCTGAGCCCTGCAAGAGCACTGACAAGATGGCATCACCCATCAAGGAACTGGTGAGAGGGCCCCAGAGTAGCATTCAGAGAGAAGGAAGTCTGTCCCATGACTGTGCCACACATCTCCTTAGTCTCATGGGATTAAGTTTGGGGCAGCATCTGGGTCTCCTGAGTTTCACAGCTGAGGTGAATTTCCAGTCTCCATTAGGCCTTTCTTCCAGAGGATGGATGCCAACTGTGCCCTTCTGACTGTATCTGAACTTTGTATGTTAGGCAATTGGGGATTTGACAGAAGTCCCAAATCACTCTGCACAAAGCTCCAAAGGACTCAGGAACACCTATGCAAATAGGACTCTGCGAACAGTCTCTGTTATCCTGTTCTTTTCTGAGATAGATTTGCTAACTCAGTTTTAATAGTGCCTCTGAGCTATAATCCTGTGTGCCTATATATATATATACACACACATATACATATATATACACTTTCCATGTTTATCTCATCTTTACATCAGATTTCAAACCTGAGTGGGACTGCTCTGGTAGTCAGCCTTCAGTGGATGCCCTTGCTTTGTAAGTGCTCAGTGAGTGCTCGCTGATCTAGTTTATACAGGTCAACCTTGTGAAGTGCTTCTGATTTAAGTGACAGGCTTACCTCACAGTAACACACACACAAACACACTCTTTGTGTTTAAATGAGGGTCTACCACTATGGATTTGCCACTTGGCATCTGAGCCTCTGCCTTTTACGCCAGAGCATACCCAGCTTTAACGTGCACAGGAACCATGAAGATCCTATTAAAATGCAGATTCTGACCCAGTCATTCTAGGGTGGAGCCTGAGATTCTGCTTTTACAGACAGGCTCCCTGGTGCTGCCTGTGCTGTTCTGGGGACTGAAATCAGAACGGATGTCCACAATGGAGAGGCCTTGCTTCCACCTCTTCGGCTCCCATTGTGCTTGCTGAGTTTCAGGGTCCTTTAGATGAAGTTTCTGGTCCCTTTCTCGCCTCACTTCTTAATTCAGGCTCTGTTTTCTTTGGCTCTCCAGACCTTACTTTGGAGCTGGAAACTCAGGGCCAAAAGTCGACATTTTCATGACAGTCCCATTGGAGTTCCATCAGAGTTCAGAGCAAGGTTAAATTTGCTCTGGCTGGGCTGCTGACAATCACTTTAGGGTGCCCAAACTCCCAGACTTAAAGATGGAAATATAATATCTCCCTGAGGAAGCATTTTTATTGAGTCCATGAATAAGAGAGCATGCCTTTTGTTGCATCTAATTTCAGCTTTACTCCCTCCATGTGGCATGCCTGCAAGGCCAGCGTTGCTCATGGCCGGGGACATCGGAAATGAGGCAAGATTTAGAAAAAACCTGGAATTTATGTAAAAGTAGAAAGCTATTTAAAGCATCATAAATGGCTACATGGAGCCCGTGCTTCTTTTGATATTATTTAGGATTTTAAAATCATGAGATTATTTGTCTGGGAAAGAAACAGTCTAGAGCCTCTCCCTCTCTCTTTTCATTTTCTCACCACCACTAAAAAGTACATACTTACCAAAGATAGTTGGCACAGAAACATCAGGAGGATATACATCTGCTGGGTTTTAAAATTTTATTGCAAAGAATCAACATAGATAGAAGGCAGTTGATGTTACCTAATAAGGCAATAGAACTGAAGATATTTTCTTAGAACTGTTTAAATAATCAGAATGGCCATCATCAAAAAAGTCCACAAACAATAAATGCCGGAGAGGGTGTGGAGAAAAGGGAACCCTCTTACACTGTTGATGGGAATGCAAACTGGTACTGCCGTTATGGAGAACAGTGTGCAAATTCCTTAAAAAACAGGGAATAGAACCACCATGTGCTGTGCTGTGTCTAAGATGGTCAGTCATGTCTGACTCTTTGTGACCCCATGGCCTGTAGCCTGCCAATGTCCTCTGTCCATGGGGATTCTCCAGGCAGGAATATTGGAGTGGGTTGCCATGCCCTCCTCCAGAGAATCTTTCCAACCTAGGGATCAAATCCAGGTCTCCGACATTGCAGGTGGATTCTTTACCATGTGAACCTCCAGGGAAGCCCAAGAATACTGGAATGGGTAGCCTATCCTTTCTCCTGGGGATCTTCCGGACCCAGGAATCAAACAGGGGTCTCCTGCATTGCAGGCAGATTCTTTACCAGCTGAGGTACTAGGGAAGTTCTTAGAACTGCCATAAAATCCAGCAATTTCATTGCTAGGCTTACACCCCGAGGAAACCAGAATTTTAAAAGACACATGTACCCCAAAGTTCATTGCAGCATTATTTACAGAGCTAGGACATGGAAACAACCTAAATGACCATCAGCCGATAAATGTATAAGGAATTATGGTACATATATATATATATATATATATACACACACAATGGAATATTACTCAGCCATAAAATGGAAGATATTTGAGTCAGTTCTACTGAGCTGGATGAACCTAGAGCCTATTATACAGAGTGAAGTCAGAAAGAGAAACACAAATACCGTATATTAATGCAAATATATGGAATTTAGAAAGATGGTACCAATGATCTTACATGTGGGGCAACAAAGGAGACACAGATGTAAATAACAGACTTTTGGATTCAGTGGGAGAAGGTGAAGGTGGGATTATTTGAGAGAATAGCATTGAAATATGCACAGTACCATATGTAAAACAGATAACCAGTGCAAGTTCAATGCATGAAGCAAGGCACCCACAATTGGTGCTCTGGGACAACTCAGAGGGATAGGGTGGGGAGGGGGTTCAGGATGGGGGGAAATATGTATACCTGTGGCTAATTCACGCTGATATATGGCAAAAGCATTGCATTATTGTAAAGTAATTATCCTCCAATCAAAATATATTAACTAATTGAAAAAATAAAATAAAAATCAAACAGATATGTAAGAATAAAATAAAAGCCTGGAACATTATTCTTTTAGTTGCTGGAGAAAATTTTCTCCCCTCTCAGGAGTAACAATTATTGGTACTGAATGTTTCACAGTCTGGAAATTTGGGGTTTCCCAGAGGAGATTTCACCTCCAAGGAGCCCCAGAAAAGAAAGTGCATCTTTTTAAAAAGTACAGCTGAAGTAGTTTGTAAAGATGTCGTGATTCAATACTAAGTTAAAAATAGTCATTCTATGCATGTTCTATGCATATACATTTAGATATAAGAAATGTTAGTGCTTTACTATTCCACCATTTAACTCAGGGATTTTAATCTCAATCCGTAGCCCAACCAATTTTGAGTAAGTAGGATATAGTAAAGAGATAAAGGAAAGTTAGATTTATTCACTAATATTTAAAAATATAACTTCCTATCACACATAGGATGTGATGTCTGATTCTTATATTCCCAAACACTTGAGATTATGTGCCTTCTCTCTTTTTAGCTCATTTACCAGCTGAACTTCACCAACATAACCACAGGAGAGAGTTTCCATTTCTGTGTGGAATAAATCTTTAAAAAATAAATAAAGGGAGGACATACATTTTTACAGGACCACAACAGGTACTTGGGGGTTCATACATCTTGCCTATTCAGACCCTCAGTTTGAGTGGTAGCCTTTTTTTCACAATAATTTCGAATCAATGCACATTTTACAAGAACAGGAAAAAAAATTATGTTGACTGAACCACCACAAAAAGAATTTTATGGTGTTTTTGCTACCTGTGAGTAAATAAATATATATGCTTTTGGCATTCCTGGATATCTAATCTGCTAAGTGAGCCAAAACAACTATTTGTCCTGCTTTTTTTGTCCTTTAAATAAATTCTAGAAATGTATCACAGCACTCAAGGGTGAGTGCTTCTGTGGTTTAAGTTGCAGGAAATATTACTGCACAGCAAAGTATATGGTAAATGAGATGTCAGGAGACAGGGTTCCTCTCCTGATCTACCACTTACAAGCGGTGTGGCCCTAGGCAAGTCACTTTGCTTTTTTTCAACTGTCAGTTTTCTTACCCACATTGGATCCCCACATAAACCCCTCTGAACACTATACCCAGGCACCATCTTAGAAAGCATAGGAAAAGGAGCAGAAATCTGAAAGACTAAATTTACCTCAAAGATACTGAAGAAAACAAAAGATACAATTTCAACCAGAACTGGAAACACATTAATTGTCAAGTTAAAATCCTCCAGCACTTCTGCTACCAGGGGAAGGGGAAGTTTATGAGGAAGAAACAATCAATTACAGAAAATAAAGAAGCCAAATGTTCTCTATACATCTGAATCACCTTTATTACATTTAAAAAATCTGCTATATCTCCTGCCACGTCTCAAAGGTACCTAAAATTCAACACGCCTAAAACAAAAGTCATGGCAATTTCCCATCCATAAACCACAGACTTTTATCTTCTATACCAGTGACACTATCATCCATCCAAATCTAAAATCCAGAACACATGAGTCACTTTGCCTTTTATATTAAACCCATTCCCTAATAACATTGGGTTTATTTACAAAACATATTTGGAATTTTTTCCATTTTATCTCTCTTTAGTACCACTTTTTATAGTCTCTTTTTCTCTGGTCTTTGTCTCTCTTTTCCATCATCTACCCAGAGACCGCACTGAAAATGCAATCAGGTTACCAACTACCCCCACAAAGATAGGTAGGTTTAGTTGCTAAGTCATGTCCAATTCTTGCAATCCCATGGACTGTAGCCGCCAGGTTCCTCTGTCCATGGGACTTCCCAGGCAAGAATACTGCAGTGGGTTGCCATATCTTTCTCCAGAAGATCTTCATGATCTGGGGATTGAACTCAGGTCTCCTGCATTGCAGTAAGATTCTTTACCAACTGAGTGACCAGGGAAGCCTTTCCATTTGTATAAGGGGGCAGTGGTAAAGAATCTGCCTGCTAATGCAGGAGATGCAGGTTCAATCCCTGGGGTGGGATGATTCCCTGGAGTGAAAAATGGCAATCCACCCGGTATTCCTTCTTGGAAAAAATCCATGAATAGAGGAGTCTGGAGGGCTACAGTCCCTGAAGTCATAAAGAGCTAGATATAACTGACCGACTGAACATACACATTTGTATTAGAATAAAGTTTAAATGAGATATGAGGTTTACAAAGCCTCTCACGGTTTGTCTCCTGGCTCTTTTTCCACTACTACCTACTTTCTCTGTGTACGCATACTCCCTTCACTCTCCCCTCTGGGGTCTGTTCCCTCACACTGAATTTTGTGCCCCACTGTGGAATTTCTTCCCATTATTCCCCTGGTTAATTTTTGTCCTTCCTAGAGATTCCAGCTTCCTCAAAGATACCTCTAGATCCCCAGGCCAGGTCAGATGACTGGCTATATGCACTCATTCTGTGTATATGGTGAAACTTCTTTACCAGCTCTTGTTTTACTGTGTAATCGTACCTCCCCCACAGGATTGGTGGGGCAAGGTTTGACTTTGTATCCCAGATCCAGGGCTGGCATTCAATAAATAGAAAATTAATGAATAGAACTATTCTCTTTCTAGGGGATGGCTTTTTCATGAGGTTGTCTCTTCAACCTTTATGGTGAAAAATTGCTTTTGGAAAATCATAGCTAGATTTTTTTTTCCCTCTTCAATTTATTGGTTAAGGTAAATAGGGACCACAGTAGGAAACAGGAAAATAATGAATAGACTATTCTCTATTTCCATAAATTCTAGAAGATAACTTTAAAAAATCTGTCTTTTCCTCTGTTAATAACTAGATGATAAAAGATACAAAATTGAAAGGAATTTGTTTGTCTACAAAATTGTCAAGTAGGCTGACTGAGGCTGAAATTACTGCACAAGAGTTTCAAATCTAACTCCCCCACAGTGAGGGAACTATTCCCTCCTCCTTGCAACTTTATTTTAATTGCTTCCCTCTAAAGTTGCAATAATTTTTTCTTGTATTACCCAGTTCTTGTACTAAATGCTGAAATGAGTGTAATACTTATTTTAACCTTGGTGAGTAATGTTCAGGCAATTATTTCCGGTTCTAAATACTAAGTTTTAGGTTGTCACAGGAGAATTGCATGGTTGGGTAATTCCAGTACAACCAATAATGAGAACTTACAGTCTGTTTTGACCAGAGCCTGATTTATATTTGTATAAATGAGTTACATCCTCAAATTTTTTTTTTAAGTTGATATAGTCTCACAGGCATATAATGACTGGAGGCTTGAGTCCTGGACTCATCCACAAAGAGCCTAATTTCAACTGATGGAAAGCAATAATAGCATTATTCCAAGCACACACACACCTCATTTACTTTATTTCTATATGAAAATATGTTCCATGCTTCAGCAGTGGGTACCAAGATGAGGAGAGTCTTGTACTTCTAATTGAGGTTAGCTGTTCCAGCCCCAGAGATGACAGCAGATAAGGAAGAAAACTACTCCTGGCCTTAGTATTTGCAACTCTCCACTCCAATGAACTGCCTCCACTACAGAGTATATTCTCCAGGTGCTCTGGATTAAAACTGTATAGAAAGAAGCAAAGACCAAACTCCCATGCCAAACTTGCCCCAAGGCTCCAGATTGAATGCTTATGTATAGAAATGTGTGTGCCCTGAATTCAGAGACAGGCAAGCCCATATACAAACCAATAGAATTCTCTGAAAAGGTCAGAATTAATTTTCTTGAAGCTAATTTCATAACTTCCAGTGCCATATGATGTGGGATATCCAGGGAACACCAGTGGTAACAGTTGTAATGGCCAGTGACATTCATTCCTTCTAAAAGAGCTCAGTTCTTTTGGATAGTAGAAATATCAAAGTATCTTGTCATAACCCCCCAAAATTCTGTAATTATGACTAAATTTAAGTCAGCTTGCTTAACAAAGTCATGGATGAAAGATGACATGCAAAGACTAAGGATCACTTACTTGGACAGCTTCATAGAAAGAAGACTTCAAAGTTATGCTAATTAGAGGTATTAGACCTTCAAGATAAAAGCCTTCTAATGAGCTAATTTTATAAACAAAGAGCACATCGATGTTGAATGAGTCCACATTCAGTCTGCATACTTGAGGCTTCATATGCTTGTCTCTACATCAGCGCCTCCTCTACACCTCTTTTACACTAACAAATTTGTCCTGACTACCAATCAAAGCTACTTTACCATAAAAAAGTGAAAAATGAAAGAGGAAAGAGCTGAAGAAGAGCTCACCAAATGGAGGTATGCAGCAGGAAAAGTGTGTCTCTAACCCACAACCAAGAAATACTGGATGACAGCTAGAAAGCAAGCAAGAACTAGAGAAATGTGAGGCTAGACTGACATTGTTAAAGAAAACCTGTTTCCAGATGGTATCAAGAGAATTTTAAATATCATAAGGGGGAAAAAAAAAGCTCGGCTCTCCAATATGCATCTCAGACCACATGTTTAATTGGATGAAAATAGAAACGTGTGTCCTTTTTGAACAGTGATTCTGTTTAGCTTGGTCTAGGTCTATGGCACAGAATTGGGTGCTGGGAGAATCCAGAGTCCTTAGAGTGGAATCTGGACAAGAGGTAATTCCTCTGGAATGTGGTTATACGATTATTCTGGATTAAATTCTTAACTCTTAATTTCTTTGAGGAATTCTGACACTATAAACTTCTAAGGGTGAAAAAAAAGCCCTGTTGAAAAGGTAGCATATGGAGAAAGAATTTTATTATGCTTCCTTCAAATATGAAAGTGCTTCTTCAGCTGCAACATTCTGGACTCTTGAAATTTTAGTTGATTCTTATAATGTCATGAAAAAGGAAATAGCAACAGATTGAACCAAGACATGTTTTAGTCTTATTTGAGGACTTAAAGATCAAGGTATTCAAAAAAGAAGTTTGGACCAATTCCAAAAATGCAAGAGATTGGGAAACAAAGAAGAAAATGATTTTTAAATGTGTTTAGGATCTATATGTCCACATACATGCTCTTATCTATATTTTTTGCTTTTCGACTGGTAGTTTATGAAGTCTAAGATGGTTCTGATCGTTGCTCCGAGGTTATAACGACAGTTTTAACTGTCTCACTCTGGGGAAGAACTGGCATGGACAGGGAGGAATAGAGACAGGAGCACAACAGGAAGTGTAGTAAAGTGTTCGAGAAGAATTACGAAAGTTCATAATCTGCTTTGAGTTCAATCTACATATCAATCTAAAGCTCACCTCAAAGATAAAAGATTTGCTAAAGACACTGATAACTTCTGATGAATGGTGTCAGATTTGTGATCTCCAAAGAAGAAGATTTAGCTTCTGTACCAGGGACCAGGCCTTGATCACTCAAGAGCTTTTATATAGCAGAGTTTTATTAAAATATAAAAAGGGGCAGAGAAAGCTTCTGACATAGCAGAAGGGGGATGGAGATTGCCCCCCATCCCTAGTCTTAGCAAAGGAATTATATACTTTTTAATTGCTTATTACAATAAATCGAAATAATGTCTCAAGGTTGTAAAGATCTTACTAGACCCACTCCCATAATATACATTTTAAGATAACAGGATTAGTCAGAAGGTTTTCAGGAAGGAGAAACTTGTCCTCAAGCAGGATACATTATTGTTATATAATCCTTACTAAGGAATGTAAAGAAAAAGTTTGTCCTTTCCTCCTCCTTGAGAGCCCCAGACCCCTTTCTCCTCCTTGGGGACCCCAGACTCAGCTTTGTAAAAATCATCTTACTGGCAAGTCCCTAGAATTTGTTGCTATTGCATGAAGTTTTCATAATAGGATAAGAATAAGGAGGTCAAATTAAGACTGTCCGCTATTCTTAAATGATATTTTCAGTTCAATAAGATTCCCAGGCCCAAGAATAGTATTCATGAAACTGTTAAGATGTACATCACTGTCCTGTGGTTCTCAGCCTTAAGTTATGTCATGGGGCTATAACTGCCCTGCTCATGACTTCTAAGAGTGGGAAGCAAAGTGATTTGAGGATTACAAAAGAAAGCCACTCTACTCTGAGAGGAGGAAATCAAGTGTGACAGGTAGATATAAGTATTCTTAGAAACAGGCTCACATGATTTGTGTAGAAGTTATGAAGAGCTGTTAGTGAAGTCTAGTGTTTTTCAATCTCTCTGGATGAAGTGTAAAAGCTTCCTCACCTCTAGGATGAGTGGAAGTCTTCCTCCATTACATCTGAGTTAATTTGGGAATGGTGCATCTTCTTCCAGAGAGATATAACACTGCCTTTGTCTTTACACTTTTAATGGTTCTTGAGCTTTGGAGTTGGGTCCAAAAGTGGCAAAGTGAAAAAAAACTATCAGTCTAGGGATCAAAAAACCAATTTCAGGTCTAGTTATGCTACCTACAAGTGGTCTTGTGGGGCCACTGGATCACAACTGAATCTCAGAATTCTGATTTTTAAATTGGGACATTACTGATCACTATTAGATTGCTTCTGCTAAATGGTGCTGTGCAGATCTAAAATCAGTGCCCATGCACCAAGCTAATATTTTAATAGAGCTATATAAATATAAGCATCAGTACTAGTGATGGCCAAAGAGAGGCCTGTAAGACAATATCTCTTTAGGACAGGAAATGAAGTTGTGAAGTTGATATTAATGATCTTTGAGGGCCATAGTGATTGCACAAATAATGAGAAATTGGAAGGTTTGAAGTTTCCTCTTAAAAACTGAAATGTTGGCAGGACACAGTTGCCAGGTTTTCCAACTTCGTGAACCTGCAACTTTGATGTGGTAATAAAAGCTAATTTTATAGATTGGTCTTGGATTGTAATGATTCACAAAAGAAATGTTCTAAAGATACTGTAGCTGAGAAGCTCATGTCTAAAGTCTTTTAGCAGACAGAGTACTGCTTCCTTTTTTCTGGGGATTAATATCTGGTTGGTCTAGGCAACAACAATCGTAACTATTCCCTCATGTTTACAGCCAGACAACAGAATGGGTAAGAAAGCCAATGTATACTTGTCGGAAAGAGAAACCACACAAATTGAGACTCATTAAATCTGCCTGATACAAAGCAGAAAATGTTATCTCCTTACCAACATAAGCTCCCTCCTCTTACTCTTCTTCTAGGTACATAAACTTGTGATTATTTCTGACCTTTTCATCTCTTCCCTGGCTCTTGCATCAGAAGAGTTGCAAAATCTAGATATTTTTGCTACAAATCCTTTTTGCATTCGTCTCCAAAAGGGGAAAGGGACCTAAAGGACTCACACTATCTGCAGTGATCCATACTTGAGCTCAGACACAGATAGCATCTAGAAGCCTAGCTTCTGTTGGAGTGTGATGAGTTCAATAGACTAATGAACAAACTTGGAGACTACTCCCAAATTCTTGTTTCCATTATGAGCCCTTTCTGGTCATTCTGGCCATCACTGCCCTGCAAAGACTTTTTCAGTACCCACCTTCCTCTTCAATCTCACACAAACACACTCTTCTGTTTGTGTCAACACTCTAGTTGACTTTTGTCTTAAAGAGCTTAGACTTTCTGTCAACAGATAAATCCTTTCATTCTTGCCTATTGAGTTTCCCCCAGGAGCTGTAGCAGGTTTGACTAAGGAGGTATTGTTTTTGTCCATAATTTCAGCTATTCATTCTTGCTCAAGGGTTTGAGTGAGTCAGCTGGATATTCTCCATTCTCACTTTATACTGCTTGATCTCGCTCTAGTTTCCTTTCCTCCTCCTCTTTTCCTTCCCGAGGCCCATCACCAAATACTATGCCTGATTTTCTCTACATAAAATTTAAGGGAGGGACAAGGGAGTTGGTGATGGACAGGGAGGCCTGGCATGCTGCAATTCATGGGGTCACAAAGAGTTGGACACGACTGAGCGACTGAACTGAACTGAAAAGAGCTAATATTACAAATGACTTAACAGTGTAACTCTTCTAAGTGTTTTTCCAGCATTTAAAAGACATGTGGTAATGAACTGCCAAAACAATTAAAACCAAATATAAATTTCTGGATCCAAACTCTATCATGGTGATCAGTGTAACTTGGTCCTTCTTCAAGTTCTTTCTGTCCTGGGGAATTAATTGGAAATTCAATATCTTCCCTTGGGCAGTTGTCCACACTGCTCTTTTGAACACTGTAAGCAGGCCATTGAGTTAGACAAGGCTATGGTCTGTGTGATAAGATTGGCTAGTTTTCTGTGATTATGGTTTCACAACAAAGCTAGTGGAGGTGATGGAATTCCAGTTGAGCTGTTTCAAATCCTGAAAGATGATGCTGTGAAAGTGCTGCACTCAATATGCCAGCAAATTTGGAAAACTCAGCAGTGGCCACAGGACTGGAGAAGGTCAGTTTTCATTCCAATCCCAAAGAAAGGCAATGCCAAAGAATGCTCAAACTACCGCACTATTGCACTCATCTCACACTCTAGTAAAGTAATGCTCACAATTCTCCAAGCCAGGCTTCAGCAATACATGAACCATGAACTTCCAGATGTTCAAGCTGGATTTAGAAAAGGCAGAAGAACCAGAAATCAAATTGCCAACATCTGCTGGATCATGGACAAAGCAAGAGAGTTCCAAAAAAACATCTATTTCTGCTTTATTGACTATGCCAAAGCCTTTGACTGTGTGGATCACAATAAACTGTGGACAATTCTGAAAGAGATGGGAATACCAGACCACCTGACCTGCCTCTTGAGAAACCTATATTCAGGTCAGGAAGCACCAGTTAGAACTGGACATGGAACAACAGACTGGTTCCAAATAGGAAAAGGAGTACGTCAAGGCTGTATATTGTCACCCTGCTTATTTAACTTCTATGCAGAGAACAGCATGAGAAACGCTGGGCTTGAAGAAGCACAAGCTGGAATCAAGATTGACGAGAGAAATATCAATAACCTCAGATACGCAGATGATACCACCCTTATAGCAGAAAGTAAAGAGGAACTAAAAAGCCACTTAATGAAAGTGAAAGAGGAGAGTGAAAAAGTTGGCTTAAAGCTCAACATTAAGAAAACTAAGATCGTGGCATCTGGTCCCATCACTTCATGGGAAATAGATGGGGAAACAGTGGAAACAGTGTCAGACTTTATTTTTGGGGGCTCCAAAATCACTGCAGATGGTGATTGCAGCTGTGAAATTAAAAGACGCTTATTCCTTGAAAGGAAAGTTATGACCAATCTAGATAGTATATTTAAAAGCAGAGACGTTACTTTGCCGACAAAGGTCCGTCTAGTCAAGGCTATGGTTTTTCCAGTGGTCATGTATGGATGTGAGAGTTGTGGACTGTGAAGAAAGCTGAGTGCCAAAGAATTGATGCTTTTGAACTGTGAATATTCATTGGAAGGACTGATGCTGAAGCTGAAACTCCAGTACTTTGGCCACCTCAAGCGAAGAGTTGACTCATTGGAAAAGACCCTGATCCTGGGCGGGAGGAGAAGTGGACGACAGAGGATAAGATGGCTGGATGGCATCACTGACTCGATGGACATGAGTTTGAGTAAGCTCCAGGAATTGGTGACGGACGGGGAGGCCTGGCGTGCTGCGGTTCATGGGGTCGAAAATAGTTGGACAGCACTGCAGGAATGAACTGAACTGAACTGAAGCAGGGCATTTATGCTTCCAGGCCCTGCCCTGTGGCTACCTTAGCCTAAGTACCAGTGTTATATCCACTGTGTGCCTGGGGCACTTCCTCTCAAGTCTTCCTTCCCTGTTCCTGCTGCAGCACTAAATTCCCACATGCCGGAGGCCATTTTCCAAAGAAAGGCTTGGAGACAAAGTCTAGCTGCAATCAAAGCCAAGCTGTTGGCTTGGGCCACAATACAAAAACTGGTTCTTCTGCTCTCACTAAAATATTCACACCTATCATTTACATCTTATAGTGTTATTGTAAGAATTTAATGAGATAATAAGCTTAAACATGGGGTGTGGCCCTTGGCAATGTCTTAATAAGTAATATGAATTACTGACATGGTCACCAAGGGAGACAGAAGACAGTAGTGTTTATGAGCACAGACGCTGGAATCACACACCCCAGGCTTGAATCTTGTCTCTGCATCTTATTAGTTCTGTGACCGTGGATAAGTTATTGGTAGAAGGCTCAGCTACTGTTCTCCCTAAGGATGCAAGCATGTGTTCTCCTCTGAATCAGATTTTCTCCATTCCACATTGCTCCATTCTGTCCCCTAACCTTCTTCACTGGAGTGAATAACACTCCAGTATTCTTGCCTGGAGAATCCCCTGGACAGAGGAGCTTGGTGGGCTGTAGTTCATGGGACCACAGGGAGTCAGGCAAAACTGAGTGATTAACACAATCCTCTTCACTGTTACCACCACCACCTCCACCACTAGAGAGTAATTCACGAAGCCTTATGTCCTCTATGTTTCAGCACCCAAGGAATAGAGCAGATATTCTCTACCCACGTCTGGACCCACCCAAATAACAAACAGAGATCACTTCTTGGGCACTGAAGTGGGAACTGTAACATAGATTTAACAGAGCATTTCTTTCTCCAGTAGGGCTCCTGATGCTCAAAGATGAGGGGCTCTTTCATTCCATAAGTTGTTTCTCTTTTATCCTAGCCAGGTGGCTGAATCTTCATCCATCACCCACCCCTCAATTCATCCATTTCTTTTCTACGTAAAGACACAAGGAAGATAAGGAATGTGGCTCAAACTCCTAATAAGTACACTGATGTTAAGCTTAGTAGATTTCCCATTTTTAACAGATAGCGTAGTAATTACAAAAAAAAAAAAATTTTTGGCAGGTCACTAAAATCTACAGTGGCCATAGTGACCCCAGAATGGATTCTAATTGCATTGCTAGTCTTCCTTTCACGTAGTTCCTGTTTGAAGCTTTAGTTTTGCAAAGACTGAGCTTCTTTAACATGTAATGTAGATTAAAAGCAAGAAAATTTCATCAACAGAGCATTAAACTTAAAAATGTACATGCTAAAGGGCTAGAAATTCAACCTAATTAAAACAGCTGAATGCAGAGTCACAATTAAACAGTGAGAGAATTATGGAAAAGTAAATATTTATACACACATTGTACACTTATTAGGGTTTACAAAGAAACGCTTCTCATCTGCACAGCTTTTCTTTGTAATGATATTGTTATGAGGCAATAAATGTGCTTATAGTTAATAACAGATGTTAAATGGCATAATTCATCCAGAAACTCACTAATTACTGCAGAAGCGCGAGACAAATGCACAGCATCATATGCAAGGTCTTTCATATCTGTTAGTTTATAAAGTAAAAGAAAAGGTCACTTTTAGAAACAGACATACTTAGAGAAAAGCCTTAGATATTTAAATGAAATTTTTAAACACTTGAAAGTTACAATGAGCTTCTACTTCTAGAGAGTTCCTGCTTCATTCAGAGAAAACAAATTGGCCTAAATGAGTTTGAGATAACTTGGCCACTCTAGTGGTAATTGTTTTCTAAATCAGTTCAGGGAGAAAGCACTATATTTTAAGCATACTTTAAACATTACATGCTGTCTTTAGGATGATGTTTATACCATCAAATATTTCATATTCCTTTAGTCTAATCTTTCTCTCCTTACAAGGGTATAGGGACAAGCAAGGCAGAGGCAGAGCAGAGCATAATGTCACTGAAAGCAATTTTCTTTTACAAAGATTATGTAGAGAAGAGGTGGGAAATACAAATGCTTAAAATAATTGTTCATAAAATATTTGGGTAGACTGAATAGAAAAATTAAAACCAAGAGGCATCTTTTGTTTTCCTGGATAATCACTGTGACATACCTTGCCCTCTTAACATTGCTGACTATCATTCTACTCTGTAATGTTCAGCTGTTTTCTCCACTTCCATGTTGTTTCTTTAAAATTGGAATATAGTTGATTTGCAATATTATATTAGTTTCAAGTGTATAACACAGTAATTCAGTATTCTTACAGATTCAGTTCAGTTCAGTTGCTCAGTCGTTTCTGACTCTCTGCGACCCCATGCACTGCAGCACACCAGGCCTCCCTGTCCATCACCAACTCCTGGACCTTACTCAAACTCATGTCCATCATGTCAATGATGCCATTCAACCATCTCATCCTCTGTTGACCCCTTCTCCTCCCGCCTTCAATCTTCCCCAGCATCAGGGTCTTTTCAAATGAGTCAGTTCTTTGCATCAGGTGGCCGGAGTATTGGAGTTTCAGCTACAGCATCAGTCCTTTCAATGAATATTCTGGACTGATTTCCTTTAGGGTTGACTGGTTGGATCTCCTTGCATTCCAAGGGACTCTCAAGAGTCTTCTCTAACACCACAATTCAAAAGCATCAGTTCTTAGGTGCTCGGCTTTCTTTATAGTCCAACTCTCACATCCATACATGACTACTGGGAAAACCATAGCTTTGACTAGATGGACCTTTGTTGGCAAAGTAATGCCTCTGCTTTTTAATATGCTGTCTAGGTTGGTCATAGCTTTTCTTCCAAGGAGCAAGTGTCTTTTAATTTTATGGCTGCAGTCACCATCTGCAGTGATTTTGGAGCTCCAGAATTATACTCCATTGAAAAATAATGGCTATAATCTCCTCTTGTATGGGATTAAGAGACACTTCCATGCTGTCTTAATGTGTGTGTTAGTCACTAAGTCATTTACGACTCTTTGTGACCCACAGACTGTGGATTGCCAGGCTCCTCTGTCCATGGGATTCTCCAGGCCACAATACTGGAGTGAGTTGCCATTCCCTACTCCAGGGGATCTTCCTAACCCAAAGATCGGACCCAGGTCTCCCACACTGCAGGCAGATTCTTTACCACCTGAGCTATCTGGAAAGCCCCTGTCTGAATGATGGTGCCCTTTGAAATGTTTGCAGTTGATTTGCACTATATTTTACAAAGTGTCACTTCTTGGATTTCATTTCTATTTGTCTTCAAGACCAGAGGGCTTGCTTTCCATCTTGAGTAAAATAAAATCAGATTGCTTAAGTTAAAACAGTAAACTTTCCCGAAGTTTTTAGTTTATATAAACACAAAACCTTCAATGAGAGAAAGAGAAGTGTGAAGGGGAGAATGTTGTTTGGGACAGAAACAAAAAGAGAGATAAACTATGCCTTTAGTTTTCTATGGGATAGAAACAATTATACCAAACCTCAATTTCTTCACAATGTTAAACTGTCCCTTTTTTATTGTGGAAAGCCTGGTGGCCAAATGATTCTTTTAATGCCATTGAGTAGGATCACCTGAGTCTCTTTCTTTTTTAGTTCTCTGAAGAATAACTTCCCCTGATAAAATAAAAACTTGACAATGAAAATCAATGTGTATCTGTCACTATAATGGTTTGAGTCAAGGGAGAATTTCTTTCCTTCCATATTATCTTTTGGAACAATTTGGAAAGAAATCTGCTTAGGAAAGAGGCAAAAAAGGTTTATTTTAGAGATAGAATGTACTAGACTGATGCTTCTCAAACTTCCAAGGACACATAAATAATCTGGGGATCTTTTTAGAGGACAGATTCTGACTCAAGAGGTCTGCAGTGGCCCTGTCATCCTGCACATCTAACAAGTTCCCAGGTGATATCAACGCCACTGCCTGCAGACTACACTGTGAGCAGTGGAGGCCCACAGGACCTCTGGCAGTCTCATCTAAATTTGGTACCTTAACACGGTCCTGCTCGAATCATCAGTTGCAGAGTTCTGCAAAAAGGAAGCAAAGTACAAGTTCATATTGAGTCTTAAATTAGAAAGCTGGAAGGGTATTTAAGGGGAACACTGATTTATATCCCGTCATGTGGTGTTCTATAGTATCACATAGAAACCATTCCAGATGGTTGGGAAAGAATGTGTTTGTAATAAACTCCTTTGAAGATAGCCTGCAACATTGCTTGGTAAATTAATTCTGTTTTTAATAACCTCTATCATATTTAGCAGATACTCCCTCTGCTATATCACCAGTTAATTCTTTCTGTCCAGACTTCATTAAGGCAGAAAATTTCTCTAAATGATACCCTTCCATAAACTCAAAAACTATTCACTAATATATAATCTCATAGTTTCCATTCTATACACTAAGCTATCTCACATGGTTTAGACTTTTCTCAATGGGACATTTTCCAACCCTTTAATCATTTGGGTAATCTTATCCAAATGATGTCATCCCCCACCACCACCCCACTGGAGAGTAATTTATTCTATCCTCAGTTCAAAAACATCCATCCTCTTCTTTGTTTTCATTCTTTCAGTCCCTAATGGCTCACATCTTTTCAAGAATTTCTATATCATCTTTATGGATCATTACTTCCTTAAGATCTTTGGTGAGTTAATTGTCAAAATTTCAGTGTTGTTAGTTTATTCTTTTACAAAGTAAGAGACAACAATTTGGAGACAAAATTATCATCATGTTGCACCTCTGATGTTCTTTACTTGGTTGTTCATCTCTGAAATAATCTAATTGTTTTCTAAGTAGTTCATAAATTATCCACATACAAGGCACATGAATTAAATTATAGGGCCTTCTAAAAGAAAACAATGATATTCTATATTTAGCTTTACTGAAATATATGATATACTACACATTTATAAATATACAACTTGAACTTTTTTTTTGGCCATCTGAACTATCTTTAAATGTATGTTTCAGTAGTGTTAAGTATATTCACATTGTTGTAAATATCTAATACTTACAAACCTAGCCCTGAGTGAGTATTCAACAAATACTGCATATCAACATCTTCAGTTCAGTTGCTCAGTCATGTCTGACTCTTTGTGACCCCATGGACTGCAGCACGCCAGGCTTCTCTGTCAATCATCAACTCCAGGAGCTTACTCAAACTCATGTCCATTGAGTCGGTGATGTCATCCAACCATCTCATCCTCTGTCGTACCTTTCTCCTCCCGCCTTCAATCTTTCCCAGCATCAGGGACTTCTCCAATGAGTAAGTTCTTCCCATCAGGTGGCCAAAGTATTGGAGTTTCGGCTTCAACATCATTCCTTCCAATGAATATTCAGGACTGATTGCCTTTAGGATGGACTGGTTGGATCTCCTTGCAGCCCAGGGGACTCTCAAGAGTCTTCTCCAACACCACAGTTCAAAAGCATCAATTCATTGGTGCTCAGCTTTCTTTATAGTCCAACTCTCACATCCATACATGACTACTGGAAAAACTATAGCTTTGACTAGATGGACCTTTGCTGGCAAAGTAATGTTTCTACTTTTTAGTATGCTGTCTATGTTGGTCATAACTTTTCTTCCAAAGAGCAAGTGTCTTTTAATTTCATGGCTGCAGGCACCATCTGCAGTGATTTTGGAGCCCCAAATATAAAGTCTGTCACTATTTCCATTGTTTCCCCATCTATTTGCCATGAAGTGATGGGACCAGATGCCATGATCTTAGTTTTCTGAATGTTGAGTTTTATGTCAGCTTTTTCATTCTTCTCTTTCACTTTTGTCAAGAGGCTCTTTAGTTCTTCTCTTTCTGCCATAAATGTGGTCTCATCTGCATATCTGAGGTTATTGATATTTCTCCCGAGAATCTTGATTCCACCTTGTGCTCCATCCAGCCCAGCGTTCCTCATGATGTACTCTGCATAGAAGTTAAATAAGCAGGGTGACAATATACAGCCTTGACGTACTCCTTTCCTGATTTGGAACCAGTGCGTTGTTCCATGTTCAGTTCTAAATGTTGCTTCTTGACCTGCCCAACTCTTTAAGAATTTCCCACAGTTTGTGGTGATCCACACAGTCAAAGGTTTTGGCATAGTCAATAAAGCAGAAGTCGATGTTTTTCTGGAACTCTCTTGCTTTTTCAATGATCCAACGGATGTTGGCAATTTGATCTCTGGTTCCTCCGCCTTTTCTACATCCAGGTTGAACATCTGGAAGTTCACAGTTCATGTACTGTTGAAGCCTGGCTTGAAGAATTTTGAGCATTACTTTGCTAGCAAGTGAGATGAGTGCAATTGTGCAGTTTATCAACATGATTAGATACAAATCCCTGTTTCTCCTCTTAGTACCTCTGTGACTTTAAGCAAGATAACATCTTGGAACCAAAGTTTTCTTCTTTTTAAAATACAGGTAATACCTAACTTAAAGCTATTCATACAGTTTAAATTAGATAACTTATAATGTGCATGGCACACAGAGGACATTCAATAAAAAATTACTTCACTCATCTTTAAGTAACAAAATATCAGTTAGACAATCACTAGTAGTTAGGATAGCACTTTTTGCATTGCAAACCCTCAATAAATGTATTGGAACAATGAATCAAAATACAGGAGTAATCAAGTTGAGTGTCTGAAAAAAGAAAAATCATTGAACTTGGTTTTTGTTATATTGATATAACTTTATTATAATGATAAACACCTATTAATTCCTCAGATTTAGCTTTTAAAAATTTCATTTCCAGGATTGAACAACATATCAAAAAGGAGATAACCAAAGTTAAATGAGAGTAGTGTCTATCAAAATCATGAGAATCATACTGCTATAAAAGGTCTTATTAGAAGGGCTTCTTTTTTTTTAGAGAAAAGGTAATGTAAATGAATTATATTTTATAGTTGTCCCTCAAACAATGTGAGGGTTAGTGATGCCATCCCTCTGCACAGTCAAAATCCACCTATACGAGTATAGTAGTTGGCCCTCTATTTACACAGTTCCTCCACATCCCAGGTTCTGCATGTAAGGATTAAGCCAACCTAGAATTATGTAGTACAGTCGTATTTATTGAAATTTTTGTTTAAGGGTCAACTGTATTACATAAGAATTATATTAATTTGGTGGAAACCTCTATGGAGATAGTCAACCCTGTGACCATTTACTGAAAGAGACTGTGTTCAAAATAATATTGTCATGGTTAACTGACACTTATGGGTCATGACTCTAGAAAAATGTGGTAATGAGCAAGTTTGACTTGTCAGTGCCCATAAAGATGTCTATCTATGAGAGAGGAAGAGGAAAGTCGCTCAGTTGTGTCCGACTCTTTGCAACCCCATGGACTGTAGCCTACCAGGCTTCTCAGTCCATGGGATTTTCCAGGCAAGAGTACTGGAGTGGGTTGCCATTTCCTTCTCCAGGGGATCTTCCCAACCCAGGGATCAAACCCGGGTCTCCCGCATTGTAGGCAGACGCTTTACCCACTGAGCCAGACTATATCTTGGCAATGACTACTGATTAGTGGGATAAATTTGATGTCTTGGGCTGTATAAAGCTTTAGTTTTTCATCTAAAGAATGAAAATCAAAAGTTGTGTGTGTGTGTGTGTATATATAAATATATATATATAAATAAACATTCACAAATAAAGCAACCAACAAGAGATTAACCTCCAAATATATAAAGAGCTCATGCAGCACAAGGTAAAAAAAAAAACAAAAAACAACAACAAAAAAAACCCATAGATCTAGATATTATCATACTAAGCTACATAGATAGATCTAGATATTATCATACTAAGTAACTCAAACACTAAAAGATAAACATCACATGATATCACTCATATGTGGAAACTAATTTTAAAAAATGATACAAATGAACATATGTACAAAACAGAAACAGATTTACAGATATTGAAAAATTTGTGGTTTCCAAAGGGGAAACATAGTGGGAGGGATAAATCAGGAGTTTGAAACGAACATAGAAATACTACTATACATAAGAAAGATAACTAACAAGGATCTCCTGTATAACACAAGGAACTCTACTCAATATTCTCTGATAACCCAGATGAGAGAAGAATCTGAAAAAGGAATATATGTATATTTATATATATATAAATAAAACTGAATCACTTTGCTGTACACCTGAAACTAAAACATTGTAAATGAATTGTACTCCAATAAAACTTGCATATGTATTTTATTAAATCCTTATCACAATGTCTGATAAATTTTAGTTGTTTTTCATAGACACTCATTGTTTATACAATATATATGTGGCCTCCTTTGTAAAGAAGAAATCAGAATTCTTGACCTTGCACTTTCAAGGCATGATACATTCAATTGTATCTAAAATGTGAAGAAATGGGATTTGCATTTGTGGCTTCCTACTGAGTGATGATTCATGGCATTTATTTTCATACAGTAATGCTATTATTTCTAGGTTTTAATAAATTTCAGATGGTAAAGGAGCATAATTTATTAACCAGGTAACATTAGTGAAAAATATATTATTAAAACTACTGAAATTTAGAATTTAAGGCAAATTATGGCATATTTTAAAGCAAATTTGGAGTAGTTTTGTTATGAATTTGTCATTAGCAGAATTATTGGTAAGGTCTTCTAATTAATATTTTTAATACTTACACATGGTACATATCAAGTTGCATATTAGTTGCTAGGGAAAGCAGTAAGTCTTCTAGCCAACCCCCTCTCCTGAAATACCCACTCTCCAGAAACACTTTAAATCTTTCAGCTTATTCTTTTGACAGTTATCTTCATATTTTTGAATAATTAATAGATCATACAACACCATTTTTTTCTATTTTTTGGCTTAAGTTACCGACCATACTTTTGAGGCAGCTTTATTTCTTCCCATATCCTTGACACATGTGTACACTTCCTCAGCCATCTTCATCCCAATGAAATCAAGTCATAACATGGCTAGATCAATACCCAGTGCTTACATTACTATGACTATGCAATTCCTATGCACAGTTGAGCCACATACTATAACACTTTTATATTTTCACATCTAATTTTTGTTGTTATTATTTGCTTGTGTTTCCTGAAAACAGTAATGATTTTTTTCATTTTCTTAGGTTTCTAAACACTTATTACTAACACATTCAAATTCTCCTCTGGTTGAAAAAATCTCATATGTTCAAACTTGTTATATATTTCATCAATGTCATCTACAATACTTGAATAAACCTCTTAAACAGCCTCTGACCAGCTCTAGTTTGCACTAATTTCTCTTTATTTATTTTAATTGGAGGATAATTATTTTACAATATTGTGATTGTTTTTGCCATGCATCAATATGAACTGTCCATAGGTATACATATGTTTCCTCCAGCCTGAACCCCATCCCACCTCCCTCACCAACCTATCCCTCTAGGTTATCACAGAGGACTGGTTTTGAGTCTCCTGCATAATACATCAAACTTGCACTGGTTATCTATTTTACATATGGTAATATATATGTTTCAATGCTATTCTCTCAAATCATCCCACTATCTCCTTCTCCCACTGAGTCAAAAAGTCTTTCTTTACATCTGTGTCTCCTTTGCTGCCCTGCATGTAGGATCATCGGTACCATCTTTCTAGATTTCATATATATATATGCATTAATATATGTAGTCTGTCTTTCTCTTTCTGACTTATTGCTATCTGTATAATAGGTTCTGGGTTCATCCACCCCAGATTCGAAGAACTGACTCACTGGAAAAGACCCTGATGCTGGGAAAGATTGAAGGCAGGAGGAGAAGGGGATGACAGAGGATGAGATGGTTGGATGGTATTACCAGCTCAATGGACATGAGTTTGAGGAAGCTCCAGGTGTTGGTGATGGACAGTGAAGCCTGGTGTGCTGCAGTCCATGGGGTTGCAAAGAATTGGACATGACTGAGTGATTGAACTGAACTGAACTGAACTGATCTGATATGTACCACTTCCTTATCCATTTCTCTGTCAATGGACAACTAGCGTGCTTCCATGTCCTAGCTATTCTCCAAGGAAGACATACAGATGGCTAATAAATGTGAAAAGATGTTCAGTGAGTGAAAGTTGCTCAGTTGTGTCTGACTCTTAGCGACTCCATGGTCTATAAGGTCCATGGAGTTCTCCAGGCCAGAATACTGGAGTGGGTAGCCTTTCCCTCTCCAGGGGATCTTTCCAACGCAGCGATCGAACCCAGGTCACCCACATTGCAGGCAGATTCTTTACCAGCTGAGCCACAAGGGAAGCCCAAAAGATGCTCAACATTCCTCATTATTAGACAAATGCAAATCAAAATCACAATGAGTCATCATCTCATACTAGTCAGAATGGCCATCATCAAAATGTCTACAAACAAATGCTGGAGTGGGTGTAGAGAAAAGGGAACCCTCTTACACTGTTGGTGGGAATGCAAACTGATAAAACCACTATCAATAACAGTATGGAGGTTCCTTAAAAATTAAGAATAAAACTACCACATGACCCAGCAATCCCACTACTGAGTCATATACCCTGAGGAAACCAGAGTTGAAAAATACACATGTACCCCAATGTTCACTGCACAGATATCTCATTGGGAGTTTATTTCATCCTTTTTCAGGGGATTGTATTTGTTCATTTCTTGTGTAGGATTGCTTGTCTTCCGTATTTCATGTGTTTGTAGTTCTTGGTTTTCTCACTTGTTTTGTAGAGCACATAATTCCATAACGTTAGTGATTTTTAGAAGGTAAATTTGTGAGATTTTATCTGCCATGAAATCAATTTACGCTACATCTACACTTAATTTGTATCTTGTCAGATAGAGAATTCTAAATCAGAAGTCACTTTTCCTCAGAATTTTGTAAGTGATGCTTTATAATCTTACAGCATCCAATGTTGAGGGGTTTGAAGTCAGCCCAATTCCTGTTTCCTGTGTATCTCTTTTGTTTTTGCTCTGGAGTTCATTTGACTCTTTTTATACACCATATTCTAAAATTCAGTGATGGCATTCTTTGTACTATATTCATCTGTCTTCAAAATACTCTGTGAGCCCATTCTTTCTAGAAAGTCACAATCTTCAGCTCTAGGAAACTATCCTGAGTCTTTTACTTCATGATTTTCTACATGTCATTGTCTCTACTCTCTCTTTGGGAATTTCTGTTATTCAGCTCTTAGAACTTGTAGATTGGTCATGTTTTCCTTTCTCTCATACTTTTTCTTTTTAGTCTTCTTTTTCTCTATTTTCTAGAAAATTCTTAACTTTGTCTTTCTAATCTTTTGAACTTTTTATTTCTATTTTTAATTTCCAAATGTTTGCTGCCCTCTGAAATTTTCTTAAAATATGGTCTCTTATTTTACTAGCTTTACTATCCTCCATCTATAGTAATATTAATAACTTCCTCTGTTGGTTTTAATTTCATTCTCCCTGTACATCTGTCTTCTCTTTTAATGTTATGGTCTACTTGTTCTGATTTTTGAGATTTGTATTACATATTTTTCCCAAATGTCTGGTGATCTTTTACAGTCTATTCCTATTAAAGAGAGGTGCACTAAGAAGCTCAACAGAATTCAATCACCTCTACCCACTTTGTTCATAGAGATGCTTCCTAAGGCCTACTTCACATTACAAGATATCTGGCTCTAGGTGAGTGATTATCTGGGTCATGAAGATCTTTTTTGTATAGTTCTTCTGTGTATTCTTGCCACCTCTTCTTAATATCTTCTGCTTCTGTTTGGTCCATACCATTTCTGTCCTTTATTGAGCCCATCTTTGCATGAAATGTTCCCTTGGTAGCCCTAATTTTCTTGAAGAGATCTCTAGTCTCACCCATTCTATTGTTCTTCTCTATTTCTCTGCACTGATCACTGAGGAAGACTTTCTTATCTCTCCTTGCTATTCTTTGGAACTCTGCATTCAAATGGGTATATCTTTCCTTTTCTCCTTTGCTTTTCACTTTTCTTCTTTTCACAGCTATTTGTAAGGCCTCCTCAGATACCATTTTGCTCTTTTGCATTTCTCTTTCTTGAGGATGGTCTTGATTCCTGTCTCTTGTACAATGTCACAAACCTTCATCCATAGTTCAAAAGGCACTCTATCAGATCTAATCCTTTAAATCTATTTCTCGCTTTCACTGTATAATCATAAGGGATTTGATTTAGGTCATACCTGAATGGTCTAGTGGTTTTCCTACTTTCTTCAACTTAAGTCTGAATTTGGCAATAAGGAGTCCATGATCTGAGCCACAGTGAGCTCCTGGTCTTGTTTTTGCTGACTGTGTAGAGTTTCTCCATCTTTGGCTGCAAAGAATATAATCAATCTGATTTCAGTGTTGACCATCTGGTGATGTCCGTGTGTAGAGTCTTCTCTTGTGTTGTTGGAAGAGGGTGTTTGCTATGACCAGTGCGTTCTCTTAGCAAAACTCTATCAGCCTTTGCCCTGCTTCATTCTGTAATCTAAGGCCAAATTTGCCTGTTACTCCAGGTGTTTCTTGACTTCCTACTTTTGCATCCCAGTCCCCTCTAATGAAAAGGACATCTTTTTTGTGTGTTAGTTTTAGAAGGTCTTGTAGGTCTCCATAGAACTATTCAACTTCAGCATCTTCAGTATTACTGGTTGGAGCATAGACTTGGATTACTGTGATACTGAATGGTTTGCCTTGGAAATGAACAGAGATCATTCTGTCATTTTTGAGATTGCATCCAAGTACTGCAATTCAGATTCTTGTTGACTGTGATGGCTACTCTATTTCTTCTAAGGAATTCTTGCCCACAGTAGTAAATATAATGGTCATCTGAGTTAAATTCACCCATTCCAGTCCATTTTAGTTCACTGATTCATAAAATGTCAATGTTTACTTTTACCATCTCCTGTTTGACCACTTCCAATTAGTCTCAATTCATGGACCTAACGTTCCAGGTTTCTATGCAATATTGCTCTTTACAGCGTCGGCCTTTGCTTCTATCACCAGTTGCCTACACACCTGGGTGTTGTTTTTGCTTTGGCTCTCTCTCTTCATTCTTTCTGGAGTTATTTTTCCACTGATCTCCAGTAGCATATTGGGCGCCTACCAACCTGGGGAATTCATCTTTCAGTGTCCTATCTTTTTGCCTTTTCATACTGTTCATGGGGTTCTCAAGACAAAAATACTGAAGTGGTTTGCCATTCCCTTCTGCAATGGACCACATTTTGTCAGAACTCTCCATCATGGCCCGTTAGTCTTGGGTGGCACTACATGGCATGGTTCATAGTTTCATTGAGTTAGACAAGGCTGTGGTCCATGAGATCAGACTGGTTAGTTTTCTGTGACTGTGGTTTTCAGTATGTCTGCCCTTGGATGGAGAAGGATAAGAGGCTTATGGAAGCTGCCTGATGGGAAGCTATTTCAAATCCTAAAAGACGATGCTGTGAAAGTGCTGCACTCAATATGCCAGTAAATTTGGAAAACTCAGCAGCGGCCACAGGACTGCAAAAAGGTCAGTTTTCATTCCAATCTCTAAGAAAGGCAATGTCAAAAATGCCCAAACTACCACACAATTGCACTCATCTCACACACTAGAAAGTTCAGTTCAGTCACTTAGTCGTGTCCGACTCTTTGCGACCCCATGAATCGCAGCACGCCAGGCCTCCCTGTCCATCACTAACTCCCGGAGTTCACCCAGACTCACTTCCAACGAGTCCACGATGTAATCCAGCCATCTCATCCTGGGTCATACCCTTCTCCTCCTGCACCCAATCCCTCCCAGCATCAGAGCCTTTTCCAATGAGTCAACTCTTCGCATGAGGTGGCCAAAGTACTGAAGCTTCAGCTTTAGCATCATTTCTTCCAAAGAAATCCCAGGGTTGATCTCCTTCAGAATGGACTGGTTGGATCTCCTTGCAGTCCAAAGGACTCTCAAGAGTCTTCTCCAACATCACAGTTCAAACTCATCAATTCTTCGGTGCTCAGCTTTCTGCAGAGTCCAACTCTCACATCCATACATGACCACTGGAAAAACCATAGCCTTGACTAGACAGACCTGAGTCGGCAAAGTAATGTCTCTACTTTTGAATATACTGTCTAGGTTGGTCATAACTTTTCTTCCAAGGAGTAAGCATCTTTTAATTTCATGGCACAGGCACCATCTGCAGTGATTTTGGAGCCCCCAAAAATAAAGTCTAACACTGTTTCTACTGTTTCCCCATTTATTTCCCATGAAGTGATGGGACCAGATGCCATGATCTTCATTTTCTGAATGTTGAGCTTTAAGCCAACATTTTCACTCTCCTCTTTCACTTTCATCCAGAGCTTCTTTAGTTCCTCTTCACTTTAAGCCATAATGGTGGTGTCAACTGCATATCTGAGGTTATTGATATTTCTCCTGGCAATCTTGATATGAGCTTGTGCTTCATCCAACCCAGCGTTTCTCATAATGTACTCTGCATATAAGTTAAATAAGCAGGGTGACAATATACAGCCATGACGGACTCCTTTTCCTATTTGGAACCAGTTTACGGCTCCATGTCCAGTTCTAACTGGTGCTTCCTGACCTGCATACAGATTTCTCAAGAGGCAGGTTAGGTGGCCTGGTATTCCCATCTCCTTCAGAATTTTCCACAGTTTATTGTGATCCACACAGTCAAAGGCTTTGGCATAGTCAAAAAGCAGAAATAGATGTTTTTCTGGAACTCTCTTCCTTTTTCCATGATCCAGTGGATGTTAGCAATTTGATCTTTGGTTCCTCTGCCTTTTCTAAAACCAGCTTGAACATCTGGGAGTTCACGGTTCACGTATTACTGAAGCCTGGCTTGGGGAATTTGGAGCATTACTTTACTAGCAAGTGAGATGAGTGCAATTGTGCAGTACTTTGAGCATTCTTTTGCATTGCCTTTCTTTGGAATTGGAATGAAAACTGACATTTTCCAGTCCTGTGGCCACTGCTGAGTTTTCCAAATTTGTTGGCATATTGAGTGCAGCACTTTCAAAGCATCATCTTTCAGGATTTGAAACAGCTCAACTGGAATTCCATCACCTCCACTAGCTTTGTTCATAGTGATGCTTTCTAAGGCCCACTTGACTTCACTTTCCAAGATGTCTGGCTCTAGATTAGTGATCACATCATCATGATTATCTGGGTTGTGAAGATCTTTTTTTTACAGTTCTTCTGTGTATTCTTGCCACCTCTTCTTAATATCTTCTGCTTCTGTTAGGTCCATACCATTTCTGTCCTTTATCGGGCCCATCTTTGTATGATATGTTTCCTTGGTATCTCTAATTTTCTTGAATGATTTCTAGTCTTTCCCATTCTGTTGTTTTCCTCTATTTCTTTGCATTGATTGCTGACGAAGGCTTTCTTATCTCTTCTTGCTATTCTTTGGAACTCTGCATTCAGATGCCAATATCTTTCCTTTTCTCCTTTGCTTTTCGCCCCTCTTCTTTTCACAGCTATTTGTAAGGCCTCCCCAGACAGCCATTTTGCTTTTTTGCATTTCTTTTCCATGGGGATGGTCTTGATCCCTGTCTCCTGTACAATGTCATGAACCTCATTCCATAGTTCATCAGGCACTCTATCTATCAGATCTATGTCCTTAAATCTATTTCTCACTTCCACTGTATAATCATAAGGGATTTAATTTAGGTCATACCTGAATGGTCTAGTGGTTTTCCCTACTTTCTTCAAGTCTGAATTTGGCAATAAGGAGTTCATGATCTGAGCCACAGTCAGCTCCCAGTCTGGCTTCATGAATATGTGAACCGTGAACTTCCAGATGTTCAAGCTGGTTTTAGCAAAGGCAGAGGAAGCAGAGATCAGATTGCCAACATCTGTTGGATTATGGAAAAAGCAAGAGAGTTCTAGAAAAACATGTATTTCTGCTTTATTCACTATGCCAAAGCCTTTGACTGTGTGGATCACAATAAACTGGAAAATTCTGAAAGAGATGGGAATAGCAGACCACCTGACCTACCTCCTGAGAAATCTCTATGCAGGTCAAGAAGCAACATTTAGAACTGGACATGGATCAACAGACTGGTTCCAAATAGGGAAAGGAGGGTATCAAGGCTGTATACTGTCACCCTGTTTATTTCACATATATGCAGAGTACATCATGAAGGATGCTTGGCTGGATGGAGCACAAGGTGGAATCAAGATTCCTGGGAGAAATATCAATAACCTCAAACATGCAGATGACACCACCCTTATGGGAGAAAGCAAAGAAGAACTAAAGAGCCTCTTGATGAAAGTGAAAGAGGAGAATGAAAAGGTTGTCTTAAAGCTCAATATTCAGAAAACTATGATCATGGCATCTGGTCTCATCACTTCATGGCAAATAGATGGGGAAACAATGGAAACAGTGACAGACTTTATTTTCAGGGGCTCCAAATCACTGCAGATGGTGACTGCTGCTGTGAAATTAAAAGACGCTTACTCCTTGGAAGGAAAGTTATGACCAACCTAGACAGCATATTGAAAAGCAGAGACATTACTTTGCCAGCAAAAGTCCATCTAGTCGAAGCTATGGTTTTTCTAGTAGTCATGTATGGATGTAAGAGTTGGACTATAAAGAAAGCTGAGCACCAAAGAATTGATGCTCTTGAACTTTGGTGTTGGAGAAGACCCTTGAGAGTCCCTTGGACTGCGATGAGATCCAACTAGTCAATTGTAAAGGAGATCAGTCCTGGGTATTCATTGGAAAGATGTATGTTGAGGCTGAAACTCCAATACTTTGGCCCCCTGATGTGAAGAACTTACTCATTTGAAAAGTCCCTGATACTGGGAAAGATTGAAAATGGGAGAAGAAGCGGTCAACAGAGGATGAGATGGTTGGATGGCATCACCGACTCAATGGACATGAGTTTGAGTAAGCTCCGGGATTTGGTGATGGACAGGGTGGTTTGGCGTGCTGCACATCATGGGGTCACAAAGAGTCAAATACAACTGAGTGACTGAACTGAATTGCACTGCACTAAGAAGCAGATTCAAAGTTCTATGTTCATGAGAAAAGCCTCCTACATTGTGGACTTCAGTGCAGAGTGGTATAGCTAAGTCAATTCATTGGACAAATCTAAAGTCACTACATTTACTTAATCATCTTGCTTAGTATGAAACATTACTCCCAACTGTGTCTGCTGTGTCCCAGTGCAGAGTTTCCTTTTTTTTTTTTTCTAATTTGCTAGAAGTTTTTATTTTATCTTATTTTTAATTTTTAATTTTTATTTTTACTTTATTTTACTTTATAATACTGTATTGGTTTTGCCATACATTGACATGAATCCACCACGGGTGTACATGCATTCCCAAACATGAACCCCCTCCCACCTCCCTCCCCATAACATCTCTCTGGGTCATCACTGTGCACCAGCCCCAAGCATGCTGTAGAATAAGCTCTAGTCCTTTGATCCCATCTGGGAAGAGAATCATGGGCCCTACTTATCTTCAACATTCTTTCAACTAATCCTTTTTTTAAGCTCCGCCTTCACTTCCCAAATCCAAATTTATTTGGCATCACAAATTCCTTAGAATACTAGAGATTTTTTTTTTTTTTTTTGGTTTAAATCAGATGTTTTCCCTTTCTCTGTTGATAGTTTAGGATTTCATTTTTCTCAGATCTGCTACATTATACCACTTACTTATTTGGAATTTTACCTTTAAATATTTGTTGTTATTATCTCTTTTCTTTTTGCTTCATACTTGTGAGTTTATTGTTTTAAAGATATGTATCTTTACTGCTAATTTAGTAGAAAGTTAGGAACGGGTGAAAGTAAACGCATGTGTTCCCCTCTCCACTTTTAATCAGAAGTCTCTATAACTAGTTCATAGCTGTGTGTTGAAAAGGTTTTTTTTTTTTTTTTAAACCCTCCCTTATTAAAGTTCTATAGCCAAGAAGAATCTATCTTTTGTCATTGTGGTTGTTTGTTTTTCTTAGAGTTTAATAAAACACCTTCTGGTGTTCTTCCATGTGGGGAAAAAATCTGCAATGATGGTTGCCATATTTTACAATAATTTCTTCATATTTCCCAAGCTTATTTAATTACCTCTCAATAAATGCTTAACAAATAACTGTTGAGATTCTGATCTTAAACCTAGACTTTCTATTATAAAGTCAATCAGAGGAAACTCAACTGACCTTTCCCAGGCACAGTGATAAGACAGTTCATTTTAACTACCAAGAACTGCCCTGATAATACAACATCCTTTTTTTTTTTTTTTTTAAAGAGAGAATCATCAATATTATAACCATGAAACTGATCCTTCTTTAAGAAGAAACATACTTTGACAAATGTTTCTACTTTCCCTATTTGGTCTCTGAATGACTTCCCTGGGTTCCTGCATTTCTGAAGGGTGAATGTGAGATTTTATTTACTCTGGAAGATCACTACTTATGACTTTCCAGCAGCATTAAGTCCTATTATAATTTGCTGAAGGGTTCACAGGTAAATGTAAATCAAAGGAAAACCTAGATTGACTTTCTGTTGGATTGCAATCAATGAAGAAATGAAGCCAGATGATTTCCCAAGTTCATGCTACAGGTTTTTTTAGTTTTATTTAGTACTGCTTGTTTTCCTTTCAATCCATACTCAACTTAGCTATCTTGTTTACCAACATCTCAAGTGTGGTTTCTCATATCTGTCAAAATTTACAGTAAATTAGAAAGGTAATGTTTCCAAGAAGATTTAAAATTACTGGTAGTAAAATAACGACCACAACCCAGATTGGACCCTCTGGAGAAGGCTGAGGTTTGCTTTTCCTGAAATGGTCAATTTTAGATTGCGATCAAGGCAGCTTCCTGAGTAATGAGTGAGTTAAGAAGAAAGTTTAACAAGCCCATATGTTTCAAGTTCTGTAATTTGATCCTTCTGATAAAGACACATCATGTTTTCTGCAAAGTTATTTTAATGCTTTTTTCCTACTGCTACTGCTGCTGCTAAGTCGCTTCGGTCGTGTCCGACTCTGTGCGACCCCATGGACAGCAGCCCACAAAGCTCCCCCATCCTTGGGATTCTCCAGGCAAGAACACTGGAGTGGGTTGCCAGTTCCTTCTCCAATGCAGGAAAGTGAGAAGAGAAGGTGAAGTCGCTCAGTGGTGTCCGACTCTTTGCGACCCCATGGACTGCAGCCTACTAGGCTCCTCCGTCCATGGGATTTTCCAGGCAAGAGTACTGGAGTGGGTTGCCATTGCCTTCTCCGAAAATCTCCCCTACTCATTCTAAGAAAAGAATAAATTCTAGACATAAACTGTGGGTAGAATTTTAGTTTATTTAGATGCAAATATTCAGCTTTGTTCTCTAAATCCTAGGAGTATTTCCAGCTTTGGATTTACAGAATTATTATATTTACAAATCAAAATGCAAACCTAGGCTTGCTTTAACATTGGAATGGCATAAAAAGGCTTGGGTGAGTAGGCACAAAGGTTTACTCTAAATATTTTCAGGCCACCAGCTTTCCCCACATGTTCACTGCAGAAAAAGACAGGAATAAGACACTGAAAAGGTAGTCTGTAGACATAGTTCCCAGTACTTCAGAGCGACAGCACAGGAAAAAGGAGAAAGACGAGTCCAAATAGGAAGCTGCTCTCAGCCTCTTATGGAGTCTGCCTCTAGAAAAGTATCTGGATAAAATATATTTTTTCTTCTCCTGTCAGTAGATATAATCAGTTGAGAACAGCAGGAGAAGAAAAACTCACTCAGAGCCTTTTTAAACCCATGAGAATGAGAAATACCCATGCACAAACTCTGCCCTCAAACCTTCCAGCAATGCTTTATGAGACCAGTGATGTATGGCATTAACCTTCAAGGAACTCAAGGCAGAGCATGTAAGAATGTTGAAAAGGTCAGACCTTCACACCATAATCACTACCAAAAATTCATAATATACTTTCAGTGTTAAAATTTTCCAATTATTCACACAGAAAAACATCTAACAGTGTTCAAGAGGAAAATGACTTTCTTTTTTTAACTAAAAACTTAATTCTCTTCAATTAAGTTTTTAGTTAATTGGCCAATGCTAATTGTGCTTGTTAGCAAATAGCAGGACACACTCATTGCATTATTTTTCTGCCATGAATTCTCAGTACAATGATGGAAGAGTGGTTTTATTCCATCTGAGTATTATAAAAGACTTTACATTTCTTTAGGGCCTTAAAACAGAAATCTAAGACAAATGTTTAGAAACATATCTGGATTTTCTATCCAGAAATATGTTCATTCCACAATTTTTGGAGCCATGTGTCTTGAAGTGGTTTTAATGAACTTGTCCTATTCTCATATAGAAGACCTCTCATTTTAGAAGATTCCCTGATACCAGTTTAAATTTTCTCCCTCTTGGTCCACTACTCTCAGTAAACTAGATTCATTTATACAGAGTGTTGTAAAACTGTGCCCAGGTTTTCATATTAGACTGCATTTTCCACACACCCAGGTCACAAGCAGTGGGGATGCAATTTATATCATTAATACCAAAAGAATGGCAGGAAGTAAATCTGTTTGGATCCTTGTGGGCCAGGGTATATTTTAAAGCATGAGAAGTTTAGACCAGGATTACATAGTTACTATGAACTGTGAGGCAATTTGGGCTTTTTCAGTGGTGGGAAGGGCAAGAAAAGCCTGGGGGGACCATGCATTTCTATTGCAATTTAAAGAACACTTAGACTTGACAAAAAAATGAAGCCTGCTATTTCCTTCTCTCTCAGTCTATGTATACAGTATTTGCCTTCCAAGAAATTATAATCTAGTAGATAAGGTAGATACCCATTATGCTCTACTCATGTAAGACAAAACAAAACTATCATGATACATTTATATCAGAAAGTACAAGGGGAACCTGGGGGGCACATATAGAAAGCTTCCATTTAGGGCACTGAGACAGGCTTCCTAGAAGCAGTGAGGTTTCAGCTGAACAAGATTTTGAAGGTAAAAGCAGGGGTGAAAGGAATTAATTAGCTAAAACCCTGCAATTCAATATAAAAGCCACACTTGCCCACAGGAGAGTTCCTCTGTTGTGGTATTCAAATTCCCTCACTATGGTCACCAACTCGACCAGATTCATGATACTGCCACTGCTGTCAGTTCTGAAAAACATTACCATTCTTATCTACAAAGGTAAGAAAGTAGAATTACAGTACTTGCTATTTATAAAATATAAGAGCAATTCTTATCAGATTGGAGCTACAAGAAGAAAAATTTAATATTTGTAATGTTTATATAGAGATTTATCTCTGAGACGCTCCTCTCATATACATTATTTCCTGGTATAATCTAATATTTGCTAGGAATCTTCCTCATGTTCAATACTTTTTAGAGCTGTAATAAATAATCCAATTCAATTTTTAAAATAATATTGTTTTCCTCCAAATTCTAATAATCCTGTGATACAATCTGTCCCCAGTTGTGGTTACATGCAGTAATTTCCCTTCCTTTTCAATTTCTTTGTCAAGTTCTGTTCTTTATCCCATTAATTTTTTTATATGTGGTCTTTGGGTTCAAAGAGGTCACAAAAGCTTGGTTGGGTTCCTTAGAATTCATAGTTTCATGAAGTCTTTTCAATTTATTTAATGTTCAAGATATTACTCTCCTGAAATATTACATAAAACAACTAATGGACATCATTGCTGACTGGGTCAGATTTTTCATTTGTACATTTAAACTCAAGTGTAATAAATCTTCTGTGAATTCATTTTACTTTCCCTGGTGCTACAAGAGTAGGTATGGGGGAGGCAATGATGCTTATGTATATTAAAACTATCTGCAACAGCAAACCTGTTTTCTGAAGTAAGTTTCCTCTCTAAGCAGATGGATCCTTATTTTGAGATAAATATTTAATTGCCATGAGCATTTGCACTTTTGAGGAAGATTTTAGCTGTGACTATATTTGGATTTTAACATGAGCTGTATATTTTTTGTTAATGAATGCACAAGTACACTGTTCCTCAACTTCCCCTTCCTAGGAGTACTCTAGTTACCTTAAAGGAAGTTGGCACTCTGATACTTCATGTTTGATCTTAGGGGTTCGGTACTGGCCAGACCAACCTTCTACTATGGCCTCTCTTTTCTAACAATTAAAGGCATGAAATGAACATATGACCTAAACATGAACAATAAAACTGAGATGTATAACTCTGAGTGTGTGATGCAAAGACAAAAGGAAGGTGGGCAGGCAAATTACTGCCATAGCAGTGGGCTGATGATAGTGGTGACAGTGGCATTAATGAGCAGAGTGGTTATAAGGGCCACATCTCACCAGATGCACCTGTGGAGAGACCTTAGTTGTGGCTCTGGTTGGGTAGCTGTCCTTGTTTCCTGTGTATTTTTACATTTTGGTTCTCTGATTTTTTTTTCCACTAATTCTATGGAGTCCTAAGTTATTATCTATACTCCTTTCTTAAATTCCAATATTTTACTTAAGACAGCCAAATACAGTTCAAGAATTGGCTTGTAAATAAGAACCCAGATGGAGGTAGGGAGTATCATCATGAATCAAAATTCACAAAAAAGAGGAATGATATCCCTTGTTGAGAGATTGCTGCTGCTAAGTCACTTCAGTCGTGTCCGACTCTGTGTGACCCCATAGACGGCAGCCCACCAGGCCCTCCCATCCCTGGGATTCTCCAGGCAAGAACACTGGAGAGGGTTGCCATTTCCTTCTCCAATGCATGAATGTGAAAAGTGAAAGTGAAGTCGTTCAGTCGTGTCCGACCATCAGTGACCCCAGGGACTGCAGCCTTCTAGGCTCCTCCGTCCATGGGATTTTCCAGGCAAGAGTATTGGAGTGGGGTGCCATGATTAGGAGGATTAAAAATCACCCCTGTTAGAAGCATAATATAAAGCAAAAACAACTTTAAATGATCTGATGTAAAATAAAAAGATCAATGAAGTGACTATAGAATACACAATAGTTTTGTATCTGTGCGATTTTCCTTGTATTTATAATTATGCTGTCGTTAAGGAAAAAAATTCTTGTTTACACTCAAGTACTTATGAGTAAAAGGGCATCATATCTATAACTTATTTCTTTAAATTAGAAAAAATATAGAAAGATAGATAAGAAGATAGATATAAAGCAACTGCAGCAAAATGCTAACATTCAAGATTTGGAATAATGAGTATTGGTATCTGAGATTTCTTTGTGGTGTTTTTATTACAACTTTTCTATATATTTTATATATATTATCAAAATAAAACAAGTTTAAGACCCTTAAGATGGTGGTGTTTTATAGGTTCATCTGATCTACCCTCCCATTCTTTCACAAAGTTGGGGAAATATCCCTGAGAAGTTAAACAAATTGCTAAAGGTCACATTGCTTGAGAGTGGTAAATAAAGGTTTCTCCAAGGATGTGAAAACAAAACAGAGACAGTAGAGGATCTCATTGATATTCTAATTGAGGAGATCAAAGAGGGGCCCAGTACCTTCCAAAAATGAAGGATAAGAAAAGTTGGGTTGAGAGAAGATAAATTTTGAAGAGATAGTGTCCTATATGCCACTACAATGAAAACATTAATGACAGACTGGCAATAGGGTCATAATATTATGAAATCGTATATCTCAGAAATAGGCTTCAGGTTCCAAAAATACGAATCTGCCTCTTGGCTCTTTGAATATTACCTCTTATCCAACCGTCTCTTCTCTTATTCTGGGACTCCACTTACACATTCATTAGGATTTCACATATCCTTCATATCTTTTAACCTCTCTTTCATATTTTGATTTCCTTGTCTTTATATGCTCTGGCATATTTTTCTCCAGATCAAGCTCCCAATTCACAATTTCCCCTTACCTGTGTCTTTCCTGTTCTATAATCTTCAGATTCTATAAAAGTTCTTTTTTTTTTTTTTTCCCATTTTCCTGGTCATCCTCATAGTCACGTTACTTGCTCATTTTTATTCTATTTTTATTTATTTAAACATCTCATGCATAGTTATATTTCATTCTATATCTGATCATTTCAGTATTTGACATTCTTAGGGGTCTATATGCAACATGATTCTGCTGACTACTCATAAGTGGCTTTCATCCTGTGTGTTTCACAATCCAGCTGCAATGCAGGATATCAGGGTTTGATCCCTGGATTGGGAAGATCTCCTGGAGAAGGGAATGGCAACCCGCTCCAGTCTTCTTGCCTGAGGAATCCCATGGACAGAGGAGCCTGGCAGGCTATAGTCCATAGGGTTGCAAAGAGTTGGACATCAACAGTGTGTGTGTGTTTTTTTTTTTTTTGGTTGATCTCAGAACATGAGATTTCTGAGGATTTAGTTTCGAGATGTTTTCTTCCGAAAAGGATACTTTTTGCTTTATCTCTCTCCAGGATCCAAGAGCACTTATCAATCTGAGATTTCCTTAGCACCACCCAAGGATTTGTGTTTAATGTCAGTGTAGGAGATCAGCATTTGTGTTAACCTGTGCTCCCTATTGGGATTCCCTGGTGGCTCAGATGGTAAAGCCTCTAACTGCAATGTGGTAGACCTGGGTTTGTTACCTGGGTAGGGAAGGTTCCCTGGAGAAGGAAATGGCAACCCACTCCAGTACTCTTGCCTAGAAAATTCCATGGATGGAGCAGCCTAATGGGCTACAGTCCGTCGAGTCACAAAGAGTCGGACACGACTGAGAGACTTCACTTATGCTCATTATTGTTTCCCTGGTGGTTCAGACAGTAAAGAATCTGCCTGCAATGCAGGAGACCCAGGTTTGCTCCCTGGGTGGGGAAGACTCCCTGTAGAAGGAAATCCCAACCCACTCCAGTATTCGTGCCAGGAGAATTCCATGGACAGAAGAGCCTGGCAAGCTACAGTCCATGGGGTCACAAGGAGTTGGACACGATTGAGCAACCTTCAGCTCATTGTTTTCCCTTTGTTTGTAAATATATTTTGAGAGTTATTAGCCTTTGGATGCTTTGTTCAGATTCTGCAAGCCTAAAATACATTATAGCATCTGTTTTAATCCAGGACTTGATTGTATTATAATAGAAACTGATTGTATTCTATATAATATAATAGAAGAAGCCTTCAGATTATGTGGGGCTTCCCTGGTGGCTCAGAGGTTAAAGCGTCTACCTCCAATGCGGGAGATCCAGGTTCGATCCCTGGGTCGGGAAGATCCCCTGGAGAGGGAAATGGTAACCCACTCCAGTATTCTTGCCTGGAGAATCCCATGGACAGAGAAGCCTGGTAGGCTACAGTCCATGGGGTCGCAAAGAGTTGGACACGACTTCACGACTTCACGACTTCACTTCACTTCAGATTATGTACCATCAGGCATTCTGAGGGAGCCTTCCAGAAGAATGCTTTTTACATTATGCTTTAATGTAAAGGACAGAGGGGACAGTATATTTCTTATTATCTGGAAGTTATTTCTTAATAAGTTATATAAGTATATAATCACAGGCTGATGCAACTGTAAAGGAACTTAGCAGTAATTTTCCAATCCCCTCATGCTTTAGTCTCTTATATTCTGATATAACCTGTTGACCACAAATTTATCAAAGTGTCAATAACATGAACTAGCATTACCAAAAAATATTCATTGTGCAGCAAAAATAAAGGACTAAATATTTACTGCTAAATCTTAAAAAATATCTTGAAAGCTTAGTAATTTATATATTTTTCTTAGAAAACAATTTCATGTAAGCATTATTCATCTCCATGTCATTTGCCAAGAATTAGCTCTTCCTTTAATGGATTTATATCGACTTAAAAATTAACTGTGAGCCAGGAACTCTCCAGCACACATTCTTAAAAAGTTATTATGACTGCAACAGAAATGAAATACATCTTTTATTTTTTAAAAAAATACATCTTTTAAGTGAATCTAACCTGAGGGAAAAGAAAAAGAGAAAATATAAAAGTTACAACTACCTTAAACTTATAATCAATGGTTTCTACTTACTTAGAAGGTATATTCTTTGGAATAAAATACATGTACAAAGAAATATCCATAATTAATTTTTACTGTTACATCATTAAGGCATACTAACCAATTAGCAAAGTATTTCATCAGAGAAATATCAGTGTCTGTATATATGTATACTTTTGCATTTACCATACATCAAACTCAAAGACAGTATTATGAACAAACAGATCATAAGGGACACTCTTGCTTTGCTTTAAAGGTTTTGTAGCAACCCTAACTTTATTAGAAGTCACTTTGCATCAGAACCTTCTTGAAGGCAGTCTGAGAATCAAGCACTAAAAAAAAAAAAAAATTAAAATAAATATGTTTTAACTGAAATATGAAAATGCCATTGTCTTTTCAAATATCTTGTTGGCACTTTACTTCAAGAATGGAAGAGTTTTGGACACAGAAGTTAGCTATTAAGGGAAAACCTTTTAACCAACATGACTCTGGATATCGGGTACCACAGGAAACACTTCACCACAAAAGAAACTTACAACATTAAGACTTCCTTGTTCAATGTGCCAATTCATTTTAAGGACTGTTCTAAATTATAATAGGTATTTTCTTGGAACCTGAGCTGAATCTCTATGGAAATAACTCTGATCAATAGGTAGACCTAGGGAATAGTCAATAGGAAAAACTAAATTTAAAAAGATTATTTTTAATGGCAATATTCAATTCTAACAACATGATGGCTTAGACTATGCTCAATTCTGTGAGGAGTATATCTTGGCATATATATTCTGGGAAACAATTGTGTTACATGTTCTGAAAGCATTGAAACTGTACATGTCCTTCAAATCAATGAACTTACTTCCAGAACAATGTTGTTTCTATGCAGTAAGATTAATTATGCTTTTAATTGTTAATTTACCATGGCCTATTTTTCCAATTTTTCTATGATCACCACAAATTATATTTTAATAAATTTTACATCTGTCCTTGAGCAGACATATTATGTACAGAGCACCCATATCAACCTGATCATTTGCCTTCAATACATTTATAAGCCATCACAGATGACTTCCAAAACAGTATCATTAATATTACTGATAAACTTGCTATTCTTAGCATTAGTGCTATAGGGTAGAAACAGCATGGGCATGACAGTGGACTGGGTTGACTAACTTCTGATGTGCATTCTAATTTTAAAATTCTTATCTTTATAAATATTTCTCCATAAATTATAAAGAAACTGCTATGTGGGTAGATAAGCCCACTGTTCAGTTCAGTTGCTCTGTCGTGTCCTACTCTTTCCGACCCCATGGACTGCAGCATGCCAGCTTCCCTGTCCATCACCGATTTCAGGAGCTTACTGAAACTCATGTCCATCGAGTCAGTGATGCCACCCAATGATCTCATCCTCTGTCATCCTCTTCTCCTCCTGCCTTCAATCTTTCCCAGCATCAGGGACTTCTCCAATAAGAAAGTTCTTCGCATCAGATGGCCAAAGCATTGGAATTTCAGCTTCAATATCAGTCCTTTCAATGAATATTCAGGACTGATCTCCTTTAGGATGGACTGGTTGGATCTCCTTGCTGTCCAAGGGGCTCTCAAGAGTCTTCTCCAACACCACAATTCAAAAGCACCAATTCTTCAGCACTCAGCTTTCTTTATAGTCCAACTCTCATATCCATACATGACAACTGGAAAAACCAAAGCTTTTACTAGATGGACTTTTGTTAACAAAGTAATGTCTCTGCTTTTTAATATGCTGTCTAGGTTGGTCATAGCTTTTCTTCCGCATGTTTTAATTTCATGGCTGCAGTCACCATCTGCAGTGATTTTGGAGCCCAAGAAAGTAAAATCTGTCACTGTTTCCATTGTTTCCCCTTCCATTTCCCATGAAGTGATGGAACCAGATGCCATGATCTTAGTTTTCTGAATGTTGAGTTTTAAGCCAACATTTTCACTCTCCTCTTTCACTTTTATCAAGAGGCTCTTCAGTTCTTTGTTTTCTGCCATAATTGTGGTGTCATCTGCATATCTGATGTTATTGATATTTCTCCTGGAAAATTTAATTCCAGCTTGTGCTTTATCCAGCACAGCATTTCACCCACTTAGGTTAGAAAAATCAACATTTTCACATGTGATGGATAAATTTATCAGATTTACACCAATACTTCTGTCACATAGTTCTGATGAGCAAATATGTAAAAATCAGAAAATGACTAGTTTGTCAAGAATGATGAAAAAGAGTAGGAAAAAATACATAAAATACTCTGAAGTACAAGTTACATAAGTTACATAAAATATTAGGTAAATGAATATTTGGGTGATATGTAAATAAAGCAAATATGTGAAAAACTGGGTTGGGAAGCACCATTAATGTATGCATGCTATGCCTGTGGTTTTGTGCTATATATATTTCCTATGTGGTGCATATTGTATTATTTGTATGTGTGTGCTTAGTATTTTTCAGTTGTCTATGTAGTAGCCATGTATTCTGCATGTATGGTATGACCACTGACTGTATACGTTGACTATGTTTGTGTGCTGCACATATTTGTGTATTACATGTATTTGTGCATTGTGCGCATTAAGTGTTCTGTGTGAGTTTTATTTGTATTTTGTGTGTGTGCTATATCGTGTATGTTGTGGTCTGTATGTGTGCCTGTGTGTGTACTAGGGGAGCTGGGTCAAACAGTTACTGCAAATAGAAAAGAAGATGTTGACACTCCAGCTACATATCAAACACTTAGGTTGCACATACATCCATGGAGACTGCAAACAGCATTAATAATGAGACTGAGCATGAAGGATGATGATATTTTCAATGCATTGTGCATCTGTGTAATGTGTGGGAGTGCATGTATGTGTGCACTCACACATATAAAATGCTAGGAGCCTGGAAGCACAGGGTGGGCCATTTTATAAGGATCATTAATCTCATTGGTTCCTTTGGGCTCCCTTTTCCATGGGTCTGGTTTTCTGAGCTGCCTAAAATTGTGGGAAGCATACATTCCTGCCAACACATTAATAATTTCTGATCTCTGCTCTATTTGTTGTAGATAAGGGAATCAAGAGTAATCAATTTTCTCCAATATTTTCTTCATATTGTGATAATCACTTACCATTGTATGATGAAATGATAGCCTTAAAATAATTTCATAATTATTAATGTATTTTTCCATATAATCTTGGAAGAAAAGGTATTCTTCCCAAAAAACTTGAAAAGAAAAACTATGAATTTAATCCAAAAAGAAAACTGAGGCTCAAATTAAGAAGTGTGCCTTAACACTTCTAAGTGCTAAAACTGAGATTAGAAACCACATTTTATGCTTTCCTAAGTGCTAGAAATACCATAAGAAACAACCTTGTAATCCTGGACACATTTTCATTAACGTTTTAAAACATGTGACAATAAAATATTGTCTTTAAATAACCCTAGAAAGATTTCAGTCACTTTGTGCAACAATGCTTCCTTCTCTGACAAACGTTTAAGACCTGGTAGGAAAACATACTGAACAAAATGCTATGTGCACAATGATCTCATCTTGATTCAAACCCTTATAATTAGGGTTTTGACCACAATATACACACTCCACGATTGGTTTCCTTGCCTCAGTCTTGCTTTTTCCTGCTGCAACATTCCCCAAACTGCCAGGAATATTTTTCAAAAACACAAATAAGATTACCCTTCTTCTAAGTTAAAACACTTTCATCTCCCCACTGCCCCAGCAAGAAACCAAGTGTCCTTCAGTTCAGTTGCTTAGTCGTATCCAACTCTTTGAGACCCCATGGACTGCAGCACACCAGGCTTCCTTGTCCATCACCAACTCCCAGAGTGTGCTCAAACTCATGTCCATCGAGTCGCTGATGCCATTCAACCATCTCATCCCCTTTTGCCCTTAGCAGGCCTGTTTTAAGGAGCCTACCTATCACCAATCTTTCTGCTCTCATTTTTCCTATATGCTACTTCCTATACTGTACCTCAGCTATACTAAATCATTATGTAGCATTCAAACTCACCAAACTCTTTCATTACTCTGTAATGTGTATACAATTTCCTTTTTCCAAACACCAATTCCTTTTTTTGTGTGTGTGCTTGGAAAACTTTTCACTATACTCCTAAATTAAGGATATTCTCTCTCTTGCTTTCTCTTTCTCCCTGTCTGCCCCTATATTTGTCATGTTACCCAACACACTATGCTTGTTCACTATATATATCCGTATACTCTTACTAGTCTAAAAGCTCTTTGAGGGCAGGAACCAAGTCAAATACAGGAGATGCAAGAGACATGAATTTGATATCTGGAAGATCTGGAAGATCCCCTGGAGGAGGAAATGGCAACCCACTCCAGTATTCTTGCCTGGAATATCCCATGGACACAGAAGCCTGGCAGGCTACAGTCCATGGAGTTGCAAAGAGTCAGATATAACTGAGCATGCATGCATGCCTAGCACAGGGCATGGCATATAGTAAGTGATTAATGAATAACTTACCAATGTTGTTGACTTTTAGGGGTTGGCAAAACATGACCCAGAGACCACTACCTGTTCTCAAAAATAACATTTTATTGGAACACAGCCCTGCCCATTCATTTATGTAATGTCTACAACTGCTTTTGTGCTACACTGACAAAACTCAGTAGCAGAAACAGAAATGGTATGGCTTGCAAAGTCAAAAATATTTACTATCTGACCCTATCCAGAAAAAGTTTGCTAACCCATGGCTTAGATAATCTCAAAGGACATTAGGGCTCAGGGGTAAAGAATCCACCTGCCAATGCAGGACATGCGGGTTTGATCCCTGTGTTGGGAAGATCCCCTGGAAAAGGAAATGGCAAACCTACTCCAATATTCTTGCCAGGAAAATCCCATGGACAGAGGAGTCTGGGAGTCTCCAGTCCATGGAGTCACAAGAGTTGGACACAACCTAGCAACTAAACAACAAAAGACATTAGGGTATTACCTTGATTATGTAGCTTTTAACATTATGGGTTTTTAAAAATCACATAAAAAACAAGAAACATGTCTAGAACTTATTGTATTTTACTCACTAAAGTATCCGAAAATTTACATTAATGGTATTTAGTTTTTTTGCGGCTATTTAAATCTGTGGCATCTTAACAGTGTGTAGTTCCAACAGCAAAGAAGTAAACTGCCAGAAAAAATTACATACATGTTTAATAATGAAAACTGCAGAAGATATTCTTTACTCAGAAATATTTAAGGGATAATGAATATTTGAGTTTTCAAGACATATGTATAGGTATCTTTGAAAGCCTTTAAACTCTACTAAATAATGAATTTAATTATTAATATAGAGACAAAATTTTGTTTCTGAAAATGATAATTTTATAATGTTCTATTCTTCTTTTATAGTAAGAGAAGTATTTCACACTTAGATATATTGCTAATCCTTTGACTCACAATCTTGATTTTATCATCAAGTAAATGTATGTATCCCTCAATCATAGCTTTATTCAGAAAATGCAGACAGACCTCATTAGCCTTCATGGAGCTTAATTATGTTGAATGATACTGTATTATCCATATCTTTATATTATATCCAGAAATAGAAGGGAGGGTTCTAGAAGGATAAAGATGATAAGTCCATTATTTCCCTTGGTTGTGTAATAATATACCTTTTACCATTCTATTAAACCTAATGTTTCCAAAATTCATAACCCTTCCCTCTTGTGTCATTTACCACAAAGATGCTGAATGATATTTACTGAATTAAAGTGAATTTAACAAATTATCTTTGAGAATTTTTTACAGGTCTTCACATCCCTTAAGCTAATTGAAGGTGTGCTAGGGTGTCATAAAATCAGGGCTACAAGTCATTTCAGAATTCACCCTATAACATGTGGCACTCACTCTAATTGCCACTAATTTAAATGTATTTTTGAATAAAGAACATATTCTCTGTCATTAAGTCTATATGTGTGCTTTACCGACACTTCATCTGTTATGTTGAAAGCATAATAATGACAACAATTAAAATTATGAATAAAACTGTACAACACAAAGAGGAAACAAAATTCAAACCCAGAAGAATTTCAAGGTATAACTTTATATAACCATATTATATATACCATCAAAACACAGGTAAACATAAATGATAAGCGAGATAAGCAGTATGTATCTGTGCCACACAACATACTGATACTATACAGAGATAAGAATACCTGAGAGTAATCATTATTTATTCTGAAATTTCTTCTGTTTTCCCATGATAATGAAGTATTATGTTTAACAACAAACACCAGAGAGACAAGATTTTTCATTGCTATATCTTAAAACACAGGCTCACTAAAAGGTTGTATTAAGGAAAACTTCAATATGAAGCCTTTCAATAGTTTGGTTTGTTTACAAGGGAAATGCCAATATTTGTTGCAAGAGGATTTCTTTGATAAGGACATCGCCCAGATTAATATTTTAGTCATGCTTTTCAGGTCAAAATACTATGATGATAGTATTGATAATAGATACTATATAAGTAACAAGCAGAAAATGCATCTATTCAAATTTCAAAAATTATATCATCACTTATTTTTAATTTATTTTATTAATTTATGAGAGAGGTGTATTAAACAAAGTTTTTCCCTTTAACTGTGGTTTTTGTTTCTTTTTGGTTCTTTATATATTTTGATACCATTCATATAAATTAAAGATTCTAGCTTCCTGGTATATTATTTTTTTATCAACATTAAATGTCTCTCATCAGTAATAATGCTTCTTATACTTTTTGTCCAACAAGGAGTCCAATCCTTATTGGATTCTCATATAGTTACACTTTATTTCCTTTTGGTTACTGTTTACATGGTATATATCTTTCCATTCTTTTAATTTCTATCATACAGTGTCATTATATTTATGCAATGGCTCTTATAAACATTGTTTTAACTCAGTTTAAAAAATATTTCTAGCACATTTAACATGAATACAGATAAATTCAGGTTAATATCTACCACCTTATTGTTTTCTGCTTGTTCCATGCAATTTTGTATTTTTTTATATTCTCTTCTAGCTTCTCTTTTCCTGGATTAATCCATATTTTAAATTATCTTTTCCTCATCTACTAATTATCTGATTAACAATATAATCTTTGACTATTATTTTCACGGTTGCCTTATAGATTATGACACAGACCTTGCATTTATGAGATGCTGCAAAGAGCAATATTGCATAGGAACCTGGAATGTTAGGTCCATGAATCGAGGCAAATTGGAAGTGGTCAAACAGGAGATGGCAAGAGTGAATGTCGACATTCTAGGAATCAGCAAACTAAAATGCACTGGAATGGGTGAATTTAACTCAGATGACCATTATATCTACTACCGTGGGCAGGAATCCCTTAGAAGAAATGGAGTAGCCATCATGGTCAACAAAAGAGTCCGAAATGCAGTTCAGTTCAGTCACTCAGTCATGTCTGACTCTTTGCGACCCCATGAATCACAGCATGCCAGGCCTCCCTGCCCATCACCAACCTGGAGTTCACTCAGACTCATGACCAGGGATGGCGGCCGGGAGGAGCAGGGGCAGCAGCCTGAGGCCAGGGGCAGCAGCAAGAAGGAGCAATCCCATACCTAAGGCCAGGGCAGTGACCGGGAGGAGCAACCCCACGCCCAAAGAGTGGTGGCTGCACCAGTGCAGGAGGGCCTAGAGGAGCCGAAATGCAGTACTTGGAAAGAGAAAGTGAAGTCGCTCAGTCATGCCCGGCTCTTTGTAACCCCATGGACAGTAGCCTGCACCAAGCTTCTCCGTCCATGGGATTTTCAAGGCAAGAGTACTGGAGTGGGTTGCCATTTCCTTCTCCAGGGAATCTTCCCAACCCAGGGATCAAACCCAGGTCTCTCGCATTGTAGACAGACACTTTACCATCTGAGCCACCAGGGAAGTCCTTGGATGCAGTCTCAAAAACGACAGAATGATCTCTGTTCGTTTCCAAGGCAAACCATTCAATATCACAGTAATCCAAGCCTATGCCCCAACCAGTAATGCTGAAGAAGCTGAAGTTGAACGGTTCTATGAAGACCTACAAGACCTTCTAGAACTAACACCGAAAAAATATGTCCTTTTCACCGTAGGAGACTGGAATGCAAAAGTAGAAAGTCAAGAAACACCTGGGGTAACAGGCAAATTTGGCCTTGGAATATGGAATGAAGCAGAGCAAAGGCTAACAGAGTTTTGCCAAGAGAATGCACTGGTCATAGCAAATACCCTCTTCCAACAACAAAAGAGAAGACATGGACACACAAGATAGTCAACACTGAAATCAGATTAATTATATTCTTTGCAGCCAAAGATGGAGAAGCTCTAGACAGTCAACAAAAACAAGACCAGGAGCTGACTGTGGCTCAGACCATGAACTCCTTATTACCAAATTCAGACTTAAATTGAAGAAAGTAGGGAAAACTGCTAGACCATTCAGGTATGACCTAAATCAAATCCCTTATGATTATACAGTGGAAATGAGAAATAGATTTAAGGGCCTAGATCTGATAGACAGAGTGCCTGATGAACTATGGAATGAGGTTTGTGACATTGTACAAGAGACAGGGATCAAGACCATCCCCATGGAAAAGAAATGCAAAAAAGCAAAACGGCTGTCTGGGGAGGCCTTACAAATAGCTGTGAAAAGAAGAGAAGCAAAAAGCAAGGGAGAAAAGGAAAGATATAAGCATCTGAATGCAGAGTTCCAAAGAATAGCAAGGAGAGATAAGAAAGGCTTCCTCAGTGATCAGTGCAAAGAAATAGAGGAAAACAATAGAATGGGAAAGACCGCACAATTGCACTCATCTCACACGCTAGTAAAGTAATGCTCAAAATTCTCCAAACCAGGCTTCAGCAATACGTGAATCGTGACTTCCAGGTGTTCAAGCTGATTTTAGAAAAGGCAGAGGAACCAGAGATCAAATTGCCAACATCCGCTGGATCATCGAAAAAGCAAGAGAGCTCCAGAAAAACATTGATTTCTGCTTTATTGACTAGGCCAAAGCCTTTGACTCTGTGGATCACAATAAACTGTGGAGAATTCTGAAAGAGATGGAAATACCAGAGCACCTGACCTGCCTCTTGGGAAATCTGTATGCAGGTCAGGAAGCACCAGTTAGAGCTGGACATGGAATAACAGACTGTTTCCAAATAGGAAAAGGAGTATGTCAAGGCTGTACATTGTCACCCTGATTATTTAACTTCTATACAGAGTACATCATGAGAAAAGCTTAGCTGGAAGAAACACAAGCTGGAACCAAGATTGCCGGGAGAAATATTAATAACCTCAGATATACAAATGACACCATAGAAAGTGAAGAAGAACTAAAAAGCCTCTTGATGAAAGTGAAAGAGGAGAGTGAAAAAGTTGGCTTAAAGCTCAACATTCAGAAAACGAAGATCATGGCATCTGGTCCCATCACTTCCTGGGAAATAGATGGGGAAACAGTGGAAACAGTGTCAGACTTTATCTTTTGGGGCTCCAAAATCACTGCAGATAGTGATTGCAGCCATGAAATTAAAAGACGCTTATTCCTTGGAAGGAAAATTATGACCAACCTAGATAGTATATTGAAAAGCAGAGACATTACTTTGCCAACAAACGTCCGTCTAGTCAAGGCTATGGTTTTTCCTGTGGTCATGTACGGATGTGAGAGTTGGACTGTGAAGAAAGCTGAGCACCAAAGAATTGATGCTTTTGAACTGTGGTGTTGGAGAAGACTCTTGAGAGTCCCTTGGACTGCAAGGAGATCCAATGAGTCCATTCTAAAGGAGATCAGTCCTGGGTGTTCATTGGAAGGACTGATGCTAAAGCTGAAACTCCAATACTTTGGACACCTCATGCAAAGAGTTGTCTCATTGGAAATGACTCTGATGCTGGGAGGGATTGGGGGCAGGAGAAGGGGACAACAGAGAATGAGATGGCTGGGTGGCATCACCATCTTGATGGACATGCGTTTGAGTGAACTCTGGGAGTCGGTGATGGACAGGGAGGTCTGGTGTGCTGAGATTCATGGGGTCACAAAGAACTGGACACGACTGAGTGACTGAACTGAACTGTACATGAATTATTAATTTTACCAGTGCCCAGGTGATATTCTAATCATTTCAACTCCAATTGCCCTCTTACCCCTTTATTTAACGTTTCTATGTATCTTAATTCTGCAATAGCTTTCCTGGTGTTTCAACTGGTAAAGTATCTGCCTGTAATATGGGAGACCTGGGTTCAATCCCTGGGTTGGAAGGTTCACTGGAGAAAGGAATGGTTATACTGGCCTGTATACTGTATACTGGCCTGGAGAATTCCATGGACTGCATAGTCAATGGAGTTGCAGAGTCGGTCAAGACTGAGTGATTCACTTCACTTTAGATATACAAATGACCTTAGTCTTACTCTGTTAACATAAATACACTTGCCCACATATTTTCACTTACTCCTACTCTTCATTCCTTTCTATAACTCATTTTCAACTTCAAATTTTCTATTTGAAGACTTCTCTTTGTATTTCAATAAATGCAGATCTGATGGAAATGAGATCTTTCAATTTTGTGTGTCTGTAAATGTCTAAGTCGCTATCATTTTTGTGGATATTTTCAATGAGTATAAAGTTCTAAGTTGGCAGAATATTTTTTCCCTTAGCGTGTTAAAGATCAGTCAGTTCAGTTTCTAGTCATGTCCTACTCTTTGTGACCCCATGGACTGCAGCATGCCAGGCCGCCCTGTCCATCACCAACTCCCGGAGTTTACTCAAACTCATGTCCATTGAGTTGGTGATGCCATCCAACCATCTCATCCTCTGTCGTCCCCTTCTCCTCCCACCTTCAATCTTTCCCAGCATCAGGGTCTTTTACAATGAGTCACTTCTTCACATCAGATGGCCAAAGTATTGACGTTTCAGCATCAGCATCAATCCTTCTAATGAATATTCAGGACTGATCTCCTTTAGGATGGACTCGTTAGATCTCCTTGCAGTCCAAGGGACTCTCAAGGGTCTTCTCCAACACCACAGTTCAAAAGCATTAATTTTAGGCACTCAACTTTTATAGTCTAACTCTCACATCCATACATGACTACTAGAAAAACCATATCTTTGACTAGATGGACGTTTGTTGGCAAAGTAATGTCTCTGCTTTTTAATATGCTGTTAAAGATAGCCATCACATTATTTTTCAGCTTCCATTGTTTCTATTGAAAAGTCAGCCAATAGTTTTACTGTTGCTTCTTTGAAGGTAATGTGTCCCTTTCCCCGCTGGTTGCCATTGATATCTTCTCTTCGCCTTTTGCCTTAAACAATTTCAGTAAGATGTGGTAGGTATAATTAAATTATTTGTATTTATTTTGGTTTGGATTTGTAGTATTTCTTAAATATATGGCTTGGAGGGGAGAAGGCAATGGCAACCAACTCCAGTACTCTTGCCTGTAAAATCTCACAGAGGAGCCTGGTAGGCTGCAGTCCATGGGATCGTGAAGAGTCAGACACGACTGAGTGACTTCACTTTCACTTTTCACATTCATGAATTGGAGAAGGAAATGGCAACCCACTCCAGTGTTCTTGCCTATAATCCCAGGGATGGCGGAGCCTGGTGGGCTGCCGTCTTGGGGTCACACAGAGTCAGACACGACTGAAGCGACTTAGCAGCAGCAGGGATTGGAGGTCTTTCATCTGTTTTGGACAATTCTCAATTATTCCTCTTATATACTGTTGTTGTTCAGTTGCTAAGTCATGTCTGATTCTTGGCAATCCCATGAACTGCAGCATGCCAGGCTTCCCTATCCTTCACTATCTCCCAAAGCTTGCTCAAACTCATGTCCACTGAGCTGGTGCAGCCATTCAATTATCTTATCCTCTGTTACCTACTTCTTCTCCTGCCTTCAATCTTTCCCAGCATCAGGGTCTTTTCTAACGATTTGGCTCTTTGCATGCATATCTTATATATTGCTTCTGCTATTCTCCTCCTCTTCCTCTTCTGGGATTCCCATTTCATCTATATTAGACAATTATATAATATTTCGTATATCTTATTAATTGTTCTGTAGTTTTCATTCTTTTTTCTCTTCATGCTTCAACCTGGGTATTTTCTAATGACCTAGTCTAACCTAATGCTTTCTTTTGTAATTCTTCCAATTTGCTGTTAATGTCATTATTCGGTTCTTAAATCTTGTTACTGCATTTTTCAGTTCTATATTTTTCACTTGACTTTTGGGTTCCATTTCTTGGGTGCATTTTCCATTTGTCATTTATTTTTTCCACTGTTTTAGTTTTAATACATTATTTAAACATGTGTGTTTGATAACACTGATAAATGGCTCACTTGCCTTTTCCCCTGATTACCTTTTTGGTATAGCTGGTAATTTTATTGAATGCTAAACATTTTGTATTAATTGTAGAGGTTCTAGATGATTTTATATTACTCCAGAGAATTTTTACTCTATCCTCTGGATAATTACCTTAATCTAGTCAGGAGTCCAGGTTGCAGTTTTCATAAACCTTGGTCTACATCTGGTTCACACTCATTCTTAGGATATAGTTCTCTAAGGGCCCAAATGTGGCTGATGGAGACTGAAATTAAATTTTTATTTCCTCAGGCCCATGAAACTGCTCAATATTCCACTCTGGTTTTGGGTAGTTTTGTACTTAGGTTCTTAAATTCTTTCCCTACATTATTTAAGGATTCAGAATCATGAAGTAATTCACACTTCTTTATGCCATGCTTATAACCAAGATTTCACTTCCTCAGCTGTGAATGATGTTGGCAGTGTCAGCGTCGCTCTATGATCGTAATTCCTACACTGCATACCTTCCGCCCCAGTTCTGGAAACAGCATTCCTTTCATTTGCCCATTTACAGTTGGAAGTAGTAAAGTCTTCCCACTGTTGCCAGTCTCAGGATGCTTCACCCTCTGTTCTTTGTCACCCTCTGTTCTTTGTCACCTTAAATCATGCCCACATCCCTTAAATTCCACATTCATAAAAATATCTTTAGCTAAATTCATGAAGAATGTTATCCTTTGTCTTCCAGTTTCTGACTGGTACAATATGTAACTTCCCAAAACATAAGAACTGTTACTCTGAAGTATTAGTTAATAAAAAAAAAAATCAGCAATCTTATATAAAATTTGTGCTTTAACTGGATGTTCTAAGATATATTGAAGATTTGTTATCAATAAATCTGATTCTTAGAATATACCAGTAAAAGGGCTGCCTATATGAAATGAATAAAAGAGAAATTTTATTCAAATTATTTTTTTGCTTGAGCTAATCCATGAAGTTTAAGCATTGGCTTGAATAAGATATCTAATTCCTTTCTGCTTCATCTTCTTTTGATAAATATATGAAACTGTTTAGAGAGCCCTTTCACCAGCATCCTCCTTGACCATTAGATATTTACATATCATAAAGAGAATGAACAACATGCTGAATATTTTCAAAGGCAATGTCTGCATCCCTCAAAAAAAGTTATTCAAAATGTGTTGCATAAATGTTATATTCTAGTCTCCCCAGATAGAAATCTTGGTGTCAATCAAAGGTTCCTGCAATTTATTACCTACCAATTAAGTTACTTCCCCATTTGAAAACTTTTATGCTACCCTTGAGAGAAATTTCAGTGTTCTCTCTATCACAACAGATTGCTTTTTAAATTAAGACATATGCCATACTTTATAAGAACTTACAATCTAGGATACTAGATAATAATGACTAATAAAATCAGAATATGCGTAAGATTTAAATTATTAGGTATAAACTTAAGTTTCCAGCAGCCAAGGAAAGAGTCCAGGGAAGGTCAACTGAGTATGACATGGGATTTGAATACTCATAAACATGAGAATAATTTCTACCTTCTTGAGAAATAGCATGAATACATATCTTGACCAAAGTCACTTAGAAATTTCAGTGGCAAAGTGGAGTTTAAAAAGAACTAATAATCATATATCTAGCCATTCAACAAGTCCTTTGAGCTGTACTTCCTCTCATTTGATCTAATACTTCATAGTACCTTTTTGCTAGAGAAATGAACTCTCACACATAGACTGTCTAGGGTTAGTTCTTTGCTATTAAATCTTTGGAAGGGGAGTAAGCATAAAAGAGTTTCTAGGATTGCAGTGTGAAGTTCTTAAGCTCCATTGTTTTTGAGTCTTACTCTTCTTACAGAGTCTGTCTCTATTTCATCAAAGAGTTATTTGTGGAAAGGAAAAGAAAGTGTGATGAAAAGAGAGAAATGAATTTCACAGGGTCCAAATTATCCATTTAGGCTTCAAGGTAAAAGCACTAGGCAAGAGGATTCTCTTCTGGTACCAAAAATAGAGAAACTTTGTGAGAAGTCAAGTCCTCCAGGGTTCAGAGGCCTCAAAGCAGCACCATCAGCTTCCATTTGCCACCTTTAAGGAATTACAGAAAGTGCAGAGAACAATTTAATTCTAGACATAGGACCTCAGATAACCTCAGATACACAGATGACACCACCCTTATGGCAAAAAGTGAAGAGGAAATAAAGAGCCTCTTGATGAAAGTGAAAGAGGAGAGTGAAAAGGCTGGCTTAAAACTCAACATTCAAAAAATGAAGATATCATCCAACCCCATCACTCAATGGCAAATAGATGGGAAAACAATGGAAGCAGTGACAGACTTTATTTTCTTGGGCTCCAGAATCACTGTTGTCCCCATGTTGACTGTAGCCATGAAGTTAAAAGATTCTTGCTCCTTGGAAGAAAAGCTATGACCAACCTATACAGAGACATTACTTCACCAACAAATGTCCATCTAGTCAAAGCTATGGTTTTTCCAGTAGTCATGTATGGATGTGAGAGTTGGACTATAAAGAAAGCTGAGTGCTGAAGAACTGACACTTTTGAACTGTGGTGTTGGAGAAGACTCTTGAGAGTTCCTTGGACAGCCTGGGGATCCAACCAGTCCATCCTAAAGGAGATCAGTCCTGAACATTCATTGGAAGGACTGATGCTGAAGCTGAAATTCCAATACTTTGACCACTTGATGCAAAGAATGGACTCATTTGAAAAGACCCTGATGCTGGGGAAGATTAAAGGCAGGAGGAGAAGGGGATGACAGAGGATGAGATGGCTGGATGGCATCACTGACTTGATGGACATGAGTTTGAGTAAAGTTCGGCAGTTGGTGATGGATAGGGAAGCCTGGCGTGCTGCAATCCATGGGGTTGCAAAGAGTCAGAAATGACTGAGCAACTGAACTGAACTGATAAGACCTGAAGGGCTTCCCTTGTGGCTCAGCTGATACAGAATCTGCCTGCAGTGTGGGGGACCTGGGTTTAGTCCCTGGGTTGGGAAGATCCCCTGGAGAAGGGAAAGGCAACCCATTCCAGTATTCTGGCCTGAAGAATTCCATGGACTATATAGTTCATGGGGTCACAGAGTCAGACGGGACTGAGCAACTTTCACTTTCTATAGGACCTGAACATCAGAGGGCCCAGAAATAACCTGAGCATGGTGGCAGGAAGAGTCTCTTGAGGAGAGGTGGATCCCTGACTATGAAAAATTGTTATTTTGGTGCCAGAGCCAATCAGAACAAAATAAAAAGTACCATGTCTTTCCTTCTTTCCAAAGGAAAAACTTAGGATGAGGTGGAAACAGGCACTGGGAGCATATGTGTTTGTGTGTGTGTGTGTGTGTGTGTGGAATTACTCCAAACCATACAATTTAATCATACTCAGTTCAATTTAGTCGCTCAGTCGTGTCTGACTCTTTGCGACCCCATGAATCACAGCACGCCAGGCCTCCCTGTCCATCACCAACTCCTGGAGTTCACTCAAACTCATGTCCATCGAGTTGGTGATGCCATCCAGCCATCTCATCCTCTGTTGTCCCCTTCTCCTCCGGCCCCCAATCCCTCCCAGCATCAGAGTCTTTTCCAATGAGTCAACTCTTTGCATCAGGTGGCCAAAGTATTGGAGTTTCAGCTTTAGCATCAGTCCTTCCAATGGATTGAAGGCAGACACCGAGGACTGATCTCCTTTAGAATGAACTGGTTGGATCTCCTTGCAGTCCAAGGGACTCTCAAGAGTCTTCTCCAACACCACAGTTCAAAAGCATCAATTCTTCGGCGCTCAGCCTTCTTCACAGTCCAACTCTCACATCCATACATGACCACAGGAAAAACCATAGCCTTGAGTAGTTGGACCTTAGTCAGCAAAGTAATATCTCTGCTTTTCAATATGCTATCTAGGTTGGTTATAACTTTCCTTCCAAGGAATAAGCGTCTTTTAATTTCATGGCTGCAATCACTATCTGCAGTGATTTTGGAGCCCCGAAAGATAAAGTCTGACACTGTTTCCACTGTTTCCCCATCTATTTCCCATGAAGTGATGGGACCAGATGCCATGATCTTTGTTTTCTGAATGTTGAGCTTTAAGCCAACTTTTTCACTCTCCTCTTTCACTTTCATCAAGACGCTTTTTAGTTCCTCTTCACTTTCTGCCATAAGGGTGGTGTCATCTGCATATCTGAGGTTATTGATATTTCTCCAAGCAATCTTGATTCCATCTTAATCATACTAGGTAACATTAATTACTCTTCTGGGCCTCATTTAATTTTTGAAACCATACCCTCACATGTAGTAGGTACTATTATAATTACAGAGGGGCAGAATAGTGGTTCAAGTGGCAAATCTACCACTTTGGGCTATAAAGTCATAGTAAGTTACTTAGCCAATCTATGCTTATTTTTTTTTCTTTGAAATGGAAATAATAATATCAGCAATACTAATAACAATGATAAAAAATAGTATTAGCAAGTCACTTAACACAGTAATTCCACCCAGTAGAGAAGTAGTTCTAATTGTGTGTTAGACACTTGCTCTTTTAACCATCTGGCATTTCTATTAATCTTTTTCCCATGGAGATGCATTCAGTGAGAAGAGAGAAGAAGGAGGTTTCTCTTCAATACTCCCAACAGAGGGTAAAGGGAGAAATAGAAAAAGCCTTTCCTGCATCATGCCCAATGCTTTGTTGAATTATCAGGGTCTAGAAACCACTCAGAAAAGGGTTTTATGTTGCTTTGGTAATAGGAAAAGTTATGGTAATAATGATGCCACATCATTGTCTTAAATAGGAGGCAGACATAGAATTTGGAAGCAGGGAATTAAACAAGGCAGCTCTGTTGTGGGCTCATGAATTCCCATTTACAGCCGTGCCCTCAGGCACCCACTTGACCCTTTGGCATTCCTTGGAGGACATGGAAATGTCAGCCAGCAGCCTCAGGTCATTATTCCTGACACAGATTTCATTCCATTTCCAATAATCTTAGTGAAGTTTCCAGCTTTCCCCCACAAGCATCACATGTCCATCAGTACCACAACATGCATCTGAGTATAAGCCATAGCAAAGAGATGGCAAACAGGTCATATTTAAATTTTTCTTTCCATATTGACAAATGACATAGGACTCCTATGGGTGTACATTTGACACCCTCATGAATACAAAATGAATTTATTATGATTAGTGCTTTCACCTAGAATATGACATTAATTCACAATGATTGATGGGCTACTTAAAATAACGTAGTAACCTTTTCCTAAGGTGGCTAGGTGACCCCACATCGACTTCATTAGTAATATTCCCTGAACTGTATTTATGTAAATGGAAAAAAAAAATCATAAGGCTACTTTATCCTTTACAGTCAAGCACAACTCTCAATGTAACTACATCTTATGCAAACCAAAATACAGTTTTATTTCATTCCTGAGTATTTGACAATGTTTTATTTCCACTCTTGGAAAATAAGCACTTGCAACTGAAGAAAATGCTCATGAAGTATCATTAAAAATATGTAATGATTAAATTTAAATCATACTAACAACAGCTATTTACACCACTTGTTCTGTCAAAAACTATTGCTTCATTCTGTCTTGGATAAATCAATGGTGAGTCTTGCTCAAAAGATTAGACTGATGTTTTCATTCATGCATGTGTTATATATTTAAGAAAAAATAAAACCTCAGGTCATTTAATATGGATTCTTAATCATTTCTTTGAGCTAAAATATATGATTAAAAGAAATCCCTGCCCCTATGCTCTTGCTGTTGATTGGTATTTAGAAACTGCTGAATAGCTAAGGGTTTGAATTTAAATGTTTTTTTTAAAAAATACACACAGAAAATTAACTGGGAAGCCACATAAAACTGGGTTCTCATTCCTTTTCTACTGTTTTTTTTTTTTTTTCAATGTGGTACTTCTCACTGCCTAATTATTCACCTACTTAGGATGTTACAAACATGCATCCCACTTTCTAGTATGATTTTGATTTTGATCTAAAGAACAAAGTGAAGTTTACATGAAAAGGGAAATAAACAAGCCATGACACATTGGAACAAGAAAACATAATGCACAAGACATCAGCAAGGACAAAGGCTTGCCTTTCTCAATTGTATTCTGCCTAAAAACAGATTTCTATCACAAATAATACAAACACTCTCCACATACAGCTTATAATGCAAATTGAGGTTTGATAACTCAGCTACAATCCATGGGGTCACAAAGAGTCGGACACGACTGAGTGACTAACACACACACACACACACACAACACAGAGTTGTATGGAGAAGGAAATGGCAACCCACTCCAGTACTATTGCCTGGAGAATGACATGGACAGAGGAGCCGGGTGGGCTACAATCTATGGGTCGCAAAGAGTCAGACATGACTGAGTGACTAACCCACACGCACACCTCAGCTGGAAGGGTGGACTTATGGAAGGTAACAAAACCAAAATATGCCAGTTAGCACACCCAACTTGGGAGAAAACACATCGTTCTTTAGTGAAGTTGCATGGATTAGGAGTTGGAAAATTAGCTACTCCATCCACACTATCCCTTGAATAGTGTGACCTTGAAAAGTCATTTAAAGTAGTTGTGCCTCAGTTTCATTTCATTTATATTTGTAATATCATCTCTTTCATTCCTCAGATTTATGTTGAGGAACAAATAAGATACTGTATATGGAAATATTTTTTAAAATGCAAAGTAAAAAACAAAACCAAACATTATAAAATGCTATTTAACCTCTTGTTATAGTATAACATAGGAATCTAACATACATACCAGAAGCAACAGGAATTGCAAACAAGTATTTGCAACCATCCAAAAAAATACTAAGGGCTTTTATAGGTACTGCTGCTGCTGCTGCTGCTGCTGCTGCTAAGTCGCTTCAGTCATGTCCAACTCTGTGCTACCCCAGAGACGGCAGCTCACCAGGCTCCCCCATCCCTGGGATTCTCCAGACAAGAACACTGGAGTGGGTTGCCATTTTCTTCTCCGATGCATGAAAGTGAGAAGTGAAAGTGAAGTCGCTCAGTCATTTCTGACTCCTAGCGACCCCAAGGACTGCAGCCTACCAGGCTCCTCGGTCCATGGGATTTTCCAGGCAAGAGTACTGGAGTTGGTTGCCATCGCCTTCTCCTTATAGGTACTGAAAGGGATACAAATAGAAATTGGCCATGACTAGAAGAACAGTGAAGACATAAAGATCAGTAGTGGTAAGTAGCTGTGATGAGTAAAATATATATAATCTTTTGAAAAAAGTGAAAGTGAAAGTCACTCAGTCATGTCAGACTCTTTGTGACCCCATGGACTATACAGTCCATGGAATTCTCTAGGCCAGAGTACTGCACTGGGTAGCCTATCCCTTCTCCAGCAGATCTTTCCAACCCAGGAATCTAACCGGGGTCTCCTGCATTGCACATGGATTTTTTTACCAACTGAGCTATCAGGGAAGCCCAGGAAATTGCCTATAACAGCTCAAAGAAAAATCAGAAAGCCTTGTAGAAGAAACTTTACTAATGCTAGGCCTTAAAGAATGATAGAATTTAGATGTGAAGAGATGCGGAGACAAGTCTTCTAAGCAGAGAGAAACAGTATGAGATGCCGGCACCAAAACTGTGATTCCTCTAACATGGGGAAACTGCAAGGGGGTCTATTAAGCTCTTGTTCAGAATGAGTGAGGGAAATGTTGGGGAAATATTCCATGGTAATGTTTATTGTGTGGATCACAACAAACTGTGGAAAATTCTTAAAGAAATGGAAATACCAGACCACCTGACATGCCTCTTGAGAAATCTGTATGCAAGTCAAGAAGCAACAGTTAGAACTGGACATGGAACAGACTGGTTCCAAATGAGGAAAGGAATACATCAAGGCTGTATATTGTCACCTTGCTTATTTAACTTATATGTAGAGTACATCATGAGAAATGCTAGACTGGATGAAGCACAAGCTGGAATCAAGATTGCCAGGAGAAATGTCTAAAACTTCAGTTATGCAGATGGTACCACACTTATGGCAGAAAGCAAAGACTAAAGAGCCTCTTGATGAAAGTGAAAGAGGAGAGTGAAAAAGTTGGCTTAAAACTCAACATTCAGAAAACTAAGGTCATGGCATCTGGTCCCATCACTTCATGGCAAATAGATGGGGAAAAAATGGAAACAGTGGCAGACTACTTTTTTGGGCTCCAAAATCACTACAGATGGTGACTGCAGCCATGAAATTAAAAGACACTTGCTCCTTGGAAGAAAAGTTATGACCAACCTATATAGCATATTAAAAAGCAGAGACATTACTTAGCCAACAAAGGTCCATCTAGTCAAAGCAATGGTTTTTCCAGTAGTCATGTATGGATGTGAGAGTTGGACTATATAGAAAGCTGAGCACCTAAGAACTGATGCTTTTGAACTGTGGTGTTGAAGAAGACTCTTGGGAGTCACTTGGACTGCAAGGAGATCCAACCAGTCCATCCTCAAGGCAATCAGTCCTGAATATTCATTGGAAGTACTGATGCTGAAGCTGAAACTCCAAAGCTTTGGCCACCTGATATGAAGAAGTGACTCATTTGGAAAGACCCTGATGCTGGGAAAGATCAAAGTTGGGAGGAGAAGGGGATGGCAGAGAATAAATTGGTTGGATGGCATCACTGATTCAATGGACTTGAGTTTGAGTAAGCTCTGGGAGTTGATGTCGGACAGGGAAGCCTGGTGTACTGCAGTCCGTGGGGTCACAAAGAGTTGGACACGACTGAGTAACTGAACTGAAATGAATATTTATTGAATGTATGCTATAAGCCAGGGCTTCCCTGGTAGCTCAGATGGTAAAGAATCCATCTGCAATGTGGGAGACTGGACTCAAACCCTGGGTTGGGAAGATCCCCTGGAGAAGGGAATGGCTACCCACTTTAGTATTCTTGCCTGGAGAATTCCATAGAGAGAGGAACCTGGCTGACGACAGTCCATGGGGTTGCAAAGAATCTGTCAGGACTGATCAACTTTCACAGGGCTATAAGCCAATCACTGTTCAACATGCTAGGGAAAGAGCACTTATGAAAACAGACCAAATCACTACCCTGGGGCAGGGGTGGCAGGGGGACATGGGGGCTGACATTCTAGGGGGTATAAATTTACGCCGCAAAATGTCTCTAGTTCATAATCAATGTCCACAACAGCCTTCTCCATGATTATTCTCCTTCTCCTAGACTAGCCAAAGTAAGCACACATACAGATACACACATTCATGTAAACTCTAAAATTTGGAGGGTCACAACTAATGTCCAAGACACAGAATTCTGATTTTGAGAAAACAAGGTGTTTCTAAAAATTCGGTGGGGGGAAAATAAGGAAAAGAGTCCAAAATGCGGTGAAGAGAAGGAATTTCCCCAGTGGTTTTCAACACTCTATGCATATTAGAATCATCTGGGGAGCTCTAAAAAATAATATCCCATTTCTGGGCTCTGACTCCAGAACAATTAAATCAGAATCTCTGGAGGTTGGATCCAGACATCATTATTCTTAAAGTTCTTCAGGTAATTCAAATATGCAGGCAGAAGAGAAACCATTGAAGTAATCAATACTCTGAAGAACGGTCTCACCTGTTTTTTTTTTTTGGCTTTACAGTTAAGTAAGTGGATAGATAACTTGCATGGCCTAAATCTTCTATTATAATTCAGTCAGCAAAGTCACAGAATTTGCCGAGGAAAAAGTTATCAGCTTTTAGAACAGTTGAGAGAAAGCCTGACAAAGTGAAAAAGACAGTCATAGGGAGAATTATTTGGAGGAAACACTGAAGTTAAGTGGGGAGAAGTTGAGATGCAAATATAATATCCTAGATTTGAGCCTTGGCTTCACAGCTGACTTTGTGATTTTTCTCATCTATTTGAACTTTTATTTTCCATGTATAAAACTGAACAATATAACAAAATCCTTCCTTTCGCCTTTCAGGGCTCTGTTGAGAGTCAAGGTAGAAAGCATTAGTGAAAGTGTACTGTAAACTAAAAAATCCTAACACAGATTTGAGAGATTATGTCCTGACTGAAGCAACATCAGCAAAAATATTAGTCCTGTGAACAATGCCTTTACTATGCATTTAGACACAGTATATAAAACCAATCCTATTAGATGTACACTTAGTAATTAAAGTCATTTTCTTTCTCCGCAAGATACCCATGCTATATGTTTTACTAGTTAAGATTCCTCTACAAAAGTCCCACTGAAAATCCTCACTAATGATGGAAGGAAACAAAAACTAAAAATCAACTGTTAACAATCCTGATCAGATTATGCTAACGTAGCTTGAAACCAAGTAAGGTGGCTGAGGAAAGGAAACATAGGGACAAAAGAAAGCCTTAATATAGGAAGAAAGTACTAAATCTCACTGACAGAAGATAAACTTCTTGGGCACCAAGGCAATGAAAACGGTGTTGATCTATGTGTCCACAGATGTGGCTCCAGGGTGTAATCTGTCCAGTTGCTCAATATCAGGACAGCCACATGGGCACCACCTCAGGAAAGATAAATAGGAAACCTCTTAGTCAGTGAGATAAACACAATTGCTCCTGCTAGTTCTTACATAGAAAGCCTGCTGATTGTCACTGCTGGACAGAGGAAGTGCTATTGAAATATTCTGAGGCATAGAGAGTAAAAGATCAAAAGGGTGATGGGGTGCAGAGAGACAAAGTTTTGTTTGTATCAATTCTCTCAAGTTGGATAAGGCCATCCCACTGAATTTCATTGTGGAGCAAGTTACAAGGCAAAGGACAATTGGGAATGTTTTATTATATGATATGTAAAACAGGTATGTGTAATATAGGCAACTTACCCTTCAAGGTCAGGGAAGATCAGAGATATGAAAGTTTGAGAGAGAAGAAAATGGGTTGTTGGTATCTCAGCTATTGGATCAATATCCCACTCCACTCAAACCAATGGAAATCAATCCAACCTTTCTATAAAGGGTCAGTTCTTATACTAGCAGGCAGAAGGGAGGAAGGAAATCAAACCATCTTAAGAAGAGAATGTGGAAGAAAATTTATTTTAAAAATAAACACTCTGACCTTCTTAGAGCTTTCAGTCAAGCAATATGCTAAATTCAAGAAACAGCCTGAACATTTTAGAGCAAAGCCATGCCTCTGTTTTAATTATTGAAGCCAACATGTTATCATTTATTATGTATATATTTAGTCAGCAATTACAACACGCAGGCACAATCCTAGGTTCCATAAGGAAGAAAAAGGAGACTCAAACACAGAATCAACCTTCAAAGAGCTTACAGTATACTGAGATAACTCCACATAAAAAACAGCAATGTACATGGTTCAGATAGTAAAGAAACTGCCTGCAATGCAGGAGACCTGGGTTTAATCCCCGGTTGGAAAGACCTCCTGGAGAAGATAATGGCTACCCCATCCAGTATTCTTGTTTGGAGAATTCCATGGACAGAGGAGCCTGATGGGCTACAGTCCATGGGATCACAAAGAGTTGGACATGACTGAAGCAACTAAAACTTTCACTTTCACACTAGTAAATGCATACCCTAAAATAAAAATGGCCATATACAGTGAAGAGAGGGAGATTCCATCTAAAAAGTTTGATCAAGGAGGCTAAAACTTTTATTTTCTTTTATGTCGATGTAAAATTGATTCTTTATTAAAATCTCCTTGAATATCTAGTGGAATAAATATACCTTAGATTTATTCTCAAGAAATCTGTTTCTGCCTCTAGTTTCAAGAGGAGCCCAAGAAAGATTTAGAGAATAAAGATCTAGAGTGGTGTCCAGCCTCTGAGAGCAGTTCCAGACCATTTTTGACCTTTTTTTTATACTTGAGGGATTGATTACCAACTGTCCACACATGGGCTATCCATCTTAACCGGTAACTAGACATGAAATGCAAAAATTGCTGTGTGTAGATGTTTTTGTGTTTCTTATAGCTTTCCTCGAACTATTTCAAACCAGGAGCTACTTCAAGGCATTCCTCAGATCTGGAATATAGAATCAGATCAGCTCCAGAGAGAATGGGAGCCAAGTGGGCTTCCCATGGAGAGTCAGAGTTCCTCTCAAAGATAAACTACTTTCTTGCCTCGGTACTGAGAAGATATCCTTGGTCAGGGTTGTGCTTTCCCATTTTCTCTTAAAAAGAATTTGTTGAAATAATAATACCATTCTTAGGTCATATAATATGTACATATTGAAATGGTAACATTGTCCTCAGATCACATGACATTCAAATATACCACTGGTTCTAAATCAAAATGGTAAAAGCTACTGAATTTGAGAACATAATCCTAGTTTTTATCAGTGTTGGCAACCATTTGCCAGTGGACTTTTTTAATTCTATAAAGTGGGTGTTGATGGTACCCAAAGCAGGCATTAATAATTTTCACTGAAACAGAATGAATGGTAAGGAAGGAAACTAAAAACTTTGATATAATTGCAGTTTAATGTGCTTTATTGCATAAGGCTTAAGAAACCAGTCAATTTCAGTGACCAAACAACAAAATACCTAAAACCAGCTATTTATATTGTGTGTAGTTAATCATTACTTGCCTGAATTTTTCACATTCTAACCAGCTGTTTTGGCATTTTGTAGACGCAGTCTGAATAATTCCATCTATATTCCATCAGTCTTAAATTAACATGACAAGTATTTGTGTTTAGTAACATTTTCTAAAGTTGATAACTTTGTAAACAATTAGATGGTTCACTCCAGTTTCCTAAAATACAGACATTTTCAAGGTAGATTGTTCTGAGAACAACAGTTCCCTCATTTCCAAAGGGCATTACAGAAACTATAGAACTAAACTGGCTACCCTCTTTTAATTTTCAGGACTCACTTTTCAATATATCACTTAAGTGAAACATAAATGTATTTTAAATGGTTTACCTCCTTTTAGGTGCCTATCAGGAGAAATGGAAATGTCTGTTTCTACAGTTATCAAAAAATTCCTATATTTTTATTTAATTAAAAAGAGAGAGAGAAAATTGAATCATGTCACAGGCAGGTGGAAGGACACCGCAGGCAGGACTGTGTTTTCCACTGGCATCCCAGAAGATAATGAGTCCATGTCTATGGAAATTGATTCATTAATATTTCATCGAGGCAGCTTCAGAGCAATTCAAGAACTAGCTACCAGGAATTCAATCAGTGAATTCAATGAATTGTTGAGCTTAAAATACCAGGGGGTGGGGGAGGCAGCAAAAATATGCATATATTTGGCATGTGTGCATATTTACACATACTGATATGACCCATATATGCACATGAATACAGCCATACATGTTAAAACACAGCACATGCAAGACACTATTATTTCTAGGCTTAAAAATCAGTCTCACCTGCCTTTATTCTTTACTTAAGAATTTCCAAATAAAACAAAAGTTATTCAAGTTTAATATCATTCTCCTGACTTAGTACCTGATTGGAAAGCAAGTTAAAAACTGTTAGCTGCAACTTGTTCACTGGTAGTCACGTTTACCAATAAAGCCCCTTCAATCAATTGACAGCACATCAAGATGGCTCCCAAGGACCCATGCTGTGGCTCAAGAAAACCGGGGATCAAATATTTCAGGAAAAAGGACTGCTGGTGTGGGGTAGAGCAGCCAATTTACTGCACTGAGAAGGGCCAGTTAGGGGAGTAAGATTCAAATTATCATGTTGGCTAAGTAATCGGTCTTTGGGTGTCCCTAAACACCAACCTACAAATAATTTTATTTTCATTTTGGATCAATGTCTTCTAGCCCTTGTCTAACTAACCTGTATTGATGTCTTTTTAATTAAACGATGCGTGATATGCTCGCTCGGCAGTGGGGCATACTGAGTGTGCATGCTAGGAATTCCAGATAAGGTAATTATGCTATTTGTCACTGTCATGATTAATGTGTGACAGCTGTTATGACAGCTGTGCCACTGTTTTGTCACAATACTCTGTTCATCCATAACAAAATTAGCTGTCGCACTCAAAGGTACACACTTGCTGCTATTTCTTTCTGAAGTCAACAATGAGAAAATCGAGAGGGAATATTACATGAAGTCCATGACAAACAAGAAAAACATCTTTATTTTTTTTTCTTTAAATGATGATATAACCTGCCTGCACTGAAAATGCAGATAGCTCACCTCTAGCAAACAAGCTGTCACAAGGAGCCAATCCACCACTAATCTAGCTAACAAGGTCTCAGTATGTGAGGGGTTTGCTTCATAATTTGAATCTGCCTTGTCAGGCAAGCCTTTTAGATGTTACCCAAATTAGCATTGGCTGGAACTGTTACTGCTTGTCAAGGTGGAAAACTGCAAATGCAGAGTTAGAATAGGAAGTGGGAGACTGACTCACCCTTTGGGCGTCAGTCAAGTGGAGCAAAATAGGTGCCCTGCCTCCATCTCCCTCAAGACAGTTGTCCCTCCTTCCCCACAAAGCCCTGCACCCTAAACTGGGGAAGATGCTTTCAGGAGCTGTCTCCAAATAGAGATGTAAATTGTCAGATGAAGGCAGTTATTAATGTTAACCAATATTGTTTCTTACAGAGCCCTAAGACTGGACTATAAAACCACAGAAGACACTGATGTGAAGAGACAGATGGCTACAGTAATAGCGTCATTATTCTATAGCTTTGGGTGAAGTGGATACTGCATATGTTCCATAAATTTAAAAGAAAAAAGCCCACGAAGATGTCTATTCATAACAAAAAAGCAACACTGTGACATCGGAGACCCTGAGTGCAAAAGAAAGAAAATATGTCATGTCGGATATGTGTAACTAATTGAATATGGTATTTTCTCTCTTAAAAATTAAAAGGAAGATGGCTGTGGCTACTACTGTTTTGCAACAAATGATTAGTTCAATTTACTGACAATATATTTAAATTTGCCAATAACCTAATCAGCAAATATAATATGCACTTTTAACAACAACAGTTTAAATCAGGCCCATCTGCGCTGTCTCTCTCAGGCCTCTTCTCCAAAAACAGCCCTGAATTACTTCAAACAATTAGAATGATTACAAAGGAAATGTTACCTACCACCTGCTGCTGTCTCTTGGCAGTCATCAGTCAATGAAGGATTTAGAATACTTATCAACAACAACCTAAACTCCTTTTGATTTGCCCCTGATTTCTTCATATGGGAAAAGTAAATTCTTTGAAATTCAAACAAAAGATGGTAGGGATTTCAGGAGTAAAACTCACTTCAGCACATCAATCCCAGGAAGACCTTGGTGTTCATGGATTAATAAAGAATTGACTTCTCAGGACTTCCCTGGTGGTCCAGTGGCTAAGACTCCATGCTCCCAATGCAGGGGGCCCAAGTTCAATCCCTGGTCAGGGAACTAGGTCTCAGACACTGCAATTAAGAGTTCACATGCTGCAACTAAGGGTTCACATGGTGCAACTAAAGATCACACCTGTGGCAACTAAAAAAAGATACCTCATGCTGCAGCTGAGGATCCCAGGTGCTACACCAAAGACATGCCACAGCCAAATTAAAAAATAACGATAAGAAGAATTGACTTCTCTACAGATATTTGAGGGTTCCTCCTCTTTGGTTTCAAACCAGCTGGAGACAAGACTACAGATTAAGAGGCTCTTGAGTTCACCTCCTCCCATGAGCATACTAAAATCACAACTAACTGTTGAACAACCACTGATTTTTAAAAGACTAGAATCCATTTTAAAAAGATATTCTACATCTAACGACATAAGAAGAAACCATGAGAATACAGGAGGTCATGATATAGCCAAATCTTACCATATTATCTAGAAGGGCAATCCACAAACTGAAAACCAATTATATTGCAGAAATTCGCTCACAGTAGTGAGAGCTCTTAGCCCAGTGCGGACCCTCCAGCCTAGGGGTCTGGCATCAGGAGGAGGAACACCTGGAGCACCGTGCTTTGAAGGTCAGTAGGGCTTGAGTGCAGGAGTCCTGCCTTCACAGGACTGGGGGATACAGACTCTACCCTCAGTGCATTCACACAGGGTCCCATGTCCACTAGGTCCCAGGAAAAAAGCAGTGACCCCACAGGAGGCTGGGGCAGATCTACCTGTCTTGGAAGGTCTCCTAGAGATGTAGGGAGGCAACTGTAGCTCTCTCTGGAGTCATAAAAGCTGATGGCAGACTCAGCAGGGGCCTGTGTGAACTCTGGCTGGAGTCAGAGGCAGATATTTTTGGCCCCTGAAATGGAGACCTAGCTCCACTCAACCACCTGTAAGCTTTAGTGGTGGGACGCCTTAGGCCAAACAACAAACACAGGGTCGGGAACACAGCCCTACCATCAGCAGACAGGCCACCTAAAAAGAATTTCTAAGTCCACAGTCATCTCTAGACACACCCCTTGACTCAGCCCTGCCCACCAGAGGGCCAAGATCCGGCTCCACCTACCAATGGGCAGGCATCAGCACCTCCCACTAGAAGTCTACACAAACCTCTAGACCAGCCTCATCCACCAGGAGGCAGGCATTAGAAGGAAGGAAACTACCATTCTGCAGACTGCGGAACTGACCTGGGTCAGAACCTACCCTGGGACCAGCTAGCTGGCTCCTGGTCCTTGGGTGCCCAGAGGGGAGTATACTGCTGTGACACATAGGACATCCCCTACACAGGGTCACATAAATAAGTGACTACATAAAGAACTCAGGAAAAGAACAGATGCACAGAAGGAGAAGTTACAAGAAGTTTTTATCAAACAGTTAGAAAAATGCTAAAAAATCTGGTGGCATGCTTAAATGGATTTCAAATCAGGATACCTAGGCTTTATTCAACTACACTGGTTGTTTTCTCTGTGGCAGGTGTGTGAGCCCTTGATGATTCTTTTCATTTTCACTTTCTACCTCAAAGGAGAGAAGAACATTGGTTGCCTTACATTATTATTACCAAGCATATAGCACTTAGCTACTCGATCACAAAGGTTTTTGGATGAAGGAAGTGATAGCCCTTTACATGTGATAAATGCTTATGCATGAATGTTCATGCATTTACAGACAGTATCTTTGTTAACTCCATTTCCACTCATCCTGAGAACTCCCTGTTGAAAACTACCCATCTTCAAGATCCACCTTCAATGCTATCTCTTTCATGAAGCATTTGCTGAAATTTTGTCCCCATGTGTTCTTGCCCTTCCTTTCCTCGGGACTCCCACAGCACTTACTGCCTGTTTGTTTGCTTTAGTCACCAATGGTATTTGATTGTGAAAGTTGGTCTGTCACATCTGACTCTTTGTGACCCCATGGGCTATACAGTCCATGGAATTCTCCAGGCCAGAATACTGGAGTGGGTAGCCTTTCCTTTCTCCAGGGGATCTTCCCAACCCAGGGATTGAACCCAGGTCTCCCTCATTGCAGGCAGATTCTTTACCAGCTGAGCCACAAGGGATTGGGAGATGATTATTTGTGTGCATTTCTTGCCTGTGGGCTCCAAAGAGAGCAGGGCAAGATTCACTTTTTCTGAATCTTTTAACTTCTCACAGAATCTAGGATACTGTCTTACACAGAATAGGCCCTTTGGTTCATATTTACAAAGTAAATCACAATTCTTGCATAACTGAATGCTGAAGAGAGTGTTTGTGTATTGTAGTACCTGTATCAAGTGATTGTAAAGAATTTAGGAGCTATTTAATGTGAGTAACTTTGTATAATTGAAAATGAAATATTTAAACAGACAAATGCTCCCAAGTGATACCAATCAGATCACCTTTAACGTCAACCAATATACCCAGGAGGGATATCAGATTAATGGGACACCTGAAATAACCATCATAAAAAGGCCCTAATTAAAAAAAGTGTTCCAACTACAGAGATAACTTATTCTTTTCTAAAGCCAGGGAAATCTAGAAAACACCTCTCTATATATAGCTGAAAAGGCATCCATAAAATTCATAGGCGATAACAAACAGGACACAATTTTTGTTGGAGTTCTGTGGGAGTCAATTTTTGCAGAAGGCAATTACGCTGGAGGATGATTGCACTTGCAATGTTCCACAGGTCTGTGAAATTAGCAATTAAGCACAGAAGTAGCTAGAACAATAGAAATAGTGTAGATGGGCTCTATGCAGCAATGGCAAGCTAAAACTTTAGAACTCTGCAATTAGAAGATAAACTCTAGCACCAGGAACCTAAAACACCAGGATTAAACGGGGGCCAGGGTGGATGGGGGCAGAGAGAGATGTAGGAAGATCTAAAAATGATGCATAATTAGTGGCAGGTAGAAAGAAGAGGGGGGGATTCCCTGGAAGCTTAGACTGTCAAGAATCTGCCTACAAGGCAGGAGCTTGCCCTGTGTGCTAACTTGCTCCACTCGTGTCCACCTTTTTGTGACCCTATGAACTGTAGCCTGCCAGGCTCTTCTGCCAATGGTATTCTCCAGGCAAAAATACTGGAGTGGGTTGCCGAGCCCTACTTCAAAGGATCTCCCTGCATCTCTTTCGTCTAAACTGCGTTGGTAGGTGGGATCTTTACCACTAGTGCCACCTGGGAAGCCCACAGTACTGCTCTGTAACATCCCTGGTCACACAATGCTGTGATCACTCACCCAGAGCCAGGCATCCTGGAACACAAAATCAAGTTGGCCCCACTACGAACAATGCAGGTGGAGGAGATGGAATTTCAGCTGAGCTATTTCAAATCCTAAAAGATATTGCTGTGAAGATGCTGCACTCAATATGCCAGCAAATTTGGAAAACTCAGTAGTGGCCACAGGACTGGAAAAGGTCAGTTATCATTCCAATCCCAAAGAAAGGCAATGCCAAAGAATGCTCAAACTACTGCACAGTTGCACTCATCTCACACGCTAGTAAAGTAGTGCTCAAAATTCTCCAAGCCAGGCTTCAACAGTACATGAACTGTGAACTTCCAGATGTTCAACCTGGATGTAGAAAAGGCAGAGGAACCAGAGATCAAATTGCCAACATCCACTGGATCATCGAAAAAGCAAGAGTTCCAGAAAAACATCTACACCTGCTTTATTGACTAGGCCAAAGCATTTGACTGTGTTGATCACAACAAACTGTGGAAAATTATTAAAGCTTTGGGAATACCAGACCGCCTGACCTGCCTCTTGAGAAACCTATATGCAGGTCAAGAAGCAAATGTTAGAACTGGACATGGAACAACAGACTGATTCCAAATCAGGAAAGGAGTACATCAAGGCTGTATATTGTCACCCTGCTTATTTAACTTATATGCAGAGTACATCATGTGAAATGCTGGGCTGGATGAAGCAAAGCTGGAATCAAGATTGCTGGGAGAAGTATCAATAACCTGAGATATGCATATAACACCACAATTATGGCAGAAAACAAAGAAGAACTGAAGAGCCTCTTGATGAAAGAGAAAGAGGGGAGTGAAAAAGTTGGCTTAAAACTCAACATTCAGATAACTAAGGTCATGGCATCTGGTCCCATCACTTCATGGGAAATAGATGGGGAAACAATGGAAACAGTCTGACAGATTTTTTTTTGGGGGGGGGGCCTCCAAAATCACTGCAGATGGTGCCTGCAGCCATGAAATTAAAAGACGTTTGCTCCTTGGAAGGAAAGTTATGACCAACCTAGACAGCATATTACAAAGCAGAGACATTACTTTGCCAACAAAGGTCTGTCTAGTTAAGGCTATGGTTTTTCCAGTAGTCATGTATGGATGTGAGAGTTGGACTATAAAGAAAGCTGAGTGCCTAAGAATTGATGCTTTTGAACTGTGGTGTTGGAAAAGACTCTTGAGAGTCCCTTGGACTGCAGGGAGACCCAACCAGTCAATCCTAAATGCAATTAGTCCTGAATATTCATTGGAAGGACTGATGCTAAAGCTGAAACTCCAATACTTTGGACACCTGATGGTGGGAAAGATTGAAGGCAGGAGGAGAAGGGGGTGACAGAGGATGAGATGGTTGGATGACATCTCTGACTCAATGGATATGAGTTTGAGTAAGCTTCGGGATTTGGTTATGGACAGGGAGGCCTGGCATGCTGCAGTCCATGGGATCACAAAGAGTCAGACATGACTGAGGGACTGAACTGAACTGAACTGAACATCCCTGGAGAAGGAAATGACAATCCATTCCAGTATTCTTCCCCGGAGAAGTCCGTGGACAGGGGAGCCTGCCTGGCTATATAGTCTATGGCATCGCAAAGAGTTGGACAGTTCTGAGCCACCTATACTTTCACTTTTCATGAAGAGGACCCAATTTATATCTGTCCGACATTAGGCAGAATTCTTTCTGGTTAGGGAGAATCAATAAGTACCAGAACCCAATGAACTTAACCTTTAATTTTGTTCATTTTAGTTAACTTGTTAGTAACCTGAACATTTTATCTCATTGTGAGGGCTGGGTTTTCTTCCTGAAAGTCACTCTTTTAATACATACCATGCTAAACTTTTGTAACACTTCCAATAAAGCCTCTAGTTCTGGGGACTTTTGTTTCCACTTAATATTGAGAGGGTTCCCTTCTTACCCTCAGAGCAATAATACCTTGGGTCCACCATCTTAGTCCAGTGATTCTCAGACTTTCCTGCACATTGGAATAATCTAGGGAATTTTAAAAAATACTTATCTGTAGAATCCCACCTGCAGATATTCTGACTTGATTGGTCAACAATCCAGATTGGATACTGCTTGTTCTAGAAGCTCTGTAGGGAATTCTAATTTATAGCCAATGTTGGAAACTATTCTTAAAGCTGAATGCCTTTTAACCATTCACGTATATACAAACCATTTGGAGATTTTGTTGAAATGCAGATATTGATTCAGTGAAGTTGGAGGGTGGAGTCTGACATTTCCAATAAGCTTCTTTGTAATGCTGATACTCGTGATCTACAGACAACAATTGAATAGAAGTTATCTGGATGATTCTCACTCCCACAAGTAAATGTCTATTTTGTTGCCCACATTTGGGATTTATGGCAACAATTAAATGCACAATTTTATGTTTATGGTCATAGTCAGACATTCTTTCAAATTATACCCCAACTAAATCTGAGTGCCCATAGTTATGGGCACAATTAAAGTAATAAGGAAAGGAAACTGGGGAGAGGATGCCTTAAAAATAAAGATTTGTAGATATGCACTTATACTCATGTTCCCTTCATCAGAAGTGGTTTGCTTTCTTAATGAGTTGGTTTGTTTTTCTTTTTTGAGTTCAGTTAGAAACATAGATTCTTTCCCTACACATATGCAGGACACTATAACACACATTATTTTATTTGATTGCAATCATGTTTCAGTATTATGTGACAGTTCTATTGTATTACAGAATAGAAAATTAACCTGATGGTGTATTGGTATGGATTTTTGGAACAATCCCATCAATTCCCAATCTTGATTTAAGATATTCCTCCTTTGACCACTAGATTTCTCTTAAATATAAAGACAGAAAAATGCAAGTAAACTTTCAAAAAAATGCCCATTGATGATTAAGAGAATTTCAGAGATATGATTTTAATGGACATAACTTTTGTAAATTTCTTTTTTGCATAAGGAGAATGAGGAGGCACATGGGGAAATATGCTCATCTGGTCACCACTTCAGAAGAGAATGAAAAGAAATGTCTTTCATGTTTCATACCACTCGTATACTAGCATTACCCTTCCTCTAGGGACCCATGGGCCAAATCTGGGTTCAGTGCCTCTTTTGTACAGCCCACAAGCTAAGAATGGCTTTTGTTTTTTGAAGTGGTGAGGAAAAAATTAAAAAGAAAAATAATGCTTAATGATGTGAAAGTCATATGAAATTCAAATTTAAGTGTCCATAAACAAAGTTTTATTGGGACACAGACGTGCTCATCTGCTTGTGTGCTGAGGCTGCTTTGTGCTACAACAGCAGAGTTGAACATTTGAGACAGAGACCATGTTGCCAACCAAGCCTAAAATATATCTTTCTCTGGCTCTTTATGGAAAAAGCTTGTTGACTCCTACTCTAGAGATACGCTCATTTTTATTCATTCTTACTTGAAATCGAAGATGTGTTTTGTTTCACAGATTATATTGTGTTTTAAAATGTTGCTGCTTTATCCTGTGTGCCCATGCAAGTGTGTGTGTGTGTGTATGTGTGTGTGTGTATGAGTGAAAGTAAACAAATATATACACACTCATTCATTTTATTCTGCCTTCTCACTTCTGCTTTGACAATCAGGAAGTCTGAGCAGCATCCACTTCAGAATCAACTCTATTTGCTTTCCCTGTACACAAAAAATGGAGTTCTTTAAAAAGGGAACCAAAGCTTAAAAGTAAAAACAATCACCTTTTCTTATTTCATGTTGCCTATTCTGGCCCGGCTCCTAGAAGCTGGGGTCTCAAACATATGCTACAACTTTTCTCCTCGGCTTCTGTGCGGAGAGCATTCCAAAAGGGAACAGACCTTTCTCTTGTTTCAATTTTCTATCAAAAAGTCTTGTGGCCAGGAAATAGAAAATATTAGAATCTCTGAGCACATATTAGAGAGAACTGGGATAACAAGTTAAACCGACAGAAAGGATTTTCTTGGTTGTTTTTGTTTTTTAAATTTAAACAAAAAGCAGTCAGATTATTAGCCTTGATAAAGAAGAAAAATTTCTATTTTTCTTTCCTCTAGGAAATGGCAGTATAAAAAGAATACCTTCTGGACATGCATGAAAGCAAAGGGGAGAGGAAAAAGAAGGAATAAACACCTCAAGCTTTCATGTTACTTGTAAGAGTTTGTAGATGGAGCTATACAGATAACATATATGTTAAAGGCGCTGAGTTTCAGAAGGGACATTCATTTCTTTTGCAAAGATATTCTGGAACTATAACTAAATGACTTAGGAGAGAAAGACATAAAGATGCTAAGATTCTGGAACCTTCAACAGCGGCATGGAGAGGCTGTGGAAGAAGGAAAGTGAAAACCCAAACTCTAATCCTCAGTTACAAGGCCCCTGTCCTGCAGTGGACAAGGTCCCTAATCATTCTGAGTCTCAGTTCCTGATATTTTAGAAGAAGGATTACAGAGGCTGTACTGAGACTTAGTATATGTTAATTGCATTTTGTTGATTATAGAGATTTAATCCCTTTTAAGAGACTATTTTTATCACCACTTGTGCCCTGAAATTTATTTTATTGCTCAATCAGTTTCCTTTCAGTGCTCACAAAAACAGAACTTTTAAATTCACTCTCTATTTTGTAGCAGAAATTTTCTTTATGTCTACAAAAAATATAAATAAAAAAGACAGTCGTGATTCTTGTCAGCCCTTCTTTCAAGACAATGTACCTGGGGGGTCCTGACTGGACCTATTACTCCACAGGCCACCATGTTCCCAGGACACAATAGAAACTATATTCTGGAAGCAAAACAAAAGAAAATCCCATTCTGTAATTCCCCAAATTCTCCAATTTAAAAGTGGCACTTATAGTCTCATTTTGCCACAATTCTCAAATGAATGGAAACTGGAGGGCAATCAAGTAAAAGTAATAATATTGTTTAGTCGCTAAATCGTGTCCAACTCTTTGCAACCCCACGTACACTCAGAAATACAGGCCTAAAGTCATCTCCTATCTACTGTAGGTATCATTTATGGCCATGAACTATTATTATTATTTTCTCTGAAAACAGTGGTGCTTTATTTCTTTTCTGTTGTTGTTGTTGCTGTTGTTTAGATCCAGGTGCAGAAGATCACATAACTGCTATCAGGGAAAATAATATCTTGAAATAACATAACATGATATGAAAAGGAACCACATGAATCCACTTTTAATATAATATTATGCTTTTATATAGGTAAATATGGAAATCATTACCAATTTTTCATATAAGAAAATGGACTTCCTGAGGTTAAACAGCATTTCCAAAATTATGGCAACTTTGCACAAATCTGATCCTTTACTTCTGGAATGCTTACATAGTCTTGTAATCTGTTCCCTCAGTGCTTAGTAGAAATATTCATTCATCCAAATACTCACAAAATATGTAGCAAACACTTCCTATGTGTTGGGCCCTGCTTATTTCTGGGGACTTACTGGGGAAAGTCATGACCTCTTATGTCTAATGGATGAGGACTTTCCATCCTACACATAATACTACCCCTGACCCTCCTTTGGATCAAAGGTGTCCTGGAAAAGACAGAACTCAAGCACAGACTGCACTCTTTGCTCTCTGAGGCCCCCTCTCCCTATCATGTCCCACTCTTGGCAAAGGTTCCTACTGCCCCTTGAATACAAGATGACAAGGAGGCTACATTCATCATGTTTCAGAGAATAATGTTTGTGTTCTAAATAACTTATTTTATAATGTAACTGCCTTTTTCAACACCTGGAAAATGTATTCCTACTACTGTTATACTAATAAGGCTACAATAATACTAGATCTGTCAGAGATGCCTCACACAAAAAACGTTAGTGTTCAATAATAGAGAAAAGATAAAATAAGATATGGTCTATTCTCTCGCCATATCCCTCAGCAGGCATTAAAATCCATGATAACATGAAAAATGTTTGAATTGTAGTAACTTGCTTCACCAGCCTGGACATATAAACACAGCCACATCCTTTTTATTATTCTAATTAATCACTTACAAACCCACATGCCTATACTGGCAGGCAGCTTTTTACCCCAAGTCACCTGCAATCACAATTATTCAGCCAGAGGATTCCCACCATTCTTCTCAATGAGAGGGAAAGACACTAATGGAACTACACTGTGGGGACTGTCACAAGGGGACACTGAAACGGAATGAGACTCCCACAGCGACAGTGTGACCTGTGTACCTTTAGATTCCTAGGGCCATCCCACTGCTGCCAAGTCCTGACTCTTGTACTAGGCTGGCAAGGCCTAAGGACATGAAGGCTTAGCACAAGACTTGCCAAGGCCAGACCTATCCTCAAACCTTGTTGAAGCCCAAAGTTACTTTCTCTTGTCATGTTTTCCCATCTGTCACTACTGTGGTTCTTTCCTGTGAGGGAGCCTCAGCCAAGGACACTGTGGTTTCCTCCAAATTTGTCTAATGTCAAATCTTACAGAGAAGGGGGTGCAGTGTTCGTCTCTTCACTCTCACAGGGCTTAACTTTCTAAATAATTTTTTAAATAAATAGTTTTCTTAATGATCAATTCTTTCTGAACTAGCTAATATAATAAGCAATAGAATTTTCCTTATTTTTATGGCTATGCATGTCTTTTTCATTATTTTTTAGACACAGGGAAAAACTATACAGTTTGAATTTGCCTGTGGCTGAGTAGTTTGGTAAACTCATACTTGGCGTAAGCATTAGTCAAACAACACATGAATTGTTTGCATAATGGAAAAATAAATATTCTTGACATTATTAATCAAAATGTCTCATGCAGTTTGCAACTTAGAGTCCAAGTTTTGGGGGACACAGCTCAAAAATCTATTACCCTGCTTGCTACAAGACACACAAACTATGGCTAGATCATCAGGAAGCTTCTGAAATAGAAGGAATATAAGGTTGTTGAAAAGTTGAAATTAAAATGTTAACCAAAATTGAGTAACAGAAGGTAGGTTATAACAATATGGTCACAATATTTCTCTTTTTAGTATAAATGAATATATTTTTACTTCACAGAATTTCACAGGACAAATCTGCATCAGGTGGTAAAAATTCTAAGAACAATAACAACAACAAAACCCATTGAGAAGAGTGCTAATGATACAATAAATGTAGGCTCTTCAGAAGGCTTTTATGGACATTATCTTATTAATTACAATGTTGGATATATATTAGTATCACATGTAAAACTGATAATTTTTTAAAAAATGCACTCACCTAGTTGGTCAATAATAACTTGGGTCCTCTGCCTCTAATTTCAGAACTTTTTCCTACTTAAGAAAGAAATCTTAATATACAAAATACAGAGCATAAAAACCTACATGCCCATTAGAAATTTTAAATAAAATATGCTATCTCAATGAAATTCTTTAATAGCAATGTCCTCAGTCTAATAGCCATTAATAATACTCCTAAAAAGTCATGAAACTTGTCTTGATTTAGGTTCCCCCAGAAGTAGACTCAGAGAAAAGGATTCAAATGCAAGTAGTTTATTTAGGAGGTGATCCCAGGAAACAACAGTAGGGAAATAGAGTAGTGAGGAAAAAAAAAAAAAGGAGAGGAAAAGGGAAGGAAAAGGGAAGGAAAAGATGGGAAGAGAGAGTGAAAGATAAAGAGAAGAAAGTCAGTAAAGCATGTGTTATCAAACCAGTTACCACTGTGGGCAATTAGAGCTTAATGGGGACCTTGAGGAAACAGTATAGAACACACTCCAGAATGATCTCAATCGAAGGACAAGAAGCCAAGTAGTTATCCATCAACATCCTTTCTGTCATTGGCTTGGGAATCCTTCCAGAAGCACTATGTTTACAGATAAAGCTTTGCCTTCATGTAAGCCAACCTGTGTGGAGAAGGCAATGGCACCCCACTCCAGTACGCTTGCCTGGAAAATCCCACGGACTGAGGAACCTGGTGGGCTGCAGTCCATGTGGTCACGAAGAGTCGGACATGACTGAGCGACTTCCTTTTCACTTTTCACTTTCATGCTTTGGAGAAGGAAACGGCAACCCACTGCAGTGTTCTGGACTGGAGAATCCCAGGGACGGGGGAGCCTGGTGGGCTGCCATCTATGGTGTCGCACAGAGTCGGACACGACTGAGGACACGACTTAGCAGCAGCAGCAGCAAGCCAACCTGTGACAGGAAAAAAGACCTCTGGCTGGTGCTTGCCATAACAGTCTTTAGCACACAGAGTGAATGTCAGAAGATTCTGGAAGATATAGCCAGAACATTGAAACCATGTGCTACATCATCTGGTTTAGGCAACTTTATCTGGGTGAACACGTATATAGTATTCATATAGAAGCATTTTGCATACCGGTCTATGACCTTGGTTTCATTACTATCCCTATTTTTCAGAAGATAAAACTTAGGCACAATGAGGTTAAATGATCCATCTATATATATGTCGCCTCTACTATGGCCAAGGCTGGTCAGCCAACATGAAGAACAGTGAAGGGGTTTGGGGAGAGCTTGTCATGAGGGCTCAGAGAGAAGGTATGATGTCTCCTTCCTCATTAACTCTCACTGACTCTAAAGAAAGTAGCCTCTGATGTCTGTTGCCTTTGTTACTAAAGGTCAGCCAAGATACACAGACAGAATCAGGAAAGGAAGACCTACAGGAGAGACAGTTCCCTATCATCTGCCTCCCACTTCGTGTCCACACATAAACCTCTAGATTTCCTTCCAAAAATTCTTATTCGAAATCCAGATAGTCCAGCTGTCATTTTGAGACGCCATAATTTTCACTAACAGTTTCAATCCTATGAGCCTCTAAACCTGTATCTCCATGATGCTATAGTAGTCTAGGGATGGAATCAACTTGACAAGGAACTGAGAGCAAAGAGGCAGCTGAGCTCTATTTCAACTGACTGTATAACTGTCAAAAACATAGTGTTAGACAGACGGTAAAATAGCTACTTAGGTTCTTTTAGTCCTTCAGGTCACTGAAGCATTAAAACCTCTATAAACATCTACCAGACAATGTTGTAAACTCTTGTGAAACTCTACTTTTAGCATAATTTTAAGAAAATCACTTATTCTAGGTAACCTAATTAATACAGTGGTAAGGCATACCAGGCTTCTATAACACTATGAGCCTGAGTACCTGTCTGAGTTTGGTAAACAAAATTTGAAATTGAACTTCATAGGTTTAGACACTAAGCACTACCTGTCAATTATTTCTAATTAAACAGAAAATGGAAACAGATGAGGAATCAATCAAAATAAAATGAAACACCTTTGATCACTTTGGAGCCATTTGAGAATGGGCCCACTATTGTCTTATCCTATGGCGTTATCAAATTCTTCCTGAGACAAGCAGAACGGGCTCATATTTCTTTAACAGAAGAGCAGGGAAGAGGAGTCTTAATTACATTTAATTCTTCCCCATTTCAAGACATTATGGGCATGATTGTGTTCCCACCTCTTTCAAGCAGTAACATAAGTATGCGTATGTGCTAAGTTGCTTCAGTTCAGTTCAGTGGCTCAGTCGTATCCGACTCTTTGCAACCCCATGAATCGCAGCATACCAGGCCTCCCTGTCCATCACCATCTCCCGGAGTTCACTCAGATTCACGTCCATCAAGTCAGTGGTGCCATCCAGCCATCTCATCTCTGTCGTCCCCTTCTCCTCCTGCCTCCAATCCCTCCCAGCATCAGAGTCTTTTCCAATGAGTCAACTCTTCTCATGAGGTGGCCAAAGTACTGGAGTTTCAGCTTTAGCATCATTCCTTCCAAAGAAATCCCCAGGTTGATCTCCTTCAGAATGGACTGGTTGAATCTTCTTGCAGTCCAAGGGACTCTCAAGAGTCTTCTCCAACACCACAGTTCAAATACATCAATTCTTTGGCACTCAGCTTTCTTCACAGTCCAACTCTCACATCCATACATGACCACTGGAAAAACCATAGCCTTGACTAGACAGACTTTAGTCGGCAAAGTAATGTCTCTGCTTTTGAATATGCTCTCTAGGTTGGTCATGACTTTTCTTCCAAGGAGAAAGCGTCTTTTAATTTCATGGCTGCATTCACCATCTGCAGTGATTTTGGAGCCCCCAAAAATAAAGTCTGACACTGTTTCCACTGTTTCCCCATCTATTTGCCATGAAGTGATGGGACCGGATGCCATGATCTTTGTTTTCTGAATGTTGAGCTTTAAGCCAACTTTTTCACTCTCCTCTTTCACTTTCATCAAGAGGCTTTTTAGTTCCTCTTCACTTTCTGCCATAAGGGTGGTGTCATCTGCATATCTGAGGTGATTGGTATTTCTCCTGGCAATCTTGATTCCAGCTTGTGTTTCTTCCTGTCCAGCGTTTCTCATGATGTTCTCTGCATAGAAGTTAAATAAGCAGGATGACAACATACAGCCTTGACGTACTCCTTTTCCTATGTGGAACCAGTCTGTTGTTCCATGTCCAGTTCTAACTGTTGCTTCCTGACCTGCATACAGATTTCTCAAGAGGCAGGTTAGGTGGTCTGGTATTCCCATATCTCTCAGAATTTTCCACAGTTTATTGTGATTCACACAGTCAAAGGCTTTGGCATCCAATTATCCAACTTTTTGTGACTCTATCCACTGTAGCCCACCAGGCTCCTCTGTCCATGAGATCTTCCAGGCAAGAACACTGGAGTGGGCTGCCATGGCCTCCTCCATAAGGGATCGAACTCACATCCCTTATGCACTAGCAGCACCAGGGAAGCCCTAATATAAGTATGTACACTCCAGAATAAAAAAACAAAAAACCTGGAAGATACATCAGATGTTTTCTTTCCACTACACTGCATTTTTGGATTCAGTAAATCTCTTTCTATTGTAAATTTCTTAGAAATCCTGAAAACTGCTTTCACAATTCCCATGTGGGTGGGTAGAGAATCAACATAATGCCAAGAGTAAAGGCTTCATGCATTTCTTCATTATTTTTAGGTTACTAGGGCAATATGTCTTCCCATGCTTAGCACAGGGAAAGCTTTCCATATATACATGTTAGGCATAGTAGAATAGCAGAAAAGGATAGAACTCTTAGTATTTCAATTTCAATTGAACTGCTACAATTTTCCTGCCATTGTGACTTAACATCTCTGATAATAATACCTACCTCATAAAATTACAGTGAGGATTCAACAGCATGCTATAGTTGGTTCTTACAGATTGTGAGAAACAAATGCGTGCATCTTTTTAAAATTTGGCATGCAGCGGCTTCATGTTGGTAGCCTGAAATCAGCCATGGTGAGAATGCTGGCCATAAAACTAAAAGTTAGGGCTTCCAACCCCCTAGAGACCTGGTTTACTAGCTCATTACTGAAAAGTATGTAACCTGCAAACTGTTTAACAGAGTATCCAAATGCTTTCCTCTCTCCTTTCTTGTCCTGAAGTTTGCAAAGACGGCTTTACTTCTATATCTAGAATATCCTAGTAACAATCTGTCTTTATAATCAGTCATTTGTTAAGGATTTGCCCTTGCTGGTGTTTCTGACAATATATGAAGCTATTTGTTAGGATGACCTTGATTAGAATTTAAATAACAAGTGAAACTCTGCCCTAGTATTCTGATCTCTCATACTTTGCTTAAGTAGAGGTAATAAATGCTGCATTTGAGTTTTTTAATTGTCTAGGTTCTACTGAGTTGCTGGTACTTTCTGTTTAGCCTCAAGTGGCATCTACCCCCTCAAAGTTTTCCTTTTAATCAAGGGATTCACTCAAGAAATCACAGCACCCTGCTTCAGCAGTTGGGAATATATTCCCAATAGACATACAAAAAGGTACTAAAATTATGTGATAGTGGAATTCAACATATCACATTAGATAAAAATGAAATCTGTGACATAGAAGTTACTATAGATTCAGTGGAGTGGAACCAACTGCTGTCCCAGGAGGTGCTATAATTGGAAGGCTGACTTTCTAGTAATGTGCAGGGGTGTGGTAGGAATAGTGGGTATAAAGGCATCAGAGGTTCTTTTTCTCCTGTTGACTAAGATAAGAGTGCTTCATGAAACCCTATAGGATATCTGTCTTCCTCTGGACACATAAGATCATAAATGGCGTAGAATTCTACTCTGTAAAAAATACTGAAAATATTCTTATGATTGATTACCCTTATTATCTTTCTGGAGTTGCTACCAGAAAGATGAAATTTTTATATATAGTCTCTCATTTAACACAACAACTTAATAAGCTAGGTTGAATCACACAGATATAACCTTATGTTACCAAACAGATGAAATTCCATTTCACAGATACTTTGGAGTCATTCTTTAACAAAAAATTATTTATTTATTTTGGCTGCAGTGGGTCCTAGTTACAGCTTGCGGGACCTTAGTTGAAGCATGTGAACGTCTTAGCTACAGCATGTGAGATCTAGCTCCCTAATCCTGGGCTCCCTGCATTGGGAGCCCAGAGTCCTACCTACTGGACCACAAGAAAAGTCCCTGGAGTAAATCCGGTAAGCAGTAATATAGCACCCTATGTAAAGAAGAATGACATACTTGTCAAAAGACTGTGCCCCATGTCTTAATTCTTCCATTTGCATGTGACCGTGGGCAATTCCATGATTTCTGTAAAAATCAATCTTTTCCTCTCTATGGAAGCATCCATATAGGATCAATATGTGGGCCAAATACTGAAAATATGTCCTATATCTAAAACACTGTACTAAGTGTAAAAGCCTATTACCACTAGGACATTCTTGGTCACATACTATCAAAAATAAGAGTTTCTGATACAGAGTATCTAATTTGGCATTAATAATAAACCAAACCACATATCTCAGAAATCATTTTGTATTGCTAAACCATGGAGCAAAGAAAAAGGTGATATTCCTAGCAACTAAGAGCTAGGCCCACTGGATTTTATTACAAGTTTCAATATATACTAGTTATGTGACCTTAGGCAATTTATTTACCTCTCTAAAACCCTAGTTTCCTCTTCTTTCAAATGAGGATAATTATTTGTTGTTAGTCACTAAGTTGTGTCTGACTCTTTTGTGACCCCATGGACTGTAGCCCATCAGGCTCCTCTGTCCATGGGATTTCCCAGGCAAGAATACTAGAGTGGGTTGCCATTTCCTTCTTCAGTGGATCTTTCCAATCCAGGGATCGAACATGTGTCTCTTGCATTGGCAGGCAGGTTCTTTACCAGTGAGCTACCTGGGAAGGATTATGATATAACCTAACTTACTATGTTGTTGTATTAAATGAGAGAATATATATAAAGTTGATTGGAACCAGAGATAGTTCTCAATAAATGTTATGTTTTTGTTGTTCCTGCTGCTATTATTATTTGTATTTTGAAATTATCTAGGCAGAAATGGGAACCCACTCCAGTATTCTTGCTTGGAGAATCCCATAGACAGAGGAGCCTGACAGGCTACAGATGATGGGATCGCAAGAGTTGGACACGACTTAGCGATTAAACCACCAAATCAGGCAGAAAAATATTTCTAATACTGAGGATAAAAATTCTTAGAGTAAGCTAAAAGAATCTGACAAGGAGGCACTAATTCTTAAACTTCAGAATTTAAATTAATGGTGCATGGCAGTAGCTAGCTTTGGCCCATAAAGTAGAGCAAACCAGTCTCATTTTTCTCTAGGCTCTTTTTCTTAAACTTTCTTCCATTTGAACAATGAGAAATGCCCATGGGAACTCAGATATACTCCTGTCTGAGTTCTTCTCCTGGAAGAGAAGAGACCCTAAGAAGTGAGATTCTTTACTTCCTTGGGACTTAGTCTCATGGACTTTAAAATAGACACTTGGAAAGATGCTCTCCAACATCCAAGATTAAGGATGGAGATAGTTTCAATGACCATAGCCATGGAGCATAAAAAGGGGGAAAGCAATTTTTAAGTCCCAAGCAAATGTACACCAGGGAAAAAAGGGACAGTTCATAATATTAAGTCCAGGAACAAAGAAAGACAAAGACTAGAAACAGAGTAGAAACCAAAGGCAAAGTAAGCTTGTATGCCACTGTGGAAAGGTAGGATAGAAGAAGTTTAGGAAATAAAACCTGAAGCCATAAAAACAAGATAGTTTTTAAGGATAACTATGCCTCTTGGTGAGGAAACAGAAATGATTCACTATCTTGTTTTGAGGATGGGGATAAGAAATATCAGAAAATTTCAAGCTTAATACTGCTTTTTCTTCTACCAAGGGAAAAAAACAGGCTATCTCTTAGGAAAATATGTTTTTGCATGTGGGACCAATCACTGGACCAATCTCAGAAAGTTCTAGTATTTTATTAATAGGGAACCCAAGCCTTTCTGTGTCCAAGATAGTCCCAGGTTAAACCACCTTAAAGATATATAAGCCAACCTGGACTCTAGAATAGCAATTAGAAGTGATCACAGAGTAGAAAAGTGGTTGTTAGGGGTTGAGGTGGGAGTGGGGGAAAGTTATAGAGGTGGGTAAAAGGGTACAAACCTTTAGCTACAAGATGAGTAAGGTCTGAGGATCTAATGTAAAATATGGTGACTGCAACTGGTAACACTGTAGCTGAAACTACTACAACATTAAAACTTAAATGTTTTCACCAAAAATACATACATATACACACACACACACAGACACATACACACACACACACACACACACACACATTGGAGATAACAGATATTCTAATTAACTAGATGGGAGGAAAATCATTTCACAATGCATACATATTATCAAATAGCAAAAAAAGTGACCGCAACTCTCAATACGTGAAAAAGCTTCCCATAGTGTAAAATAATCAGTGTGCTTTAGTACAATGCCTAACAAACTAGAAGGGCTTGCTACTGTATTTTTTATTTTAATCTTTTAAAAAAGCTCAAAAACTGTGAACAAAAAAAAACTCAGCCTACTTCCTAACATCAATCTTGACCCTTCCTTAAGAATCAAAATTCTAAAAAAAAACCCAAAAATATCATTATTGGAAGGAAAATTAGCAAGTATTTCCAATGCATAGGTCAAGAAGAAAGCATTTGCCATGTGTCTGAAATAACCTTGGCTCATTCATTGTAAAGCACAGTGCTTATTAATGAAATGTGTCAAGAGCAAGCTGCATTTGGAAGAGAGTACTCTGTGACTGAAGGCTAAAATTTGTGTTACAATAATTTTTCTCTTGCAATTTCCCAAGATTTCTAGGATTTACTCAGTCTCTCCACAATAAGATTAGCTTTCTTGGGGTATTTCAATGTTTTCATTCATGCTGCTGCAGCTAAGTTGCTTCAGTCGTGTCCGACTTTGTGTGACCCCATAGACGGCAGCCCACCAGGCTCCCCCGTCCCTGGGATTCTCCAGGCAAGAACACTGGGGTGGTTGCCATTTCCTTCTCCAGTGCATGAAAGTGAAAAGTGAAAGTGAAGTCGCTCAGTCGTGTCCTACTTTTAGTGACCCATGGAGTGCAGCCCACCAGGCTCCTCCGTCCATGGGACTTTTCAGGCAAGAGTACTGGAGTGGGGTGCCATTGCCTTCTCCGTTTGAAATGAGGCATGCCTTAAGAAGCAGGGACTGTAAACATTATTAACAATTACATACCCTTTTTTTTTTTTACTATTGTTTTTATTTTTTTATTTTTTTTATCTTTTAATGACTTTTATTTTTTATTTTTTAATTTTTTTTAATTTTTTTTAATTTTTTAAATTTTAAAATCTTTAATTCTTACATGCGTTCCCAAACATGAACCCCCCTCCCACCTCCCTCCCCACAACATCTCTCTGGGTCATCCCCATGCACCAGCCCCAAGCATGCTGCACCCTACGTCAGACATGGACTGGCGATTCAATTCTTACATGACCGTATACATGTTAGAATTCCCATTCTCCCAAATCATCCCACCCTCTCCCTCTCCCTCTGAGTCCAAAAGTCCGTTATACACAGCTGTGTCTTTTTTCCTGTCTTGCATACAGGGTCGTCATTGCCATCTTCCTAAATTCCATTTAAAAGGGGCTTCTCTGGTGGCTCAGTAGTAAAGAATCCACCTGCCAACACAGGAGACTCAGGAGACCGCAGGAAACACTGGGTCGACCCCTGGGTTGGGAAGAACACTTGGAGAAGGAAATGGCAATGGATTTCAGTATTTTTGCCTGGGAAATCCCAGGGACAGAGAAGTCTGGTGGGCTACAGTCCTTGGGGTCCACAAAGAGTTGGACACAACTTGGCAACTGAGCAACAATAACTCTCTAAAAAAAAAGTGTCTCTTATTCTTATTTTTTAAGATTTTTTGTGGATGTGAACCATTTTTAAAGTTTTTATTGAATGTTTTACAATATTGCTTCTGTTTTATGTTTAGGATTTTTTGGCCATGAAGCATGTGGAGTCTTAGCTCTCTAACCAGGGATAGAACCTACATCCCCTGCATTGGAAAGCCAAGTCTTAATCACTGGACTGTCAGGGGAGACTCTATACCTTATTCTTATTTAAACAAAACTCAATCCATGTTTTGGTGAAATGGCAATTATTTTGCCAATTACAACTATTCAGTATGTTAAAAAATAATGACGTTTGCTCTATGGATTCCTTTATATTATCATGCTGCTGAATTCAAGTTAAGAGGAGAAAAGGCAACCTAGAAAACACAATATTTGAGCTATGAAAGGAATATTAAAACTCATATTTCCATATTTCTATTTCATGAAACTAAGCCTAAGAGAATTGATGCTTTTGAACTGTGGTGTTGGAGAAGACTCTTGAGAGTCCCTTGGACTGCAAGGAGATCCAACCACTCCATCATAAAGGAAATCCATCCGGAATATTCATTGGAAGGACTGATGTTGAAGCTGAAACTCCAATACTTTGGCCACCTGATGCGAAGAGCTGACTCATTTGAAAAGACCCTGATGCTGGGAAAGATTGAAGGCAGGAGGAGAAGGGGATGACAGAGGATGAGATGGTTGGATGGTGTCACCCACTCAATGGACGTGAGTTTGAGTAAACTCCGGGAGTTAGTGATGGACAGGGAGGCCTGGTGTGCTGCAGTCCATGGGGGTCACAAAGAGTTGGACACGACTGAGCAACTGAACTTTACTGAACTGAAGCCTAAGAGAAGTAAAGTGACTTACCCAAGGCCTCCGAACTATTAAAAGGAGGAGAAATGAGCAAAGTAGGAGCAGATCATACTTGAGTAATAGCCACTGTCACACACTGATATAATGACTAATTTTGTGAAAACTTACTGTGGCCATGTTATGTTTTCTAGTCATAAAGCAATTTAATTAGAAATTAATTGCAGAAAGTAGAAAATCACCAAATGTTTGGAACTTATGTAATATGCTAATAAATAGTTTATATGTTAAAGAAATCAATTGAAAAGAGAATACTTTGAACTAAATGAAATTTATAAAAATGTATATGAAAGCCCTCAGAATGCAGTGAAAGCCTGTGTTTGAAGAAAAAGCTAAAAACCTGTTACCTAAGTTACCTCCCTAAAAAGCAATCAAAAGAACAGTAAATTAAATACTTCCCCAAAGCAAAAGAAAGATAATAATAAGAATAAATGAATGAATGAAGAAATGAATGATGAAGAAAATAAAAACACAATAGAAAAGATCAGGAAGTCAAAAGTTTGATTCTTTGAAAAGAAACACCAAGAGTGAAGATAAGAAAGAAAAAGGTAGAAAAGAACTAATAATAGAAGAGAAACATGGGACAGCATTATAGTCCCTACAGAATCAAAAAATGAAATAATAAGGGGATTCTCTGAAAAACTTTATGGCAATAAATTTGAATATTTAGATGAAATCAATAAATTCATACAAAATACAGCTCTTATAACTGGCAAAAAGAAAATATGAAAATTTCATATTTATGAAAAATTGAATCTGTAAGAAAAATTCTTCCTAATGCTTATAAGTAAATAACACCTATTTTATACAAATTCTCTAAGTGAGTATAAAGAGGAAAAACTTGCCAGTCCAGGATAAAGATGATTATCAAAATCTGATAAGAAAAAGCAAGATTATAAAATTGCTGTACAATCTCTGGAGTATTGAAACTAAATCCTAATCAAAATATTAGCAAATTAAGTCCAGTTATACAAAGGTGGATAATATATTACAGTGAAATCAAGGTTGTTTAGCATATATGAAAAAAAGATCACTTAAAAAAAATTTTCTTCTAAAGACCATGAACAGGCACTTTATAAATAATGATAACAAATAAACATAAAAGCTCTTGACGTAATTAGTCATCAGAGGTATGTAAATTAAAACCACAGTGAGCTATCACAACATCCCTAGAGAGGAAAGACTAAAAGGACTGATTTAATATGAAGAGCTCCTGAGGACATGGAGCAACTGGAACTCTTACATTGCTGGTAGGAACATTAATTGTTACAAAAACTTTAGACAATTTTTCAGCTGTACCTACCAAAGTAAAACAAACATATGCTTTTATGATCCAACAGTTCTACCTCTGGGTATATATACAAAGAAATTCCTGTATATGTTCACCAAAAAGATATATAACAATACTCACAGCAGCGTTAGTTATAGTAGCCCCAAACTGGAAACAATCCAAATATGCATTTAGCAGTAGAATAAGGAAATGGTAGTATTTCACACAAAGGACTATAATTACTCAGCATATTGTTGAATATTGCAAACATTATGTGGAACAAAGCAAGCCAGACACAGAAGAAAACATACTGAATGATGCAATCCATATAAAACTCAAAAACAGCTCGAACTGATAAAACTGATAAAAGTCACGGAATTTAGAATAGTAGATACTTTTGATTAGATGAAGGGAATAAAAGAGAAGGTTTCCCAGGCATTGTAATGTTTTACAATGTGATCTAGGCAGTAATCACACAAATGTGTTCACTGCGTCAGAATCATCAGGCTGCATGTTTAAAATTTTTGTGCTCTCCTACATGCACAGTTTGCTTCACTTTTTAAAACCTTGTAAAAGGAGGGAAGAGAATAACAAAATTTGGAGACTAAAAACAGTTGGCTGAGTGACATAGTCTCTGCACAGGGGGAATCAAGGTATCCTTTACTAAAAATGGAAATAGTCCTCTAGTTTGCTTCCTCCACTCAGTTTCCAAATGTTGGCTGCCGGATATTTGCCCTCCAGGCAGGAGATTTCACAAGTCTCTTCTGGAGAAACTATTTAGCCAATGAGAAAAGACAAAAAGATACTGAAATCAGGAGTTCTCCCATATCAGCTGAGCCAAATCAGCCCACAATGATAACACTGTCAATTCATCCGACTCACATGCTCAGAGCTTCCAATAAGTTTTATTTCCTTACTCCTAAACTTGAACAGACATCCAGGACTATTGAAAATTCTAGAAAAATAAACAGAAAAAAAGCAACGTGGAGGAAACAGAAATTATGCGAAAAGAAGTCTCAAAACTTATGTTTCATATCCTCAGAGTAATCAGAGAGGATGATGCAACCTTGAAATAAGAGCAGGGGATCGAATACAGATCAGCGGCAAAGAGGATCCCTGAGATGGTGGCAAACGGGAATCTGAAAGTAACAGCTGTGCTCCGGGTATGAAGGGCAGCCTGAGCAGCCTAAAGCAGGTCAGAGTGTTCTAACAGAGATCCCTGCAGAAGATGAGACTCTTAGGGTTGCAGATGTGAATGAAAGTATTGAGAGGCAATTCAGGCAACTGACAGTGTTCAGAATTGGCCTCTTTTAAATACATAGAAAAATAAGCAAACAAAAACCAGAAAGCATTATATCCAGTAAGGGAAAAAAAAAAAAACAAGTTGCACAGGTAAGAAAAATGATCACTGTTTACTATACAATTCAGGTCCAATTATATGATAAATAATAATGGAAATACTAACTTCACCAAACTAAACTATAATCTTTCTTTGTTGGCACCATTGATTTATTAAATATTAGAGGATAGGGGAGCAGGGGGGAAACCAAATTCTTACCTTCCCTACTCGGATATCAACAAATAATGCCTAAAATATAAATAACTGAGAATAAAGTATAGGAGAGGAAGTGATTATCTCTAGGTAGGGAGAAAAGGAAAAGGAGACCAGAGAATGCTGGTGACCTTAACATAGCTGGTAGGAGTAACTGACCTTTTGAACTAAGTATACATATATTTGATAAAAATGAAACCTGTCTTTAAATAAAGAATGAATGGGAGTTATGTGAAATGTTAAGGGGAGGGTACTACCAATAGAGGGCTGTCACAGGGGCAAAGTCTGTGAGGTAAACAGCAATAGCATAGTACAGAGGTTGGTTTCAAGTAAAGAAAAGTGAAGCCACTTAGTCGTGTCCGACTCTTTGCGACCCCGTGGACTATCCCAGGCTTCTCCGTCCATGGGATTCTCCAGGCAAGAATACTGGAGTGGGTTGCCATTTCCTTCTCTAGGGGATCTTGCCGACCCAGGGATAGAACCGGAGTCTCCCACCTTGCAGGCAGACGCTTTACCCTCTGAACCACCAGGGACACCCCTTAGCTTCAAGTAGAAGCATGTTGCTAAAACAGCAAGACTGATTTAATGGGAGGTCTCTAAATGTCTAGATGTCTTCTTCTATGTGACTTCCAACAGGGAGGTGTTGAAAAGTGAAGTACAAAGGGTATTGACTATCTGGGACACTAACGGTGCATGGTGCCTCCCTAGAACAGCTTGCCCCAAACTGGACTATTCTACCTGGGAAGGTACCTCTAGTGTTTTGAATGAAGCCAAAGGGTTACAAAACTACTTATTGGAAGAATTGCAGAGAATCTGGAAGGACTGTGTTCAGAGAAAGCACCTCCAGAACTAAGCAAGCCAGACTGAGCCCCAAGTAGACAAATACGTGTATGTGGCAACACTGTTCTCGCTAAGGCCTGGCCAGCAGCCAGCACACTCTGCATACTCAGGTTGGCGGAGATGCATGAGAAGAAAAAGGAGCTCCTCCAGAGCCTGGGAACGCTTGTGCTTTTGCTCATCACTTGGAAGTAGGCTTCCCAGGGTCCCAAAGGGACTGAAATAAGACAAAAGCTGCTGAAATTAAGATAAAATAGAAGAGGCATTTGTTCTTTTCTTCTGGATATTAAATAATCCATATTGTGAAAGGAAAAAAAAAATCAGTCATTAAAAGGAAAAAATCTGGCTTATAAAGGGGAAAATTGTAAACAATCAAAAATTAAAGGAGGAAAAATTAAATAGTAAGCATGAGAAAAAGCAGAACATTACAACCAAGAAATTTTTTAAATGTTTTGTAAGCAGAGTGTGTATTTAAGAGGACAACATCAAGGAAAAATTGTGTGCACTTATAATAATAACAGGAGGGATTAGAGACAATGAAAAAGGAAATAACGGAGACACTAAACAATTACTTGCAGCTGTCTTTACAAATAGAAAAGAGTATAGATTTCTTCCATTTGGGGATCAGATTTCTTCAACTGAAAGCATGAGCATTCGGAAGTGGGTAGATAATAGTGGTACTGCTGATAGAGTATCTTTCATCTGATAAATCCACACAAGAAGCATCAGAGGGAAATAGGGAAGAGAGAGCCAAGGTTTTTAAGAGATTCATTTTTGAATTTATGTTATTTTCATAAAAAGCAAGGGGCTAAGATAGTGAATATAATACCTGCATGAAATTATCCTCCACTTTGAGAAAGGCAACATCCAAGCAGGCAATTTAATTTTGGTGAAAGAAGAACATTTAAGAAAGATGTAATCAGAAAGGAAATAACATATGTACTGTGCCTTTGTGGTATATAAAATGAACTATTAGATTAGAATCTATTCCCAAGTTTCTTTCTGAAATAGTAAAAACACAGGTATAACTGAAACTAAGCAAAGATAAAAAGGTTACTCCTGGCCTTACCCCATAGTTCTGAAGCTTCAGTTTGACTTATCTAAAATTCCTTATTTAATACTCTCTAAAGGATCATTTTACCTACAGTTGAATGCTGGAAGTAAAATTAACCCATTTGGGAAAGCTTTGTTGAAGGTTTAACATGCTCTTCCAAGTCTCACTATCAACTTCAATCTCTAAATTTCTTTCTTACAACAACAATAAAAAGTGTAAGTCAAACAAGTCTCCAGCCTGGCTTTTATCAATGAAGATACATGTATCAAACACTTGTCTCTTTGGGGGTTTGTTTCAAGTCCTAACATGGATTCTTTTGTTTGTTTTAATCAGATTTCAGTGTTTTTTTTCTTTTTTCTTTTTTTTTTTTTTACCTTTTTCTATTATCAGTAAATGGGGGTAAGACTGATTCACCACTCAGAAATTTTATAGGGACAGAGGTACAAATTACATTGACTTTGCTATTTTCAGCTTGTGAAAGAAAATACCTACTTTTAAATAATTCATATTACTTTCAATTCTTGCTTTAAGTTTTTAGAATTATAGCAAATTGACAAATGACCCCATTAACAACTAAGGCTTGAAATGTAGGGAAATAACCAGTTTTACTATTTTTTCATTTTAATTTCAAGTGTTAAAGTACTTATATCAATGAAATCTACCCTCTCTTTTCTCTCTCTCACTTATATACACAATCACATATACATACACATAAGCACACAATTTCCCAATTCAATAACTAAGCCTAAATATTTGAACAGGAAATTGTTAGGCTTAACATTTTAATCTTATGTTAAATAAAAAGCATAGCCTATTCTATTAAAATGCTTATTCCATTCCTGGAAAACCCAATCTAGGAAAATGATAAGAATTGTTATGAATAGGAGTATACAAACTGAGTAGAGAATTCAGATATAGAACCAAATACATATAGGAAATTAATTTAAATGTGGCATTTTTCATCCATGGAGAAAAGCAGATTAATTATAAATGAGGTTAAAACAACTGGAATGCTGTTTGGAAAAATAAAAGTTGAATCCCTCTTTTATTCTTTATATCAAAATAATTTTCAGCTATGCTAAAGATTTAAATGCAAAAAAATGAATTCCTAAACATTATCAGCAAAAGTAAAAATAAAATTATTATGATATTAGAATAGAGAAGGTCTTCTTCACAGGAAGACCTAAACTAAAAACACATAAAAGAAGAAGAAAAATAAATTTAGCAGTATAAACATTCTAAATTTCTGTGTGACAAAAACAAAAGCAAAATAAGGAACATTTTACAATACATATGCTACAAAAATATTTTCTCCAACTTATACAATGTTGCCTATAAAGATAATTTTCTTAATTTACAAAGAGCTTATATGAATCAATACCTTTTTTTAAAAGAGCAGCTCAATGGAACAAGGAGCAAAGGAGGAGCACAGGGAAGGAAACATGCAGACGAACAATGATCATGTGAAAAGAGGCTGAACCTTTTAGTCCCTCCTAAATCCTGGCAACCATTGATCTTTTTATTGTCCCTTTTCCAGAGTATCACATAGTTGGAATTCTACAGCATGTAACTTTTCATTTTACTTCTTTCACTTCATCATATACATTGAAGTTTCCTCCAGGTCTTTTCACAGCTTGACAGTTCATTTCTTTTTAGTGCTGAATAGTATTGTATTGGAGAAAGCAATGGCACCCCACTCCAGTACTCTTGCCTGGAAACTCCCATGGATGGAGCCTGTAGGCTGCAGTCCATGGGGTCGCTAGGAGTCGGACACTACTGAGCGACTTCACTTTCACTTTTCACTTTCATGCACTGGAGAAGGAAATGGCAACCCACTCCAGTGTTCTTGCCTGGAGAATCCCAGGGATGGGGGAGCCTGGTGGGCTGCCGTCTATGGGGTCGCACAGAGTCGGACACGACTGAAGTGACTTGGCAGCAGCAGTATTGTATTACTTGGATGGACCACAATTTATTTATATACTTACCTACTGATGGACATCTTGGCTGCTTCCAAGTGACAATTATGAATAAAGCTGCTGTAAACCTCTGTGTCCAGGTTTCTGTGTGGACATAAATCTTCAACTCATCTGGGTGGAAAATAAGGAATGTGAGGGAAGCCTGGCATTCTGCAGTCAACGGGGTTGCAATGAGTTGTATATGACTTAGTGACTTAACAACAACAAAAATAGTAAAAGTATGTTCAGCTTTGGGGCTTCGCTGGTGTCTCAGTGGTAAAGAATCCACATGCAATGCAGGAGACTTGAGTTCAATCCCTTGGTCAGGAAGATTTGCTGGAGGAGGGTGTGGCAACCACTCCAGTATTCTTGCCTGGAGAATCCCATGGACAGAGGAGCCTGGCAGGCTACAGTCCGTAGAGTTGCAAAGAGTCGGGCGTGACTGAGGCAACTTAGCATGAACACACACGCACATGTTCAGTTTTGTCCAAAAACACCAAACTATCTTTCAAAGTGAGTGCACTATTTTGCATTTCCACCAGCAATGAGTGAGAGTTCTCGTTGCTCCAAATTTTGTCAAGATTTAATATTGTCAGTATTCTGGATTTTGGTCATTCTAAATGGTATATAATGAAATGTTTATATCCTATTATCACCCTGCTTATTCAACTTATATGCAGAGGACATCATGAGAAATGCCGGGCTGGATGAATCACAAACTGGAATTAAGATTACCAGGAGAAATATCTACAACCTTAAATATGCAGATAATAGCACTCTAATGGCAGAAAGTGAAGAAGAGCTAAAGATCCTCTTGATGAGGGTGAAAGAGAAGAGAGGAAAAGCTGGCTTAAAACTCAGCATTCAAAAAACAAAGATCATGCTATCTGGTCCCATAACCTTATGGCAAATAGAAGGGGGAAAATGGAAACAGTGACAGATTTTCTTTTCCTGGGCTCCAAAATCACTGGGGACGGTGACTGTAGCCATGAAATTAAAAGACACTTGCTCTTTGGAAGGAAAGCTGTGACAAATCTAGGCAGTATATCAAAAAGCATAGACATCACTTTGTTAACAAAGGTCCATGTAGTCAAAGCTATAGTTTTTTCAGTAGTCACCTATGGATGTGAGAGTTGGACCATAAAGAAGGCTGAGCACCAAAGTTTTGATGCTTTCAAATTGTAATGCTGAAGACTTTTTTAAAAATATATAAATTTATTTATTTTAATTGGAGGTTAATTACTTTACAATATTGTATTGGTTTTGCCATACATGAACATGAATCCGCCACAGGTATACATGTGTTCCCCATCCTGAATCCCCCTTCCTCATCCCTCCCCGTACCATCCCTCTGGATCGTCTCAGTGAACCAAGACTCTTGAGAGTCCCTTGGACTGCAAGGAGATCAAACCAGTCAGTTCTAAATGAAAGCAACCCTGAGTATTCATTGGAAGGACTGATGCTAAAGCTGAAGTTCCAACACTTTGACCACCTGATGGGAAGAGCCAGCCGACTCACTGGAAAATGAGTCATTCTCTGATTCGTGGGAAATGCTAAAGACAAAAGGAGAAGGGGGAGGTAGAGAATGACATGGTTAGATAGCATCACAGACTCAATGGATGTGAATTTGAGCAGACTCTGAGAGATAATGAAGGACAGGGAAGCCTGGCAAGCTGCAGTCCATGGGGTTACAAAGAGTTGGAAATGACTTGGCAACTGAACAACAAAATTATTTGAATCTCAAGTAATGAAAATTTTTTGAATGCTAACAAGCATTATTTGGAATGGAATGATGAGCTGCTTTTACACCTGAAAGCATAAGCATGTTTGTGTTGATCATTCCATGCTTGTAGAAACTTTGGAGGAAGAGGTGGAGAGAATTAGAAAAAGCTCTCCCTCTCAGATCTTACCAAACCACTGGGACTACTCTGTGATAAGCAGAACAGAGAAGGAAATTAACATTTCTGGACATTCATTATTTCCTGCACAATATTTTTCCTACTGGCGTTATATTGGGTTGGCCAAAAAGGTCATTCAGGTTTTTCCGTAAGATATTATGGAAAAACTCAAACAAACTTTTTGGCCAACCCAACAATATCACAGTCAAATGAATTTAGGAAATCAGATTCATTATGATTACTAGTACATTACAAACTCTGAGAAGTCCTACAGTATAGAAAATCTTTAATTTTGCTTGACACTGTTTCCCACAATTATTTGATGATAGGGTACTTTTTTATTCATAACCTATTAACGTTAGGCAGAACACATGGGGAAATATGGATCTATCTCCTTTTGTATACATTATCTCATTTGATCCTAATAACAATATGGGGAAGCTATTCTCTTCATTTTAAAAAGTAGAAAATTGAGATTTCATATATGTAGGTAACCTTGGCCAAGATCATTCTACCCCTATGTGGATTCTTACCTGGTCTTCCCAGTTAAAGAGTTCTGACTAGCTATTGCAGAGACCTGTGTAAATCCACTCAGCTTGGGAATTACTCCATGCTAGATTCCCTTAATTCACTTTAATATTTTTTAGAATAAGGATATTCTCTATGTATAGAATGACACTAGGGCAAGAACTCAAGATCTGAGACTCCTTAAAGCCTGCAAAATATAAGATGACTGCATGAGTTCAGCTGTAATAAGATGCAATATTGTGATCCTCTCTGGTTCAAATTTCCCACCTGGCAAATAATCTGGATTTTCTGACCTTGATAAACTTTTGAGTATTTGGTCATACTAAGAAATTTAAATGAGCCATGTAATTCTGGTAGACCCTGAACCATGATAATATGCAATCCCAACTCCAATGTGCTCTTAGACCCAGGCAAGAGGTATTTGATACCTTTGTAGTAGAACACAAAGCAAAAAAGGGGGCTGATAGGAAAGAAAATCTAACCATTAACGTGAATGTCCCTGTATTTTGTGGGTTTTGGTCAGACAAAGCTCCAATTATTTTTTCTGCATTAATTTCTTTTCCAGTAAAGTGCTCAAAGAATATACTTCCAGTTAAAGCTTTTACGGTGGACCATTGCTCAAGCCATTTTCAACTTTATTGAAGAAAGCATCTGAAAATATACTATGGGTAGAAATTCAGATATGGCTCTTGGGAAAAAGCATGATGACTTAATAGGTCTCCCTACCAACCCACCTAACTTCTGTGATTGAATTAATACAGAGAATAATGGGGGAGGAGGGATAGAAATGTGAGTTGTAACCACAATTTGAGCTGTGTACAGTTACATCATGGCATCAGTTTTTGCACTCAAGCTGGTAAATGACTACACCCAGAGATATGTGAGCCCTTTCTGATGAGATATAAATCAATCCAAACAGTCATCCAATTCTCCCTTGCAATAAGTTTAAACCATATCTTCCACCCTTTAGACTTTGGTTCTCATTTCATTTCTAGCTCACTGTGGTCTCAGCTCAATTTTTAAGGGATTTGATCCAATTGCCTGGCTCAGAAACTTGAAAAAAATTTAAATAAGCCCAAACTATGGAATCCTAAGATCTAATTGAGTGGGGTTTGCCACAGAATAAGGGAGTGCATATCTCACCCAACTGGATCATATAAAAGTTTAGAGAATATATTTATCAATTAGCTATTAGAGCAAACCAAAACATCCCTATATTTAATAACTTATAACGTTATGTATTCTTGTTGCCTATAAGAATCTGGAAGTACTAACCTTTCGGCCTTCTTCTCAGGGTGTTTCTACTTGTCTTAGCTAGGAACACTCATACGTCTGTGGTCAGCTATGTGATGGATAGGCACTCTGCTGATCTTGGTTGAGCTCCCTCCCATGTATAGGGGTTGGCTGGCTGTTAGCCAGTATAAAATGGTCTCAGCAGGAATATCTTATCTTTGCTCCATGTGGCCTCTTATTCTCCTGTAAGTCAGTGCAGGCAGAGGTAAGGTTCAAAAGAAAACAGAAGCAAACAGGTCTCTTAAATCCAGGCTTAGAACTGGCACACCATACTTTAATCCTAATTTTACTGCCAAAGAAAGTCATAAGTACAACCCAGATTCGACAACTGAATAAGACAAATTTCAGAGTGTTGATACAGAGAGAGGTGAAAACTGCAGTTGACTTTGCAATGCATTTATAATAGTATTTTATATCTTTCCTTTTCCAACTGCCTATTGAGGCTTTCTGGGCACACAGAGGCATCCAAGTGTTGGGGCAAGGGTGAAGTGCCACTGTGACTGGGTTCACCATCAATAGAGTTCAAGACTCCTCTTCAAATTATGTAAGCTATTTTGAAGTCAGGTAGTATCTCTGTCTCTATCTTTGTCTCTCTGTCCCTTCTTTCTCCCTCTCTCTCCTCCTCACCCTACTATATTTCTATATTTCCAGCATATTAAATAAAGCCTGACTCAGATGCTCAATAAAAATTTGTGAATGACTAAATGAATGAGGGAAAGGAAGCATTATGTAGAGAGTCTCCATTAACAGAGTCAGATGGAGAAAGTGAACCAAGTTTAACAAGAGATTGAGAAAAGGAGCAATAAAGTGATGCAAACCAGATAAGAGAAATCTATCTCAGAAAAGAAATTCAGAACTGGAGTAAAGTGACAGTGGTAATGGTGTTTTGAGGTTCCTGCTGTTGCTGGCTTATCCATGCTGGGAATACTTAAACAGACCATAGTTCAGTAGACAGGAAGGAATGAATCTGCTGCAGAGATCAAGCAGAGCGGGAAAAACAGGAGATTATGCAGCTCACTGTCCTGGAAAGCAGTTGATTCCAGGTGACTGAGGATGAAGGGATAGGGTGACCCTCACTGGGGTGGATGTAGGGGTCAGTTTTACTGGCTAGCCTGGGAGGTCTAGAAAGACCCCAATAACGTGGAGATCTGTCAGGAGATGTCAGGATCCCTGCCACCAGGTAGGGTTTAAGGGACAAACAACTGCAGCCAACTGGGAGGAAAGAAAACTTGAAATGACAAGAGAGAAGCCCTGGGGCTCTGAACGCAACAAAAAGAGAAGCCAAGCCGATAGCATCCACGAAGGGAAGCCAAGGAGAAACGAATGGTTAGCGCATCAGGGATTCCCCGGCTCCTCAAGGCCATACACATATTTGACTCCCTTGTCCTTTAGCAAGCAGAGAAGTGTTTTATCCCGTCAGTAAAATCTGCATTGCCGGGATGACAGGACTCACTTTCTGCAGGGTGCATAACAACTTTCCGACATGTTGTCAGAATGTGTCAGGTCGAGTTACTGTGATTCTGTTTCATGAGGACGTGACACATGGCGCCATTGCTGGCAATTCAGACGTTTCCTGTCAATGCCTGCCACTCAGGAATGGATGTGTAATCAAACCCAAGTCACAACGAGGCTTTCTGCTTGAGAGCCACTTCCAAGTTTTACTTTTAATACCTGAGGTTTTGTGTTACTGATATTAAATAAAAACTCTTTGCAATGAATTTTAAATGAGATAAAAGCTCTCACTAGAGATTTGTTAAAAGCAGATGAACAGCTGTTCTCTTTTCCCCCCTTTTTAGTAGAAGGGCTTTAAATTATATATTAACCAAAAAGGTAAACAGAATAAAATGGGCAATTAAATATTAATGGAAGATGTAGTGGAATTGTCCTGTGCTGCACTTAAAACAGCCTGAATGATTGAGCTGTGAATTGCTCTCCCCGAGGTATTGAAATATTCATCAGTGCTATTTAATAAATGTTCATATTCGTAGGCACTCATGTTTACACTACAGCACTTGCAAGAGAGTGCTTACTAAAGAAAACATGCTAATGGAAGGTGAACTTTCCTGTATAGTGAGTCACCTTAAATTATACAGAGTGTGCCGCTGAGGAGACAGGGAAATCTCTCCTCTGACAAATGAGCAGCCTGCAAAAGAGAGAGGCGTCTTTTGTTAAGAGAATGGCTGGGGATGGCATAGAGGCAATGTGGCACCAAGACTATTTTGAGGTTTTTAAAAATTTATCTGGTTTGCATTTTTAAAATGTTTAACCTTTCCTGCCTGAAGCATAGCTTCATTCCTACGCTATTACTGTAAACTGCCTACGTTATGGGAAGGGTTGCAAGAGACAGCAAAAAGAGACGGTAGTGGAAAACCTTTAAACAGCCAAGGTAAGAACATTTCAGGTGATAGCGGAGACAGACACAAAGACACACACAGCATTTACAGGTCGAGGCAGACACTGCCTCTTACCGCTTCCTCTCCATGACATTTATTTAGTCTTTCTTTCCCAGGAACTGCAGATACTGTATCACCTCAAGTGGGGAGTTTGATTGTTCTCATAAGTTAAACAGAATCAAGGCCAATCAATATCTTGGAATTGGCTGATCTCTAGGGAGGTTATTAAGGTTTACTAGGGCAGTGGAGGAAAGGGGCTGTAGCTATGGCTGCTGGATTTCTGATGAGCGGGATGCCTAAAAGGAACATGCCCAACCAACTTAGATATCTGTTTACTGGAAAACACATTGTCACCCAAGTTGAACAGCATCATGCACTTATGCTGGATCATGGACAACTGCAGAATTCCTTTGTGACAGCTCTTTATCATTCTGTATGATTAATCAGAAAATACTTAAATAATATTTATTCAGTGAGAAAAGAGGACCCATGGTTCCCATAGTAATAAAAACAAGCATGCAGAGTACCATAGGTTGATTTCAGTAGTTCACTTCCCTATGACAGTTTTATACTTTCATACCTGTGTCCTGGTTTCATAATAGGTAGAATATACCTCTCACTCTTTGACTGGAACCTTGGCCATATAACTTGCATTGGCGGATGCGTTGGACACGGCATGAAGGAAAACGCTCAGAAAGTTCATTTACAATGGCCTTGTTCTCTTCTGCTTTGGCCTTTTGCCATGAGAAGAAACTGCCTCCAGTTAGTCCAAGGAGCGTGAGGGACACTGTGGCACCAAGCCCAGCTGCATTCATCTCGATCAGGTGAACTTTAACTGATCTGCAGATTCATGAGCAAGATGCTTACCGAGTTTGGAATTTGTTATACTGCAGTACTATGGCATTGTCAAGGTCAGAGAGGATCATTCCAAGACATCTGTAGATCTATTAATGGCTGTCCATTAGTTATAAATGTTTCAGAATGATCCTCGAAAATCTGTCCCCTAATTATCCTTCCATCTATCACTCTAGTCATTTCCCCTCATCTATCCTAGATTATGGCATTCTCAGATCATTTTCATTTTACTTCCTTGGCTTACTTTTAATGTAGCTCCTTTTGCCTAGCATTCTCTTCTTTCTAATTCATTGTCTTGTACCCTCCAGGTTTCAATGTAAACATAGGTCGCGTTTCCCTCTGGTATACAACAGACTTTAAAGGAATATTTATCCCACTCTATTATAAACATGTATTGCCCAATTCATGTCCCTCATTATACTAAGACTTCTTTACAAGTAGGAACAAAAGGGCTAGTACACAGAAGGTGTTCAATGAGTGACTAAACTTAAATACTACAGCCAAACAATACATCTTAAACTAATTATTTCTGAATAGTAGATGATTTCTATTTATATGAATTAGAGAAAATACTGTCACTACCAGGAGGAAACCCAAGTTATATATATAATAGTAATGGATTAGTGATAAAAAAAATGCTGTTATATATAACCGTTTGTTTCTTTAATAGTTTCCTTGAAAACCCTTCTTAAATAATTTAAAACTAGAATTTGATTTTTATATAAAAGTAAAATTAAATTTAAAGTGTGGATTACTTACATTGAGAAACTTCTAAGAATTCTAGCTTTCCAATCATGAGACCATTATTGTTCAACAGATACCAAATACACTCCAGTTATCAAGGAAGAATATCATGAGTGTAAACCTATAAAGTAACAGCAAACATCACCATCACATGTAAGAATTTAACCTCTGAACTTGACCTAATGCATACAAAACCACCAATCAACACAGAAGAAAAATTCTTCCAGTCAACTTTTATTTGCTGATTTCCTCCCAATATGTTTGTAGAACACTTGGATACTATATAAGGACTATTCTCAATATTCCATAGATAAAACGAGTTGAGTTTGGTAACTAATTGAACATCAGATAAAGTTCTGATAGGAAGTGAGGGAAAACTCATTTTACTGGTCATTTTATAGTCATTTTATTGGTTAAGCACCAAAGGCAACATGATAACACTCCACAAACAACACATGACACTTTAAAAGAAGCTATCAGAGTCCATTTGAGGTCTTGTTGAAACAAAGTGGAAGGACAGGCGAAGGACAAAAGGAAGCATGACAGGAGGAAATGAGACTGTGATGCCATCAGCCCCTTCCTCCACAGTTTGGCTCACTCTCCAGCATGTACAATTGTGTCTGAAAATTCATCCAACGTTTGAAACAGCTGGTCTTTCTTCCATTTATCTCACCCTAAGCCTTTGGACCCACCCAGAGATCTAAAAAAAAGAGCATGCTTCTAATAAAATAGGTTCTACCAAGTCTAACCTTCCAGAGAAGAGAGATTTATACTCTTGTTCGAAAGAAGAGGGTGACCTTGTTAGTACAAGTGCCATAATAAGACTACATTGAGCAAAAGTATATGCGTGAGTGCAGTAAAGCACCCGGGAGGAAATCAGCTGTTTCAAACCATGGAACTAATGTGAATCATTGCTAATAGCGGCTTATTTATCACCAGCATAAAAAGATGATTTGGCTAAGCTAATGAAGTAATTCCAGCTTTTAAATGAATGCTAGTTATTAACTGAATGTTACTGAAAAAAAAAAAAAAAAAGAAACAGGGAGGGAAACTACCAGAGAGCATGAGTGTGACCGGCTTCCTGAGTCTATTAATATTTTGTTGATGCTGTTGGATAATATTCCAATTGCATAAATTTGGGGGTGTCAAACTATTTAATAATATTTTTAAAGAGAGACGATCTCTATTCAGCACTTTTATGAGAACAATGTAAAATGGGTTGGGCTGAAGGAAGGGGGTGTGTGTTTGTGTGTGTGTGTGTGTGTGTGTGTGTGTGGGCAGTGTGTGTCTCCCTTTGTGTATTTCTTTCTCATTGCAAGTGAGAAAATATCTCCAACAGTAAAGTATAGACAGTAGATTCAGCCAAACTTGATATTTAATCATGGCTAATATTGGGTTAACCAAAATTTCATTTGTGTTTTTCCATAATATCCTATGGAAAAACCCAAGTGAATTTTTTTGGCCAACCTGACACTTTCTGCA